>NC_137470.1:92308225-92908225 GCF_964235325.1 Thermobia domestica
ATGGTTTTTATCATATCACTTGAAAGCGAAAAAGTAAAAATTATCTAAGTAACAAAGTTTATTGCGTTCGGGGGTGACCGCAGCGAAGCGGGGCGGGTTAACATAAATGACAGGCGATATAATGTTAACATTTACTGCAATCTTCTATGGTTTTTATCATATCACTTGAAAGCGAAAAAGTAAAAATTATCTAAGTAACAAAGTTTATTGCGTTCGGGGGTGACCGCAGCGAAGCGGGGCGGGTTAACATAAATGACAGGCGATATAATGTTAACATTTACTGCAATCTTCTATGGTTTTTATCATATCACTTGAAAGCGAAAAAGTAAAAATTATCTAAGTAACAAAGTTTATTGCGTTCGGGGGTGACCGCAGCGAAGCGGGGCGGGTTAACATAAATGACAGGCGATATAATGTTAACATTTACTGATAGATCACAATCTTCTATGGTTTTTATCATATCACTTGAAAGCGAAAAAGTAAAAATTATCTAAGTAACAAAGTTTATTGCGTTCGGGGGTGACCGCAGCGAAGCGGGGCGGGTTAACATAAATGACAGGCGATATAATGTTAACATTTACTGCAATCTTCTATGGTTTTTATCATATCACTTGAAAGCGAAAAAGTAAAAATTATCTAAGTAACAAAGTTTATTGCGTTCGGGGGTGACCGCAGCGAAGCGGGGCGGGTTAACATAAATGACAGGCGATATAATGTTAACATTTACTGCAATCTTCTATGGTTTTTATCATATCACTTGAAAGCGAAAAAGTAAAAATTATCTAAGTAACAAAGTTTATTGCGTTCGGGGGTGACCGCAGCGAAGCGGGGCGGGTTAACATAAATGACAGGCGATATAATGTTAACATTTACTGCAATCTTCTATGGTTTTTATCATATCACTTGAAAGCGAAAAAGTAAAAATTATCTAAGTAACAAAGTTTATTGCGTTCGGGGGTGACCGCAGCGAAGCGGGGCGGGTTAACATAAATGACAGGCGATATAATGTTAACATTTACTGCAATCTTCTATGGTTTTTATCATATCACTTGAAAGCGAAAAAGTAAAAATTATCTAAGTAACAAAGTTTATTGCGTTCGGGGGTGACCGCAGCGAAGCGGGGCGGGTTAACATAAATGACAGGCGATATAATGTTAACATTTACTGCAATCTTCTATGGTTTTTATCATATCACTTGAAAGCGAAAAAGTAAAAATTATCTAAGTAACAAAGTTTATTGCGTTCGGGGGTGACCGCAGCGAAGCGGGGCGGGTTAACATAAATGACAGGCGATATAATGTTAACATTTACTGCAATCTTCTATGGTTTTTATCATATCACTTGAAAGCGAAAAAGTAAAAATTATCTAAGTAACAAAGTTTATTGCGTTCGGGGGTGACCGCAGCGAAGCGGGGCGGGTTAACATAAATGACAGGCGATATAATGTTAACATTTACTGCAATCTTCTATGGTTTTTATCATATCACTTGAAAGCGAAAAAGTAAAAATTATCTAAGTAACAAAGTTTATTGCGTTCGGGGGTGACCGCAGCGAAGCGGGGCGGGTTAACATAAATGACAGGCGATATAATGTTAACATTTACTGCAATCTTCTATGGTTTTTATCATATCACTTGAAAGCGAAAAAGTAAAAATTATCTAAGTAACAAAGTTTATTGCGTTCCGGGGTGACCGCAGCGAAGTGGGGCGGGTTAACATAAATGACAGGCGATATAATGTTAACATTTACTGCAATCTTCTATGGTTTTTATCATATCACTTGAAAGCGAAAAAGTAAAAATTATCTAAGTAACAAAGTTTATTGCGTTCGGGGGTGACCGCAGCGAAGCGGGGCGGGTTAACATAAATGACAGGCGATATAATGTTAACATTTACTGCAATCTTCTATGGTTTTTATCATATCACTTGAAAGCGAAAAAGTAAAAATTATCTAAGTAACAAAGTTTATTGCGTTCCGGGGTGACCGCAGCGAAGCGGGCGGGTTAACATAAATGACAGGCGATATAATGTTAACATTTACTGCAATCTTCTATGGTTTTTATCATATCACTTGAAAGCGAAAAAGTAAAAATTATCTAAGTAACAAAGTTTATTGCGTTCGGGGGTGACCGCAGCGAAGCGGGGCGGGTTAACATAAATGACAGGCGATATAATGTTAACATTTACTGCAATCTTCTATGGTTTTTATCATATCACTTGAAAGCGAAAAAGTAAAAATTATCTAAGTAACAAAGTTTATTGCGTTCCGGGGTGACCGCAGCGAAGCGGGGCGGGTTAACATAAATGACAGGCGATATAATGTTAACATTTACTGCAATCTTCTATGGTTTTTATCATATCACTTGAAAGCGAAAAAGTAAAAATTATCTAAGTAACAAAGTTTATTGCGTTCGGGGGTGACCGCAGCGAAGTGGGGCGGGTTAACATAAATGACAGGCGATATAATGTTAACATTTACTGCAATCTTCTATGGTTTTTATCATATCACTTGAAAGCGAAAAAGTAAAAATTATCTAAGTAACAAAGTTTATTGCGTTCCGGGGTGACCGCAGCGAAGTGGGGCGGGTTAACATAAATGACAGGCGATATAATGTTAACATTTACTGCAATCTTCTATGGTTTTTATCATATCACTTGAAAGCGAAAAAGTAAAAATTATCTAAGTAACAAAGTTTATTGCGTTCCGGGGTGACCGCAGCGAAGCGGGGCGGGTTAACATAAATGACAGGCGATATAATGTTAACATTTACTGCAATCTTCTATGGTTTTTATCATATCACTTGAAAGCGAAAAAGTAAAAATTATCTAAGTAACAAAGTTTATTGCGTTCCGGGGTGACCGCAGCGAAGTGGGGCGGGTTAACATAAATGACAGGCGATATAATGTTAACATTTACTGCAATCTTCTATGGTTTTTATCATATCACTTGAAAGCGAAAAAGTAAAAATTATCTAAGTAACAAAGTTTATTGCGTTCCGGGGTGACCGCAGCGAAGCGGGGCGGGTTAACATAAATGACAGGCGATATAATGTTAACATTTACTGCAATCTTCTATGGTTTTTATCATATCACTTGAAAGCGAAAAAGTAAAAATTATCTAAGTAACAAAGTTTATTGCGTTCTGGGGTGACCGCAGCGAAGTGGGGCGGGTTAACATAAATGACAGGCGATATAATGTTAACATTTACTGCAATCTTCTATGGTTTTTATCATATCACTTGAAAGCGAAAAAGTAAAAATTATCTAAGTAACAAAGTTTATTGCGTTCCGGGGTGACCGCAGCGAAGTGGGGCGGGTTAACATAAATGACAGGCGATATAATGTTAACATTTACTGCAATCTTCTATGGTTTTTATCATATCACTTGAAAGCGAAAAAGTAAAAATTATCTAAGTAACAAAGTTTATTGCGTTCCGGGGTGACCGCAGCGAAGTGGGGCGGGTTAACATAAATGACAGGCGATATAATGTTAACATTTACTGCAATCTTCTATGGTTTTTATCATATCACTTGAAAGCGAAAAAGTAAAAATTATCTAAGTAACAAAGTTTATTGCGTTCGGGGGTGACCGCAGCGAAGCGGGGCGGGTTAACATAAATGACAGGCGATATAATGTTAACATTTACTGCAATCTTCTATGGTTTTTATCATATCACTTGAAAGCGAAAAAGTAAAAATTATCTAAGTAACAAAGTTTATTGCGTTCCGGGGTGACCGCAGCGACGTGGGGCGGGTTAACATAAATGACAGGCGATATAATGTTAACATTTACTGCAATCTTCTATGGTTTTTATCATATCACTTGAAAGCGAAAAAGTAAAAATTATCTAAGTAACAAAGTTTATTGCGTTCCGGGGTGACCGCAGCGAAGTGGGGCGGGTTAACATAAATGACAGGCGATATAATGTTAACATTTACTGCAATCTTCTATGGTTTTTATCATATCACTTGAAAGCGAAAAAGTAAAAATTATCTAAGTAACAAAGTTTATTGCGTTCCGGGGTGACCGCAGCGAAGTGGGGCGGGTTAACATAAATGACAGGCGATATAATGTTAACATTTACTGCAATCTTCTATGGTTTTTATCATATCACTTGAAAGCGAAAAAGTAAAAATTATCTAAGTAACAAAGTTTATTGCGTTCGGGGGTGACCGCAGCGAAGCGGGGCGGGTTAACATAAATGACAGGCGATATAATGTTAACATTTACTGCAATCTTCTATGGTTTTTATCATATCACTTGAAAGCGAAAAAGTAAAAATTATCTAAGTAACAAAGTTTATTGCGTTCGGGGGTGACCGCAGCGAAGTGGGGCGGGTTAACATAAATGACAGGCGATATAATGTTAACATTTACTGCAATCTTCTATGGTTTTTATCATATCACTTGAAAGCGAAAAAGTAAAAATTATCTAAGTAACAAAGTTTATTGCGTTCGGGGGTGACCGCAGCGAAGCGGGGCGGGTTAACATAAATGACAGGCGATATAATGTTAACATTTACTGCAATCTTCTATGGTTTTTATCATATCACTTGAAAGCGAAAAAGTAAAAATTATCTAAGTAACAAAGTTTATTGCGTTCGGGGGTGACCGCAGCGAAGTGGGGCGGGTTAACATAAATGACAGGCGATATAATGTTAACATTTACTGCAATCTTCTATGGTTTTTATCATATCACTTGAAAGCGAAAAAGTAAAAATTATCTAAGTAACAAAGTTTATTGCGTTCGGGGGTGACCGCAGCGAAGCGGGGCGGGTTAACATAAATGACAGGCGATATAATGTTAACATTTACTGCAATCTTCTATGGTTTTTATCATATCACTTGAAAGCGAAAAAGTAAAAATTATCTAAGTAACAAAGTTTATTGCGTTCCGGGGTGACCGCAGCGAAGTGGGGCGGGTTAACATAAATGACAGGCGATATAATGTTAACATTTACTGCAATCTTCTATGGTTTTTATCATATCACTTGAAAGCGAAAAAGTAAAAATTATCTAAGTAACAAAGTTTATTGCGTTCGGGGGTGACCGCAGCGAAGCGGGGCGGGTTAACATAAATGACAGGCGATATAATGTTAACATTTACTGCAATCTTCTATGGTTTTTATCATATCACTTGAAAGCGAAAAAGTAAAAATTATCTAAGTAACAAAGTTTATTGCGTTCCGGGGTGACCGCAGCGAAGTGGGGCGGGTTAACATAAATGACAGGCGATATAATGTTAACATTTACTGCAATCTTCTATGGTTTTTATCATATCACTTGAAAGCGAAAAAGTAAAAATTATCTAAGTAACAAAGTTTATTGCGTTCCGGGGTGACCGCAGCGAAGCGGGGCGGGTTAACATAAATGACAGGCGATATAATGTTAACATTTACTGCAATCTTCTATGGTTTTTATCATATCACTTGAAAGCGAAAAAGTAAAAATTATCTAAGTAACAAAGTTTATTGCGTTCCGGGGTGACCGCAGCGAAGTGGGGCGGGTTAACATAAATGACAGGCGATATAATGTTAACATTTACTGCAATCTTCTATGGTTTTTATCATATCACTTGAAAGCGAAAAAGTAAAAATTATCTAAGTAACAAAGTTTATTGCGTTCCGGGGTGACCGCAGCGAAGTGGGGCGGGTTAACATAAATGACAGGCGATATAATGTTAACATTTACTGCAATCTTCTATGGTTTTTATCATATCACTTGAAAGCGAAAAAGTAAAAATTATCTAAGTAACAAAGTTTATTGCGTTCGGGGGTGACCGCAGCGAAGCGGGGCGGGTTAACATAAATGACAGGCGATATAATGTTAACATTTACTGCAATCTTCTATGGTTTTTATCATATCACTTGAAAGCGAAAAAGTAAAAATTATCTAAGTAACAAAGTTTATTGCGTTCGGGGGTGACCGCAGCGAAGCGGGGCGGGTTAACATAAATGACAGGCGATATAATGTTAACATTTACTGCAATCTTCTATGGTTTTTATCATATCACTTGAAAGCGAAAAAGTAAAAATTATCTAAGTAACAAAGTTTATTGCGTTCGGGGGTGACCGCAGCGAAGCGGGGCGGGTTAACATAAATGACAGGCGATATAATGTTAACATTTACTGCAATCTTCTATGGTTTTTATCATA
The DNA here is from genome assembly GCF_964235325.1 of Thermobia domestica. Lineage (NCBI taxonomy): Eukaryota > Metazoa > Arthropoda > Insecta > Zygentoma > Lepismatidae > Thermobia > Thermobia domestica. The sequence continues at coordinate 92,314,380 of NC_137470.1, forward strand.
TCACTTGAAAGCGAAAAAGTAAAAATTATCTAAGTAACAAAGTTTATTGCGTTCCGGGGTGACCGCAGCGAAGTGGGGCGGGTTAACATAAATGACAGGCGATATAATGTTAACATTTACTGCAATCTTCTATGGTTTTTATCATATCACTTGAAAGCGAAAAAGTAAAAATTATCTAAGTAACAAAGTTTATTGCGTTCCGGGGTGACCGCAGCGAAGTGGGGCGGGTTAACATAAATGACAGGCGATATAATGTTAACATTTACTGCAATCTTCTATGGTTTTTATCATATCACTTGAAAGCGAAAAAGTAAAAATTATCTAAGTAACAAAGTTTATTGCGTTCCGGGGTGACCGCAGCGAAGTGGGGCGGGTTAACATAAATGACAGGCGATATAATGTTAACATTTACTGCAATCTTCTATGGTTTTTATCATATCACTTGAAAGCGAAAAAGTAAAAATTATCTAAGTAACAAAGTTTATTGCGTTCGGGGGTGACCGCAGCGAAGCGGGGCGGGTTAACATAAATGACAGGCGATATAATGTTAACATTTACTGCAATCTTCTATGGTTTTTATCATATCACTTGAAAGCGAAAAAGTAAAAATTATCTAAGTAACAAAGTTTATTGCGTTCGGGGGTGACCGCAGCGAAGCGGGGCGGGTTAACATAAATGACAGGCGATATAATGTTAACATTTACTGCAATCTTCTGTGGTTTTTATCATATCACTTGAAAGCGAAAAAGTAAAAATTATCTAAGTAACAAAGTTTATTGCGTTCGGGGGTGACCGCAGCAAAGCGGGGCGGGTTAACATAAATGACAGGCGATATAATGTTAACATTTACTGCAATCTTCTATGGTTTTTATCATATCACTTGAAAGCGAAAAAGTAAAAATTATCTAAGTAACAAAGTTTATTGCGTTCCGGGGTGACCGCAGCGAATTTGGGCGGGTTAACATAAATGACAGGCGATATAATGTTAACATTTACTGCAATCTTCTATGGTTTTTATCATATCACTTGAAAGCGAAAAAGTAAAAATTATCTAAGTAACAAAGTTTATTGCGTTCGGGGGTGACCGCAGCGAAGCGGGGCGGGTTAACATAAATGACAGGCGATATAATGTTAACATTTACTGCAATCTTCTATGGTTTTTATCATATCACTTGAAAGCGAAAAAGTAAAAATTATCTAAGTATCAAAGTTTATTGCGTTCGGGGGTGACCGCAGCGAAGCGGGGCGGGTTAACATAAATGACAGGCGATATAATGTTGACATTTACTGCAATCTTCTATGGTTTTTATCATATCACTTGAAAGCGAAAAAGTAAAAATTATCTAAGTAACAAAGTTTATTGCGTTCGGGGGTGACCGCAGCGAAGCGGGGCGGGTTAACATAAATGACAGGCGATATAATGTTAACATTTACTGCAATCTTCTATGGTTTTTATCATATCACTTGAAAGCGAAAAAGAAAAAATTATCTAAGTAACAAAGTTTATTGCGTTCGGGGGTGACCGCAGCGAAGCGGGGCGGGTTAACATAAATGACAGGCGATATAATGTTAACATTTACTGCAATCTTCTATGGTTTTTATCATATCACTTGAAAGCGAAAAAGTAAAAATTATCTAAGTAACAAAGTTTATTGCGTTCCGGGGTGACCGCAGCGAAGCGGGGCGGGTTAACATAAATGACAGGCGATATAATGTTAACATTTACTGCAATCTTCTATGGTTTTTATCATATCACTTGAAAGCGAAAAAGTAAAAATTATCTAAGTAACAAAGTTTATTGCGTTCCGGGGTGACCGCAGCGAAGCGGGGCGGGTTAACATAAATGACAGGCGATATAATGTTAACATTTACTGCAATCTTCTGTGGTTTTTATCATATCACTTGAAAGCGAAAAAGTAAAAATTATCTAAGTAACAAAGTTTATTGCGTTCGGGGGTGACCGCAGCAAAGCGGGGCGGGTTAACATAAATGACAGGCGATATAATGTTAACATTTACTGCAATCTTCTATGGTTTTTATCATATCACTTGAAAGCGAAAAAGTAAAAATTATCTAAGTAACAAAGTTTATTGCGTTCGGGGGTGACCGCAGCGAAGTGGGGCGGGTTAACATAAATGACAGGCGATATAATGTTAACATTTACTGCAATCTTCTATGGTTTTTATCATATCACTTGAAAGCGAAAAAGTAAAAATTATCTAAGTAACAAAGTTTATTGCGTTCGGGGGTGACCGCAGCGAAGCGGGGCGGGTTAACATAAATGACAGGCGATATAATGTTAACATTTACTGCAATCTTCTATGGTTTTTATCATATCACTTGAAAGCGAAAAAGTAAAAATTATCTAAGTAACAAAGTTTATTGCGTTCGGGGGTGACCGCAGCGAAGCGGGGCGGGTTAACATAAATGACAGGCGATATAATGTTAACATTTACTGCAATCTTCTATGGTTTTTATCATATCACTTGAAAGCGAAAAAGTAAAAATTATCTAAGTAACAAAGTTTATTGCGTTCCGGGGTGACCGCAGCGAAGCGGGGCGGGTTAACATAAATGACAGGCGATATAATGTTAACATTTACTGCAATCTTCTATGGTTTTTATCATATCACTTGAAAGCGAAAAAGTAAAAATTATCTAAGTAACAAAGTTTATTGCGTTCCGGGGTGACCGCAGCGAAGCGGGGCGGGTTAACATAAATGACAGGCGATATAATGTTAACATTTACTGCAATCTTCTATGGTTTTTATCATATCACTTGAAAGCGAAAAAGTAAAAATTATCTAAGTAACAAAGTTTATTGCGTTCGGGGGTGACCGCAGCGAAGCGGGGCGGGTTAACATAAATGACAGGCGATATAATGTTAACATTTACTGCAATCTTCTATGGTTTTTATCATATCACTTGAAAGCGAAAAAGTAAAAATTATCTAAGTAACAAAGTTTATTGCGTTCCGGGGTGACCGCAGCGAAGCGGGGCGGGTTAACATAAATGACAGGCGATATAATGTTAACATTTACTGCAATCTTCTATGGTTTTTATCATATCACTTGAAAGCGAAAAAGTAAAAATTATCTAAGTAACAAAGTTTATTGCGTTCCGGGGTGACCGCAGCGAAGCGGGGCGGGTTAACATAAATGACAGGCGATATAATGTTAACATTTACTGCAATCTTCTATGGTTTTTATCATATCACTTGAAAGCGAAAAAGTAAAAATTATCTAAGTAACAAAGTTTATTGCGTTCGGGGGTGACCGCAGCGAAGCGGGGCGGGTTAACATAAATGACAGGCGATATAATGTTAACATTTACTGCAATCTTCTATGGTTTTTATCATATCACTTGAAAGCGAAAAAGTAAAAATTATCTAAGTAACAAAGTTTATTGCGTTCGGGGGTGACCGCAGCGAAGCGGGGCGGGTTAACATAAATGACAGGCGATATAATGTTAACATTTACTGCAATCTTCTATGGTTTTTATCATATCACTTGAAAGCGAAAAAGTAAAAATTATCTAAGTAACAAAGTTTATTGCGTTCCGGGGTGACCGCAGCGAAGCGGGGTGAACGCTTCTAGTAATAATAATAATAATAATAATAAAAGGAAATCTGTTAGTTTTACGCCCCACGTTTATACCGGCTAGGCTAAAGGAAACGGTGAGGTGAGGAATGAGTGGAAATGGTGGAATGAAGAAAGTGGGAAGAAACGGGAAGATCCCGAGAAAACTCATGCACACGCTGTTTGTCCACCACAAACTTCACTTGGTGCGAGCTGCGGTCGAACCAAGGATCCCATGCGCCAGAGGTTAACGCTCTATCACTGAGCCTCCGCAGCCCCAAATAATAATAATAATAATATTCAAATATAAATATTCTCCAAATGTAAGTACAAACTGGGGCAGGACTAAATGCATTATGATTTTTTTGCATTTCATTCGTTCATCTTTTTCTCATTTGTTGATATTTTTCGTTCTATTATAACGAAGAATTCTCTTTTTACGACAGTAAGTAAAGCTTCTCTTTTTCTCCTTCCTCTCAGCACACAGATACACACAAACCTTCTTTCTCATTCCTCCTTCTGAATGAAAAAAAGCGTTGTTCTTTCCGTTAGGCAGAGTATTATAGCGGATGGCTGAGTAGAATAATCACCAAGTGACAACGGGTTATATGTGCTTCCTCAAATCTGTGCCAGAGTACACTGCTATAACGTGGAATGGTTAGCGTACTTGTATCTAGTCCTAGTGGAAGTTACGACTGGAATGAATTTCAAAATTTCAGGAAACAGGTATCAGTTTATTTTAACTAGAATCACAACTGTAGGAGAAATAAGTACAGATTTTGAAAGTTGGATGTTTTTTTGAGCGAGCAAATATTCAGCATTGACATTAGTCGAATGTCCCATCAAGAAAACATTTTAAACAAACGTGAGTAACTTTTAATTGAAGTTCATGTAAATTCTTTCAACTATAATTTTGATCTAAACCACAACAACACACTGAGCAAGGCTATATGAGAAAAATATAAAAAAACTCAATTACATAACACTTTCAACACTTTAACTGTGTGTTTGTCAGACTTCCAGTCCTGTGAAGACACAGTTCTGTGTCGAGCTGTTACGTGATTGTGTTTTTATACATTTTTATTACATAGCCTTGCTCAGTGTGTTGTATTTTAGTTTGACAACATGCAAACAAGGCGTGATAGAATAGTTATAATTAGCATATTAGCAATTTCACGGTCACTAATTTAGGAGGTTTAGAAATTTTAAAGTAATTATTTAATACAAATACCAGAAGAGCCAAATCAATTTCCTACATTATTAAGGTCCAAAGCAAACATGGAGATACTAATCATCCTACGTTAAAAAGGACAAGAGTTAAAATGTCACTATGTAACAGAATTCAGATATGAAACTTCGGTTAAAGGACTAGAAACTTCACTCCCTTTTTCACTTTAATAGCAGTAAACGTGTACTTTCACTCCATTCGCTAGTTCATGTTACTTATTTAGTTAAGTTTTGCTTAAAATTATTGCATTTGAAACCCACAACTTTAAGGGTGGAAGTTGCACACACACAGTTTTTCTGTGCTTCCTGTACAATTACGCAATCGCTAATGTGAAGCATCCTGCTTTCATACAGAGAACGTTAACTACCTGGGTAGGGGGCACGACAGCTCAGTGGTACAGCGCTTACCTTTGGTACGTGTGGTCCCTTAAGTTTGTGGTGGAAAACATCGTATCCATGTGTTTTACCGGAATACTTCCTTTCCTCCCATGATCTTATTCCACGAATTCTTTCATCATCATTCATTTGTCTCCCTTAGCCGAAAGAGTATACACGTGGAATGTTAAACTGAAAGATTTCATTTCATCTACCTAGGTGAAGGCATTAGGTTGATGCTACAAGCTATCAAAACAAATTTACCATCCATGTATTTTCTTTTCAAGATTGAGAGTAGTGTAGCAGATATATAATGTCTTTGTTTGACAATTTGCTGTTTTTAAAGATTTCTACTGATATTTAGTCATTTTATATGGGTCTATTTTTCAGTATGTCAGAATTTTAAATTATTGATCACTGTTCTTAAATAAAAGCGTAATTTTTGTAATTTACTTTCGAATCATAACTATTCAATTGAGTCGTTTTTGAATCTGGTCTATCTCTGAAGAACTTCGGTTAAAGAATTCCAGACCACAGATGCATACTCTAATTTTGGTGTGCCTTTAACTTTGTACAAGATAGTATATTCATTATTCGTAAATTTTTTTTAATGGGTTGAAAGAAATCCTAAAAGTTACGTGGCATCTCTAAAAACATTAATGTTACGTGTTCACCAAGAGAAAGCTTTCCATCAAGTGTTTTTTTTTTCTAAGTCACTTGTATTTTTAACTTTTTCTTGATTTACACCATTTATACAGTATGTAGTCACTATATAATTTGTTTGTCTTTTTTATGAGATGGTTCTTGTTTTAATTTACGTTACAAGACATTTAATTTTCATAGTCCTGAGCACATCATTTCCTGTATGTGCCAAAGTCTAGGAAGTATTCAGTTTTGCTTCCTATCGCTTGCTTCTTTTACTTAAAAGAATTGCAATATTGACGTCGCGCTACGTATCTTATGGATCCTCCATAACGATTAATGCAAAATTACACTTTTTGTGTGAAATAGATAACATTTCCCCCCTCTTTTCTTTCGGTAATAGCTGTGTATTGTATTGTATGAGGCTATGTGGAATGTAAATTTGCGTCCTAGGCAAACTAGTTAAGCGTCCTAGACAAATTAGTTAAATAAGTTATTACGCAATTGAGTATGTGAATATATACATAAGTAACTTGACATATTTTAGTTATAAGAAATATCTTTCTTTAGATCCATGCTGGCATAACACAATGGCAAGTCAAGAAGAACTTATGGAAGTAATTCAACTTCTGTCCTGCAGGCCAGGACATAGTCAGTCCACTCAACTGTATCATCCCAGTAGACATTTACCAGGTATGTTAAATGATTGTGAATACGAAATATTGTAAATCCCTACTTAGTAAGTATACCCAGCATCTTGAGGCAGTTGTTAAGCTGTTTGAATTTTGAGGCGATTTTGATTTAATTTGAGTTTGAGTTTAGCATCTGCTGCTACACCTTATCGTGGGATCTAAAGCACATGAGCTCCCGCCTGAAATCGAACCCGGGTCTCCCACGCCAAAGACGCGTATGCTAACCGCTTAACTATGAGAAAGCCCGAATTATGAGACGAGCGTGTGACGCCAATGTTAATAGTGTTTGGTCGATCATAGCTTTGTTTTTAAAGTTGTAAAAGTGTTGAAACTGCTTAAAAATTCATCATCGGAAAATCTTAATATTTTTTCACGCATAGATGAACATAATTTGAATTGCTTAAATACCTTTCACTTCAGAGCTTCCATTTGGTTTATTAATACTATGAGCTGGCGATTGAGGAATACTTGCATTCAGTTTACATGGTTTTATATTCAACGTCCAATTAGGGCACAGACTTTTACTATTTAACTTAGTATCTTGATTGAATTCAGAACTTCATAATTGATGCGTGTGGTTCACACCCAAGGGAAAATACTATTCACAACACCCAGTAATTAAACGCGAGAAAAATTATTAGTTTACTCATGATTATTATTTTGTGATATAGTCAAATCTGTGAAGGATATACATTATTCCAATTATATAGATACTATATTATTATTATTATTATTATTATTATTATTATTATTATTATTATTATTATTATTATTATTATTATTATTAAGTATTCTGCCTTTTGGCAGGTCCTTGGACTAAAGAGGATTTTTTTCTTCTTAATTTTGAATTTTGGCCTGGAAATGTTTCTTCCGTGTTTCTCGATTTTCAGCTTTGTCTTTTAACTCCCAATATTTTCTTCTGTATTTCAAACCATCGATCACTCGTGTTCTTATTCCTCGCTTTCCTTCCGTCTTTCCTTCTATGGCGGTATGAAAAATACAATTTCTTCGCAAGATATGTCCAATCCAATAGGCTTTTCTGCGAAGGATGGTGGCTAGAAGCGTCCTCTTTTCTCCTATCCGTTTTAAAACATCTTCGTTTGTTGTTCTCGTTGTCCATTTTATCTTCTCCATCTTCCTCCAACACCACATTTCGAAGCTCTCTAAATATTTAACTTCCGTAATGTCCAAGTCTCTGAACGTGAAGTCCAATGCTCCATATATAGCACTTGACCAATTCTTCCTTAGTCCAGTATTAAAGCTGCTAGTTAAGAGTGACCTTTTCTTGTTGAATGCTTCTTTGGCTATGGCTCTTTGGTGCAGTAAGCGTCTCTCACCAAAATACTTCCCAAATATTTGGAATGATCGACCTCTTCAAGTTCTCTTTGCTGTAATTTGACCCGTAAGGGCGCATTTCCACAGGATATTGGGGCCGCGGTGGCTCAGTGGTAGAGCGTTCACCTCTGGTGCTTGGGGTCGCGGGTTCGATCCCAGCCCCCGCCAAGTGAACTTTGTGGTGGACAAACACCGCGTGCGTGGGTTTTCTCGGGGTTCTCCCGTTTCCTCCCACTTTCTTCATTCCACCATTTCATTCATTACTCATCATCACCGTCTCCTTTAGCCTAACCGGCATAACCGTGGGACGTAAAACTCAAAGATTTCATTTTCATTTTCGGTGCTCTCCCGTTTCCTCCCACTTTCTTCATTCCAACATTTCATTCATTACTCATCGTCACCGTCTCCTTTAGCCTAACCGGCATAACCGTGGGACGTAAAATTCAAAGATTTCATTTTCATTTTTTCCCACAGGATATTCTCATGACTTTCGATTTTTTGATGTTGATTTTTATTTCATATAGTTTTCCAGTGTCAACTATTTTGTCAGTCATCTTCTGTAGTCTTTCCTCGGTTCTAGCTATAATAATAGTATCATCCTACGATACGATATTACACCTTACATATATACAATTGTATATATGTATTATATATTTATGTATCAGGTACTTTAGAAGATATTGAGTGTGTGCACGATATGGTGTTAGTGTCTGAAATCTCATGATATATGAGTTGCAGCGAGTCAGACCTAACGCCATTTGACAATCTACAGTTTATGTTAGTAGATGTGCGAGTGTTGGAATTCTTATGGTCACATATAAGGTACAAAGCAATGAAGATGAATGAACTTTCTGGAAAACGGCGCTACATTTTAGAGTTTGTTTAAATAAAGGCACAAATGCTGCACAGCTACGTTAAAAAAAATTATGCTGTTTATGGGAAAAAATATATTATCAAAAGCACCAGGCAAAAGATGGTTCATTTACTCTCGTGCTGGAAATTTGATGTCCAAAATGATTCTCGCAATACGTGACTAATCGTAGCAAAAGGGAATGATACTCCGGTGAAAATCTAGCAAGGCAGGCATGTAAAGCAGTCATATTACAAAGGATCTAAACATTCATCACTAAACAATGTTAAACCATTTGGAGAAAGCTGACTATAAAATGGTGTTCGACGTTTGAATGCAACATGATCAGATTGAAAAAAAATTAGTCTATCTAATTTCCGTTTACGAATCTCTACTGAAACATAACGAACTTGAGTCATTTCTGAAGCTGCCACAATCTGTGGTCAAGCCGACAATGACACCCAGAAAGGTTGTGCTATGCCTCTGATGGGATTGGAAGGCATCGTGTATGATGAGCTGCTGACGCCGGCCAGAACGATAGTCTCCGACCTGTATTGCTGACTATTAGCTCGAGTGCACCTAGCAAGTCAAAAGAAGCGGCCTGAACTGCTCAACAGAAAGTGTATCGTATATTACACTGACAGCGCCATACTGCATACACATTTAAAAACAGATCAGAAATTAAGATAACTTGACTCAAAAGTTCTAATGCATCCACCGTATAGCTCAGACCTGGGACCGTAAGATTATTTTTTCTTTTGGTCTCTGCAGAGCTATTTGAATGGTGTTATTTTCAAAAGAGACCTATGAAAACCTCGCGTCTCTATTTCTTGACCAAAAACTATACAAGTATAGCCACGAGGTTCGTATTACCGCAGAATGACAGAATGTCATCAAGCAAAATGGCAAATGGTGCATATATGGTTTCATATTATTTTCAAATCACAATAGAGTGGTCCTGGGTTAAATTTCCTGTAGGAACACTCAGTCGAAAAAGTAGAACTGCTTTTTCAGTCCTCCATCCTGAGTGATGCTTTTCCTGGGTTTGCCTTATTTACACCAGGCAAATGCCGGGATGGTACCTAACGTACAGGTCCCAGACCGCGTCTTTCCTCCTCACCTTTCCCGGATGGATGCTCGCCGAGGGGCGTCATTCCTCATACATGACGGGCTCAAGGCCGTAGATTCCGGGAATGCCCGGAAATATGTATAAATACATACATTCAAATCACAATTAATGTATTCTCAATTTTGAACTTCAGAGCCTCAGTCATTTTTAGAAAGTCTGGTCTAGTGACTACTGCGTGCCTTTGATGTTTGCGATCCCGAATTCGATTCCCCGCGAGCAAGTGTGGAACTCACTATAGTGGTTCAGATTCCACTTTAAAGAACACATTGTCCTGTATAGCCTTGCTGCTGACATTACGTAAATAGAAATCAATTAACCAATATATACATAACGCTTACTTGGCATAAATGTTATGTAATAGGGTACAATGGTATTATGTAGTAGGCAATAAATCATGTTTTCCTCTTTATCATTAAATCATTGTCGTTGTTTCAGCAATTTCTGTATATAAAAGATGTCGTCCTGAATAACTGACTAACCAACGCTCAGGTCAAACTACTTGGGTTAAAAACTTTAAATTTGGACAGTAGGTAAATAGTCGTGACGTACGGTGCCACTATGGAAGATTTTTTTGGAAAATCAACAAGGGGGGATAGGGGCAATTATTATATTAACATGTCCATATCTCGAAATGTATGAAGATTAGACACATTAAATATGGTATTTGGACTTATCATTTAAAATAATAAGACACGTGATTCAGCGTGTTTTGATATTTGACCTTAGAGGGAAGAAAATGGGTGGTACAAATAAAAAGGAGTTGGATTATAATAAGATGGCTATATTATAATAAAATGACCATATCTCGGAATTCCTTTAAAATTAGAGACATGAAATTTAGTATTTGGAGTTTTCATTTGACATAAACAAATACGTCTTAAGGCGTTTTTGGATATTTATGTTAGAAGGGATCAGAAGAGGTGGGAAGAAAATGAAATATTTGAGTTTTTAACGTCTCAAGATTATACCCGTTAGGCTAAAGGACACGTTGATTAAAGCAAGTGAATGATGGAAGAATTGGTGGAATGAGAAAGTGGAAGGAAACGGAGTAGTCCGAGAAAAAGAGATGGGAAGAGAAATAGGGGTGGAATTTCAATTATTGTAGTAAAATATCCATATCTCGGAATCTCTTAAGGTTAGAGACATGAAATTTGTTGTTTGAACCCTTCATTTAAAGCAGTTGAATAATCTTTCATCGTTCTTTGATATTTATCCTAGAAGTGAGGAAAGAGGTGAGAAGAAAAAGGATAGGGTTTGCAGTTATTATAAGATGATGTCCTGATCTCAGAATCCCTTAAGGTTAGAGACATGAAATTGTGTGTTTGGACTGATAATCTAAAATACTTAAGCGCTTGTTTCGGAATTTTGAATGTTTGATCTAGAATGGAAAAAAAGAGATGGCCATGCTTCCCTAAGATGCCCGTACGAGACGGTCGAGTTATGTGCAAGACTTGGTGTTCAAACGAATTCCACATGAGAGGTGCAGAAGGAAGAACGCATAATATTGCCAATATTTACACGTGAGGGCATTTTCTGGTTTTACTATATAACATTTTGAAACTTCTAGTGGCCTTGTGCAGAAGACTGAACAAGTAATTTTACAAGAATAGAATTCCAAAGAGAAAAGAAAGGAAAGAAAATGAAATGATTTTTTCAGGCCAAAGGAGATAGATAACTAATGAAAGTGAATAATTTGAAATTAAATTTTTGTACCCTCCCACAGGGAATCGAACCGGAGACCACGTGCACCGAAGGCACATGTGCTAGCCACTAGACCTATGAGGAGTCCTCTTAAACTACGTGAAGTGAATATAGAAACCGGAAGTAGTAGATCAATAACTTCCGAGTGCAAAAATAATAATGAGAGACATGAAAGACATCTAAAAGATCTTTTCGCTCTCTCTCACTGTTATTACTACGTAGGAATCAATATTGAAACCAGGAGTTGTACTAGTTTTTACAACTTCTGGCTTCCGTAGAAACATAAAGTTGAAAAGCCTATTCTTAGGATTCGGAACCCATAACGAAAACCGTTTGTCACCTGTTACCGTTTTTGCTCTATAAGAATCAATATTAGATGATCATAAATATAGTTGGTTTCTACCACTTTTGATTGGAATAGAGAAGTAAAGTCGTAAATCAATTCTAATTTTGCAGTACTGAATAATTTTTAAAAACATACTTCTCCCCATTATTACAGTTTTCTTTTACTATGGCGTCCAGTATTGAAACCGAAAACCGTTGATTTCCACCACTTCCTGTTTGCATAGAGGGTACGGATGGTCAATTCCGGAATTTTTACTTCCCGGAATCCGGAAAGTAAAGTCGGAAAAATTCCAGAATTCGAAAAAATCCGGATTTCGGAAAAATTGACATTCGGAAAAATTTCGGAATTCTAAATTCCGAATTTTTCCGACATCGGAATTTATCCGAATTATGGAATTTTTCCGACCGGAATTTATCCGAAATCCGGAAAGTGAAATTTCCAACTCTGGATGGAGATCATATTGTAATCGGAGATCGTAGTAAATTTACACCACTTCTGATTCTAATAGAGAGGAACGGATGGAGACAATACCTTTTTTCAGACGTTAATCGATTCCCTCCATAAATAGAACACTTGTTGCTATTTGTTACCTTTTCTGTTTTCTGGCGATCAACGCTGAAACCGGAAATGGTCAATTTATGCCATATCCCCTCTCAATAGAGGGTTAACGGATGAGATAAAACCTATTCTTGGGATGCTTAAGCGATTTAATAATTGCTGTTGCTATCTGTTTTTGTCTTTTTTCCATGGTGATCAACGTTGAAACCGAAAATGGAAAATTTCCACCACTTCTGGCTGAATAGAGGATTGAGAAAAGAGATGCAGCTTATTGTTAGAGTGCTCAGTCTATTCCAGGAAGCTGCTTCTTGCTACCTCTTTCCGTCCTTGCTCTATGGAGGTCAATATCGAAATCAGGAGTAGTACTGAAAACCACTTGTGGTTAAGATAGTATATATTTTCTTGAGACAAGAAATCGCTGTTACTTTGTATTGAAACCTTAAATGGTTAATTTCTGCTACTTCCTGATTTAATAGATGGTAGATGGAGGAGATCGAACTCAGTTTTCAGAGCCCAAATTGATGCAAAAGGTTTTCTCTGCAAGCTCTGATTGTTTCTACTCTACGGCAATCAACACTGGATTGGAAATGTTAAATTTCTGTCACTTTCGGTTTCAGTGGAGTGGATTGAATCTGGTGTTGCGACACTGCGTCCATTCCAAGAAATCACTTCTTTTTATCGCTTTGCATTATTGTTATATGAAGATCAGTGGCGGCGCTACATGGGAGGGGGGCGAGGAGGGGCGACCACCACCCCAATATTTTTTCTCGCCCCCTCCCATTTTTCTATGGTGTAAGAATATAAAATTTACAGCGAAAGTAATATAAACTTTATTCAAAAAGTGACTATGAAGTTATATCACCCTTGTTTTACTTTTTGTTAGATGTCATTCATTAGTTTTCTCAGCCTATGCACATTCTTTTGCAACCCGACGAATAGTTGATTATCCGTTTGGTTTTAAATATTCAGACTGAACGGACCAGGCCAATTCAGTAAATTTGGATATAATGCTTATGTAGGTAGAACATGGCGAGAACAGTCAGGTTCGACAGCTCCAAGGGTGGTCTCATTTGAATGGGATCATGGTGATGCAGAAGAAGAATTTTCAAGTAACTATGAGTCGTGACAAGAAGGTTCTTCCGAGTCCGTCTCAGAAGATGTCAATCGGATAGAAGAAACTGATAAGAATGAATAGTTTCCAGTAACGAGTATTCCTGGACGAAAATAAATTGCGTCTTCTCTGTCTGAGAAACCAAGACAGCCCGTTCTTAAAATCTATCCATGAGCCAAGTATGGCAATGATTGGCGCCATTTTCACTCAGCATCCTATTCATCATTTCCTTGGTTGAAATACATAGTTACTGAGAACAGTGTTCTTTGTTTCACGTGTCGGTTCTCTTTAGTAGGGGTTGAAAAATCCGTCTTTTGCGAAAAAGGTTATAACACTGAAAGAAAGCTATGGATAAAAATGGTATAATAAAACAATACGATCCAAGTGTTAGCCATAAACAGTGCATGGTATAATGGGACAGTTTTCGTTCGATGAAAGAGGGAAAATCGGATCAGTCTGTTCTGAGCAAACTTTCTGATGCAAATAATAAAAAAAATATATATATTCGAATTTAACAGGTACTATGTTGCGACATTAGCAGAAATTCTACTTTTGACTGCGAATCAGAACATGTCACAAAGGGGACATGATGAAAGTGCGGATAGTTTTAACAGAGGCAACTTCCTGGAGCTACTTCAGTTCACCGCTATGATGAACATATTCGTGCAAAACTCAACGACTTGCCAAGAAATGCGAAGTATACGCATCACTCCATACAAAACGAACTCTTGACAGTCATGGCGAAAATGGTGTTGCAAGAAATAGTTAAGGAAGTGAGCCAGTCTGTGTATTTCGCTATCCTTCATACGAAACAGAAGATTTTAGTAAAAAAGCACAGTTGTACATTGTTATTCGATATTACTACAAGAACAGTGCATGAAAAGTTTTTTAGGAAATCATCCATGTCCTTCCTTAAAAGCATCAGATCTTGTGAATTACATTAAAAATACATTGTCTGAGTGTGGCATCGACATAAACAACTCTACTGCACGAAGTTACGACGGTGCACCAGTGATGAGTGGGCATTTAGAAGGTGTGAAAACTCTCTTATGTCAAGAAATATCTGAAGCTTTGTATGTTCACTGTTACAACCACAGATAAAGTTTGGTGATAGTGGACGTGTGCCGGGCAATAAAGTAAGTTCGCGCTTTCTTCACTGCTCTCCAGCAGTTGTATATCTTCATATCTCATTCCACTGTCAATTCAGTGTTTATTGAACTACAGAAATGACACGCTTCCAAGCTTATAAAGCTAAAGGTATCTCCCTTTGTACCTGTTTGTACCACTTCAGTAATAAAGGTTTTTGAAAACCATTTTATTGTCCAATTTTAATTAAATATTGAATTTCTTGGTTGAGTCACCAGGAAGATCAGAAAGTAGAAGAGCTCTCCTAAAGTTTTTCCAAAGGAAGATCGATGGCACCGACCATCGGCCAACAACAAATGCCGAAGAGGACAAATGGATTGGCGTCCCCCTGATCGCACGTATTTCGGCAAAAATTAAGAAAATATTGAATACATATAACATCAAGGTCTCCGAAGTTCCTCCTAAATATATAGAAAAATATATTACAAATTTTAAATCATTTTTTACTGATCCCCAACAAAGTAGTGGCATCTATTGAGTTAAATGTCAATGTGACCAAATATGGCCAAGCCAAAATGAATATTTGTACCAGAATCGCTGAGCACATTCATACATCCAAATCTCGTAGCTTACAACAGTTATCTGGATTGGCATCACATCTCAAATAAAATAACCTCAACATTGCTAATTCATGTTTGATCGAAAAAGCAAAACAGCAGCTGAACGGAAAATTAAAGAAGCTTATTACATTCATAACGAGAAACCGGCACTCAATTCAGATAAAGGTGACATAAATGCCATTTGGAGCAGTGTTTTTACTACTCATTTCTGTCGTCTGGAAGGTAATGAAAAAAGAAAAACAGTAAACAACAGTGAACAGTAACAAGTGAATTACTATTAACATATATCTATTTCTAGTGACAAGATTTTTGCTTCTCATATTTTTAAAATTCTTTTTAAGCATTTTTACCTATCCATAATTTCTTTCCTATAGTTTAAATTCTTTCCAAAGTATGCGTAGGCTGAAGATGAAGACAATGTTCTTCGAAAGTACTTCCTAGTGATGTGGTTTGTTTCTTGCGGTGACTAATAGCATTTTACTAACGTTATTTCTAATTATCACCGCTCGCAATACAGTCATAATGTCTTTATAAAATTCATATGTCAATTCTTGTTTCAAGTACATCGTTTTTATAGCATGTAGGCTGTAGGCATACGTGCTTCTAACATTTACAATTCACTTTACTGTATTTGTGTGATAATAGTTCTTTCAATATTTGTTGAGAGTTTATGTTTCTGTGTTTTGCTTACATCAAAGAGTGTCCAGAAACATGCCATGTTCGTTTGCTACCCACAAGTATAAAGCTGTTTATTCAGAAATAAATTGGATTGGTAGAAACTCAGAATTAAATAATAATAATAATAATAATAATAATAATAATAATAATAATAATAATAATAATAATAATAATAATAAAAGGAAAACAAGTGTGGTTGCCTCGCCTCCCCAAAATTTTTCTTGCATCTCCTCTTGCCCCCCTACTATTATGAGCCTAGTGCTGCCACTGATAAAGATCAATATTGAAACCGGGAGTAGTAGCACATTTCTACCACTTCAGGTTTTAATACGGACATGCAAGAAAGCTAGTTTCTTTTCTTGAGGCACTGAATCGCTCCAGGAAAAAACACCTTGTCTCTGTCTGTTACAGTTTTTCTTCTATGGCGTTGAACCGGATATTGGCAATTTCTATCGCTTCAGAGTTGAATATAGGGTTAACTGATGAGATGAAACCTATCTTTGGGACACTGAGTTGATTCCAAATAGTGACTATACCTATCTGCTACCATCTTCGTTCCATAGCAATTAACCATTGAAAGTGAAAGTTGTAAATGTCTACTACTTCCTGTTTGAATAGGTGGTTTACGAAGGATATGGAACTTATTACTGGGCATTGAGTTGATTCCAAGAAATTGCTTATCGCTATTTCTTTCCATTTTTGCTCTTGGCAATCAACGTTGGAACCACAAATGGTAAATTTACTACTTCCGGTTTAGTAGAGTTGTGCAGGTGAAGATAATATCTTTTCTTGACTTAATCGATTTCAAAACACTTCTTGTCGCTATCTATTATGGTTTTTTTCTATGGCAATCAACATTGAAACCGGAAATGGTTAATTTCTACCTCTTTAGGCATGAAAGGAGGTTGACGAATGAGATGAAAGCTAGTCTTCGGGCGGTGAATCGATTTCAAAAAATTGTTTATCTATACTTTCCCGTTTCTTCTTTATGTCTATCAACATTGAAACAGTACAAGATAATTTTCTACCGTTCCGGTTTGAATATAGGGTTAACGGATGAGGTGCAACCTATTCTTGGAACGTGCAATTGATTCAAAAAAACAGCTTCTCTAACTATTGCTTTATGGCAATCAACGTTGAAATCGTTAATGGTTAATTTCTACCATTTCAACGTTGAATGGAGGGTTAACGGGTGACATGGATCCTATCCTTGTGACGCTCAATCGATTGGTGGAAACAGCTTGTTTCTATGTCTTACTGTTTTTGTTCTGTGACGATAGCGTTAAAAGTGGAGATGGTATATTACTACCATTTCCGGATAAAATGGAAAGTTGATAAATTTAATGGAACTTATTGTTGGGAGCTAAATTGATACCAGAGCACGGCTTCTTGCTATCTGTTAAAGTTTGTGTTCTGTGGCAGTCAACGTTGAGACCGGAAATGGTTCATTTCTACCACTGTAGGTATGAACAGGGGTTAATCTATGAGATAAAATCTAGTCATGGAACGATGAATCGATTCCAAAAAACAGTTTGTCTATATTTTCTCGTTTCTTCTGTACCGTAATCAACGTTCAAAGGGGAAATGGTAATTGTCTATCACTCCTGGTTTCAATAGAGATAACGAAGTACATGAAACCTATTCTTGTGACATTGAATCGATTCCTAGAAACCTCTCCTTGCTATGGCTTACCGTTTTTGGTTATGGTGATCAATATTGAAACCGTGGATAGTAGTAGATTTCTAACACTTCCGGTTATAGTAGAAATATGCGGTTAAAAATTACGTCCTTTCTTGAGAGCAGAATCGATTGCAAAAGACCGTGTATCGTTTTCTGTTACCTTTCTGGTTCTGTGGCAATCAATCTTGAAATCGGAAGCGATTAACTTCTACCAGTTTTGGTTTTAAAAGAGTGCTGATAGATAAGATGGAACTACTAATATTCTATCGTTATTATTATTATCGATCATTGCAAACCCTATTATATCTTGGTTTCAACGTGCTGTACATAAATTATTGTGACGTAGAATAATATGTGATTTGTGTGATAAGTACGTTTATACATTGCAAGAGCTGTTTTCAGTTATTCCCCACAAACTCACTGGTATCTGATTCTAATCTGATTCAAAAGTTGTGTGATGCAGAAAGCACCTTACACAAAAGTCAAAAGCAAATATCAGTAAGCGTAAGAAACAGTCCAGCGGTTGGGGTGAATGGTCAATCAGTTACGATTCGAGTTTTGAAGCCCTGTAAGAAGGTAAGTTTCTTTTTCTTTTCTTTTCTTTTTTTTTTTTTTTTCTCTCGCTTAACTTAGCCTGGAGACTGTGAACATTTCTTTAAATAATGTGGCGTTAGCGCGAGTGGCGTTGGCAATTCCTTTTGTTTCAAATTTGATTAGGAAAGAATATCATAAGAACTGCAAATGTAAAATAGCATAGCTGAAAACAGAATATTAAGTATGATCACTATTTTATTATTAACCCCTGATTTGTAACACAAAATTATTCGTTAAGGTACTGTAAACAAATAGAATGTTTCATTTATTTCAGGTTATACATATTGAGATGGGAAAATCATAACATTTTTGTAAATGAATAATGAAATTTTAATAGAAATAATATAAATATTACCGTGAATAATAGTGATTTCTGGTGGGAGTGCTTATCATGGATTGTAGCTCGTGCACTGTTTCAAATTGCACTTTAAAGTAAGTCCCCCCTTACATAAATCTGGTGCTGAAAAGGGACGTTAAACTGCAATTAGTTAATAAATCAATCAACCTAACACAGTTAACAAATATGATACAGTACGTCGTAGAAAACTATCAGTAAAATGAAGTAGGATTATTTTTACTATTCAGTGTTCTATACACTTGGGTTCCATAATTAAAAATGTGGCAAATGTATATTGGATGATTGTGTTTGTGCACATTAGATAATCATTTAGTTTGCGTATTTACTGGATCAGTTCGATTAAGACTTAGGTAGCATTCATACTAGCATCCTGTGAGCCGCACGCGTGGGCTGCAGGTGCTAGCTTTACATTGTCTTAAATGTACGCCTTCACACACGCGCTTCGGTGCATATGAGCTGCTGTGAAGATCACCTTGCAGATAGCTGGCTCGAGTGGGCTGCTGGCGAGGAAGAAAATAACACGCAATGAGAGCCCTTCATACGTAAGCGTGAACTCAGTTGAAATGGAAAAAAGTTTACAAATATTTGATCTTGAAATTTTTTTCATTTTGATGTTACTCTGATGAATTGCACATTTTATACTATTATACAGTTCGTCAAACGAAGATCATAGACATCCTGAAGTAATTAAAAATGTTCTTTCACCTTCTCTGTTAAGGAAACAGACTGTAAAATTAACATTCTTCCAGTCTTGATCGATTTATAGTGTAAATCCACATTGTTCTGTATCTTGTATATATATATATATATATATATATATATATATATATATATATATATATATATATTGTTTTTAATGCAATTTATCTGCAAGATTAAAGCTGCAGATTCTTCTAGCTCTGGCATGGCTGTCATTTTGATATCTCGATCTTTTAAGTGGTTCAGAAGTATTCAATACCTTCACACTACAGGTTCACATGAGTGGCTCACAAGATCCTAGTGTGAAGCCAGCCTTAAAAATTAATGAACACAAATTGAAATTATATTCATATCTTCATCCTTTATGAAATACTGATGAGACCTTTCTGGATTACGGAAAGGAGATAATTTATTCTCTCACCGAAGTGAAACTAGAGGGAGAGACAGAGACAGAGAACATAACGACGTTCAGTCCCGTGTCGAATACTATTATTTGCTATGTGACGTTTTAATTTCAGGCGATTGAGTAGATAGAGTTTGATGGTTGTGCTTATCTGCATCATGTAGAAAGAAAAAAATATATCACGATAAGAACAATCTAAAGTGTTCATGTTGCCTTTGGCGTTTAGCATTTAAAAATCCAAACATTGTTTCGGAATATACGTATATCTGTTAATTCTTTTAAAATGGACACCGTAGTCTAGTGGTTAGAGCGTTGGATTCATGTCCGCGTGCTCCCAGGTTTGTTTCCCAGGCGGTGCTTTCCAATTTTCGGCGTCCACTTAGCGTCGTTTGGCAAACTGGGGAGTCACGTGAATAAAAGACGTGACGGCCACTAGGCCTAGATAGCACCTGTTAGAGACAGGGCGACGCGACACGCTGACCACATGTTCGTCGCTGGGCTAGACATAGTTCAACTAGTGGCTAACGGATGGCGTTGGAGCTGCTCAGGCCCTCAAACGGCCTGTTACGCCAAGTGATTTGGTTTGGTTTAATTCCTAAATAGTAGAGAGAATCGTGTAACATTATTTCACAAAGTGAACAAGATATTTTGCTCCACTTTGACAGTTGCAAATGTTAAGAACCTAAAGACTGTTTTGTCCTAATGGTGAACACTCCTTATCTTAAAACTAATATTAGTTTAGAATTAAACTCTTTCAAAGTTCGAAAAAAGTTACATTTCTAGACCGAGAAAACTGGTCCAATAGAGACAGTTCCCAGGAAAAACTTAATTTTCACTATACTTTTCAAGACGAAGTAGTGTTAATTCCGGGGTTTCAAGTTTTGCCTATACAACATTCACCTAATACCTCCTAGTTATGCAAACGACAATCAAAGCGATGACATAATTAATTTTCTTATTGCTTAACCTTGAAAGAAACAGAGACAAGGTTAAGCAACACAAGCCAATTCTATCATTTGTAACTTCATATCTGTCTAACCAACAGAGACCCCAGATATCTGTATTAGACCCTATATTTGAAACGAAAGGAAATTTTGTTTACAAAATATTTTGTTATAAATTCCAAGACTGTGTGATTGAACCTAAGCTAGAAAATCAAAGAAAACATGATTCTTCTATACACGGCGGCGACCAAATTACATATAGCATTCGTATTGGGTGAAGCTTAAGGCAGATATCTTGGGCACTTTTAGGAGTGAGGGTAATTATGAGACACTGCCTATGGAGGGTAATTATGAGACACCCCTCACTGATCTTCAACCACTGTAGGATAAATACAAATTAAGAGCACAGGCATTTAGTAACATCCTCCACAATGCCCTGTCTACATTTTTAAGTTTCAGTTTACAAAAGTTTGGATGTACCAATTAAAAAAAAAATCAAAAGAAATTAAATGTGCTGTTCACATTTCTCATAAAAAAACAAGAGTTGCTAAGTGAACATGCAGACATAATTTGTATGGAACGGGCCTCTCTATCCAGACTTCAACCCAACAGAACACCTGTGGACCTAGTGCACAAGAATGGGAGGAGAGCTGTCAGGACCAAACAGTTCTTGAAAACCATGTCACGGAACTGTGGCATTACTTTTGTGATACACCATCTTATTGCACGAGAGTTGTATCCAATATCCCCTTTAGACGCCAAGAAATTATTGACTAGAGATTGCTACACGAAGCATTAGTGTGTTACTTTCGTGTAAACATTTGTGTGAATTCCATTTGTTTATTTTCTCGACTGTAAGAGACTATCTTTTTTGTGAGTATATTTATTAGATACGTCAAAATTTAAAGGAACATTTACAGTTACGATGCCAGAGTTGATGTCTTGAGGGGGGGGGGGCAGGGGGTTGCAAGCGGAGCGATAGTTTTTTTTAAATATCGAAAGTAATACGAGGATAGATCAATAAGTCTTCCACGTAATGTCTTTAGAAATAAAATCCACCCTCGGAAATTTAATGTTATGTACTGTTCTTTAATAAGCTGCGCATAAAATTTCAAGTTCCTTTTCTAATAGTGTGTGAATGAACCGTTTTGCGACATTTGCTGAAAATTGAGCCTTCTGAGTAATGAGCATTGATAAAGTTCCCTTTGAAAAAATGGAATACTTGACACACAGAAAATCCATGAAGAATTGTTGAATACATTAGGTGATGTTTCTCTGTCACACTCAACTATGAAGGTACGGTGTCACGAATTCCAGGTTAGCAGAAGGTCATGTAAGGACCGGGCACCACGTTCTGGGCAACCATGCTCAGTGACTAATGAGGCAAACGTCAACAAGATTCATGACTTGTTGTGGCTGATCGGAGAGTGATTATACGCAAAATCGTAGACGACGCTAAATGGCCATATAGTACAGTCCCGTCAATATTGCTCAATGTTTTACACATAAAATATTATCAGCAAGATGGATACCATGAATGTATCTAATTATTTATCAGAAGAGACAGTGAATGGTTTGTTCCGAAGCACTTTAGGCTAGGATAAAATGTAATCCAGAGAAGGTTTTCACAGGTGATTTGTAACCATGGATGAGAGTTGGATCCATTATTTCGATCCTGAAACGAAACAACAATCTACGGAGTGGGAAGATTATAGCGTCAGTCTTCTGGGATGCTTGAGGAATTTTATTAATTGCCTGTTTGACACGTGATAATAGGGTTTAGGGTTTTAGGTGTCTGGGCTTTCGACATCGATGACCATTTAGCCCGTCACGTTTGAGGGATGACGTCCCTCGGCGAGCACACAATCCGGGGAAAAGGAAGGAAGAAAGGATTGGGGAAGGAAGGAAGCGACCTGGGACCTAGAAGTTAGGTACCATCCCGGCATTTGCCTGGTGTAAATGAGAAAAACCCAGGATGGCTGGCCTGAAAAAGCTTTTTACACTTTTTCGACCGAGTGCCCCCACCGGGAATCGAACCCGGGACTACTTCCACCGAAGACGCGAGCGTTAGCGACTACGCTACGCGGAGCCACACACGTGATGATACCACCACGGGTGACTATTACGTCAACGTAATCCGAACCTTGTGCGAAACCATTTAGAAGGAAAGAGGAGGAAAGTTATCAGGCAAGTGGTCTTCCATCAGGACAATGCTGCAGTCCACAAAATAATAATTGCAATGGCCGCCGTTCATGATGCTGACTTCGAATCGGTTCATCACCCACCCTACTCACCCGACCTGGCCTCCAGGGATTTTTTCGTATTCCAGAATTTGATTAATCACTTGTTCGGCAAAAGATCTAAGTCTAATGTCATGAGTGTAGTAGGGGAGTATTTGTACATCCTGGAATAACATTTTTAAGGCCATTCAAATATTGGAACATTTATTGTCCAAGCGCATGGAGGCCTAGGGAGATTACGTTGAAAAGCAAAATTAATCGTCTGTCTGTTCTTTCTATTCAGGCCGAATACTTATTGTTTCACCCTCCCTAAAGCAGAACATCTTTAAACTTTCTGCGACGACTTACAAAACAATCCAGTAACTTTCTGCAAGCATTTTAGTAATTGCGTAGTAAAATTATAACACAAAATTTTCAAACGCATAAAAGCAAAAACGTTTATACATTTCTATTTTCTAAACTTTATTTACTTATCGACTTTTTTATTTTGGAGAAATATACAGGGAGCGTATAGGGTTGTATAATAACTGAATAGTTAACAAATAAAGAAATCTTCACGTATATTCACTCAAAAAAGATACAGGTATTTAATTTTCTTCTTTTTTACATCTTGAAACATGACGCTGAATCATTTAAGTCTCCTTGAATCCTCCTTACAACTTCGAATGTCACCTCTTTAGACATTATTATTATTATTATTATTATTTTTCAAAAATAGGTTTAAAATGGCTGTGGTATTGCGTACCATATTTCTGACGTAAAGCCATTTTCAAAATTTCCTGTTTCCTAGTAACCAGCAGATGGTCCATTTATCTAGATGTAAGCTAATATATGTGTTGTGCCAATCTGTTCAACAGGGCGGTGAGTCATACGACCACAAGCTTTCACAAATCGTCCTGAGGTAGCCATTTTCTAAGTATAACAATCACGTTATAACCACGACGGTAGCGCTACCAAGAAATGCGCAATGGCTCAGCAAACATTCCGCCATCAGACAGCTGTCTGCTAGTTTTTCGACTCTGCTGCATGCACTGTAACACTGGCGACTGTAGCACTCGTATTGGTGACTATACATATCGCTTAGTCTTTCCTTTCGCACCTCTCAAGTTTATCGGTATATTATGATATCAAGCGTTGACTTGTTCTGAATCGTGTTTTATTTACGGAGAAGGAAGTCTTTCTGCAACCATAATTTTTATTTACAGAGTAAACAATCTTTCTGAGGCAGTAATTTTCGTCTAGAGTTTAGCCAATCTTTCTGCAACCCGCATTATCTTTCTGGGGCATTGTCGCACCGTCGCTGTTTTTCTGCTTTAGGGATAAGATATAATTTTGATATTGGTTTAGGGTGTCAAGAATAGGTTCCTTCTCCAACTTTACCTCTCTATTGAAAATGGAAGTGATATACTGTAGATGTGCCACTTCTGATTTCAATATTTGATCGACTTCAGTCGTCAATGTAAAACGAAACTTACTTTTTTTTTTTTTTTTTTTTTTTTAAATCATGATTCTTTGCATTTATCTTAGTTTGCTTTATCGTATAGAGCATTATGGAGGGTGGAACTTTTAGAAAATTACACTACTAACCATTAACATTTAAGACTACGGAATAAACGTGGAAATTGAGATTATCAAAAATTTCTCTTTAAACAGGTGTAGTATTGACCAGCTGTTCTCAGGATGGACCAGTAGAATCATGGCATTCTAATGTGAGTCCATCAGGTTTCAGTTGGGATTGGTCCTTACAGCACTCAGGTGATGGAGCAAATGGCAAGTACTGAAAAGACTAAATAGCTTCGGCCCTTTTGTTTAGACTAAATCCAGAGGCAGCGCTGTATAAGCTTTTGATGTTGCATGTACATTGTGCATGACTTGGTTTGGATTTGAAAGATTTGATAATTTGTTAAATTGGCGATAAATTTGCATAGTATTTTTTTTTTTTTTTTTTTAAATAAAGAAGTGTTATGTGAATATTTCAGAAGATATTTAAACTAACTTTATTAGTTTTGCATTTTGTATTTGTTTTCTTTACGTACCTCTACAAACTGTTTCACTAACTTCGTTAGATGTTAACGTTATGCTTGTTTGTATCTATCTAACTTTTGAATTGAGTACTCTTTGTATTAAAGAGATAACGCAAAAATACTCCATCTGTTTTACAGTTTTCAGATTGAGATAAAAAGCAGTAGCAATTCAGAAATATGAAATTGTTAGGAGTTGAATTCCTAGAATGTGCTATGAAACAAGTAGCCAATGATTTTTAATCATGATTTTAAGAAAAGTTGTAGGTAAAGAGTCAGATGCAAACGTAATGGTAACGGATGAACTGAATACTAGTGGCGGGAGAAGAAGAAAGTAGTGTATAGGGAAAGCAATTAGAGAGAAAAGATATTGATAAATTTTCGTAAGCAGAACGATTAGCAATGGGGTATACTTGATTCAGTCAACACAATACAAGAAGATATACCTGAAATTCCAAAGTAGGTCAGCAGAGGTTCAAATAGATTATGTCTTAATACAGTAGAAGTTTCGTAATAGCTGAATGAACGTGATGATTGTCTCTGGCGACGAATCTTACATCACAGCTTTGTACTGCATGACATGCATATTTAGTTGACGAACTTAAGAAGAAGGGAGAGGATAAGACATCCAATACTGAAAAAGTGAAGGATGGAGAGGCTAAAAAGGGAATATTTCGAAAACGCGAATATATATATATAAATCAACAACACTTTTAGCATAGGAACTAATGAGCGCTGAAAGCAGATTTATTGGTTAGCAGATCAAACTGCAGAAGAAGCAATCTTCTTTCTCACCTCAACATAGGCTGGTAGGCAACATGGAAATTTAAAACTTTTCTCTTCCTTGGTAGAGCTCGTTTATATTTTGATAAGACATCGTTAGTTCATCTAGATAGTCTATCCTTGATCTTGCTTTTCCTGGTTTTCCTTCTGCCTTTCCCTCTATGAACACGGTGATCCAATCGGAGTGCCGAATAAGATGGCCAAGCATGTTGTTTCTTCTTTTTCCTATTATCTTAGTGATCTGTCGACGTTCATTGGCTTCCTTTAGTACGTCTTCATTCCTTTCCCTTTTGATCCATGATATGCGCAGCATTCTGCGCTAACATCACATTTCAGATGCTTCCAGCTTGGATACTTTCAGTTTTTCTCAATGTCCACGTCTCTGATCCGTAAAGTGCCACGCTCTATACCAGCGTCTTAACAAATCATTTCCGAACATCCGACGACACATTTCTTGATGTTAGAAGTCCTCTTCTCCTATTGAATGCTTGTTTAGCCTGCGCTGTTATGGAACTTAAGTCTTTTTCACTTCTTCCGTCGTAGGATATTAGACTTCCTAAATAGGGGAACGTCTCAACGCCTTCGATATTCTCTCCCTCTAGCCATACGTTTGCCCCTTCCTGTCCTACTCTTGTGCACGTTACCACTTTTTTTTTTTAAATCTTCATTTTGCTTTTTTTTTTTTTTTTTTTTTTTTTTTTTTTTTTTTTTTTGCCAGTTGTTCGTTTAAGTTTGAAAGTGCTTCCTGCAGGTCCTTTTCGCTATGTCATCAGCAAACCTTATTGTTCTGAAAACCTGACCGTTACTTTTACGCCTTTCTCGTTTTTATCAAAGAATTCTTTCATAGCCTCTTCTATATAGACGTTGAACAGGAGAGGCAAAAGTTCACATCCTTGCCTTACTCCTTTGCTTATTCTTACTTCCTTCTGATCTCTCTCTGTAACAGCGATATGGTATATAAATTTCAATAAAAATAAGAATCTGACCAAAGTAAACACTTATTATTAATCTGTATCAATTGATAATGTATTTGATGAACGCAACGATATTATTGCCAAAATTGTAACATAGATTAGTAATAAGTGTCTGTTTTGTTCAGATTTTAATTTTATTGGAGCTACACTTTGTTCCAAAGCTAGAATATATAGCATTCATATACAGGAATGTAAATACTCGAATTAAGAAATTACATATTACTGGAGGGATGTCAAGAAGAAGGGACGGAGAGAGAGTGTGTAAGGAAACAAAATAGTACCGACAAGGGTAAAAAAGAGTATTGAACCTTGAATAATAAGTTCGAGGGAAACCGACAAAGCCAGAGAAGTATATTGCAGGAATAAATTTCAAGAGAGAGATGAGTTGGAAAGGATAGGGAGATACAAACGAATGTATTGAGAAGTTTTATCATTGAAATATATAAATAGAAAGGGACAACAAATATGACAGCAGAAAATGAGAATAGTAAGATAAGGGAAAAACGAAGTTTAGGTAGATTAAAGAAATATCTTGAGGAATCACAGGAAAGCATGACTTGACTGTGTAGTCTAAGGTGAAACATAAGGAAGGGCAACAAAAATTTACAATACTAACAATGTACGTAAAAACGTCAGTATAAGTTCAGTCTTTCTTAGTACATTTCAATATAAATTTTTCATTAAAATCAAATAAGTAATTAAACTTAGATTTCGAGCGTAACGCTTCTGAAATTCGTAACATAACCGAGTAAAGGAAGTTGGAAGTTATCACTGAAATGTCAATATAAGTTTAGAAATAAAATAATTATTATTCTTGGTATTGTTTGGAAACGTACAAACAACACTCCATAGATACCTTGGATTCCGGATAATTACAGGTTCTTTGACCTGTAGGAGGAGCATAGAGCACGAAAGTAAGTATTGCTGTTCACCTTAATAAAGCGAAGAGAATGCAAGGTACTCACTTCAAGTAGCTGCTTATTTGTCTTCCAATTTGTAACTGCTTCTTCCGTGTCTACTTTTGCACTTCCTGGATGCTACCTTCCCAACTTACAAAGTTACCTCCTTTTCCAAGATAGTTAACTTTCGTATATCTGAGTCATGCTTACTTAGGTACTTTTATGAAATTACTTGTACAGGGTGTTTCGAAACAACACCGACAACGTTTGGTAGGTGATTCCTGACACCAAGATAAGAAAAAAAATTATAGTCGAACCTGAGTGCAGAAATCCGTCATTTCGGAGTTATAGGCTGCCGAAAATATGAAAAAATGAACTTTGAAAGGATTATGGAAGAGATATTTTTGGATAGTACATATTAGTTCCTAAGTGAAGTCTTAACCCGACTACTGTAATGCAGGTCCCATAGTATTAGAGCTATAGACCTTTAAAGTTCATTTTTTTCATGTTTTCGGCAGCCTATAACTCCGAAATAACGGAGTGAATTATTGCTCAGGTTGGTCTATACTTTTTGTCTTATCTTGGTGTCAGGAATCACCTCACAAACGTTGTCGGTGTCGTTTTGAAACACCCTGTATAAGCATATTTGTATATAGGGGTGCTTCGTGTAATTGTAGCATGATGTTTGTTTCTGTTTTGTTTCCTTAGGGAAAGAATGTTATACACAGCTTGAATCATAACAGATTTTGAATAAAATTAGGAATAATTATGAATTTATTTTGAATAGTTTATAATTCTGATGGATAAATTAAACATAAATAAATAAACTTTGGAACATGGGAAAACAAGTAGGCTAGATCCTTATTATCTGAAAATTTGAAGGGAAGAAGAGAAGGAAAAATGTTTTGTATTTGAAACAGTAAAATGTCTTAAAGGAATTCTTTCCCTACTAGCCTTTGTGTTTCTCTTAAAGTGAGCACGAACCCAGAGAAATGCGGAGCTACAGAAAAATTGCTTAAGATCACATTTTGCAAAAATTGTCCTCTGTAGAGTGAATAAGAAATTGTATGAAAAAATTGAAGAAAAATACAGGAAGGGGGAGAGACACGATTGGTTTAATTATGTAAGGATAATCAATGAAAGAATTATAGAAAAAAGGAAAGGTAGTATATGTAGTATTTCTTGACTCTGAAAAGAAATTTAAATGTAAAGAAATCTAGATATTTATGCCTTGTAGTCTTCAGGAAACGAATGAATAATAATGAATGAAATCACTAAATGAACTGATAGCATGCATGTTTGTTAATGAAATGCTAATCTTGAATTCCACTTACACACCCATACTGTTAACTTATCCGTCTACGTTATGATGAGTGTTCGTTATCATCATCAGTATATGATAAAGAATATTTACATTGATTGGTGGACGCACATAATAGTAAATTTTCAGTCTTTAGAAAAAAGCACGACTGAAGTTCGTGAATTCCAATTTAAACTCCAATCAAATACTTGAAAGATTGGTGAAATTCAGTGTCACACAATCGTTTCCACCTTTTTATTTCATAGGGAAGAAGAACTTTTTCTCTTCATTTTTTCATTCTTTTCGTAGAAATAAATTTTTAAACTACATTGCTGAATTTAAGATATCTTCTCCATTTTCTTTGATTATAAAGACTTCTTTCCCTTCTTCTTTAGTTCTTTAAAACCAACAGAACGCTACGCAGTCTGGAAAAAGTTCAAAAAGGATATTTAAATTAAATGTTTAGTTTTTCGTTTCCGTTGGATTGTTTAGCTGTCAGTATGTAATTTTTTTTTACCACCTGGGACCACCAGGACATGAGTTTCAGAAGGCTATGTTGATTTTCAAGACCGTGAGGAGCCATTGCAGTATTAAAAATTGCAGGAAAATTCTAAGATATTTAATGGATATATTTAATGGATTTTCATGTTCGGTCAACGTATAATATTGGAAGTGAGAAAAAAATATTTTTAAACATTTAAAATCAGAAATACAAGAATTTAAAAACTACCGAGTTTATCTGTAACAAAAGTTGCATCGACTCTACATTTTTTGTGCCTCTTGGTGTGAATTTCATTCTAATGTTAAATATCACCTTGAGGTGTGCATAAAGATCTTCTACCGTTATTAGGTACACAGGTCTGCACATCCTAGACACAGAACCGAACATATTCTGCAAACACGGGCTCGTCCGTTCGCGTTCTCGCTATGTAAATAATCGAGCTCAGACGGAGATCTATTTCTATGCATCATTCTTCTTGAGGAGCTCAATAAAAATGGATCACTTTAAAAAGAATATGGCGAAGATTTGGTAGATGATGTCGAAGAAGTGAATGGAGATGCACTTCATTCCACGCAGATTGATTGGTACGAAATAATAATAATAATAATAATAATAATAATAATAATAATAATAATAATAATAATAATAATAATAATAATAATATAAGAATAAGAATAATAAAAGAACTACTGAAACACAGAAATAATGTTGTTGGGATCGGAAGAATTAACCACATACTGTGCAGCAGCTGAACGTGAACTAGATAACGTTCTATAACATCTTAAAGCCTTGATATCTAAAGGTTGACTTCGACGTGGGGCGATAATTATACCTCAAGGTCGTTCTTGATCTCCTGCGCATGTCTGATGACGTCTTGGTAGTTGAGAGACGACGTGATTCTGGGCAGATCTGCTGAAGTGTGAGAACCGGAAATAAATTCTAATGGAAACTCTGCCACGACTGGACAAAGAGTTTATACTAAGCTAGTAAACTTTCTGTCTTGTCGGTCACTTTGTGATTTTCCCATAAGAAAAATATAAAGTTTACCACAAATCTCCTAACTAAAAATGAGAAATATAGTTTTCAGAGTTTTCGAAGGTGATTCTTCTAAAGGGGAAAACTGATACAAATCTCCCATTTTATATTCATACAATGCAGAAGGCGAGAATTCGCTTGATTTGCAGATATGAATTCGGTATGTAAATTCATTAAAAACAAGGAAATCGTGTTACACCGCTTTAGAAAATCGTTCTATTAACCCTTTTAAATTTTGGCGTTTTAGGGTAAATTATAGACTTTGCCAGGCAGCTACAGCATAATCCCTATTTATCATAGGATCATGGTTCGTACCTCGTTCTCTTCAGAACAGAACAGCCTTTCAAACGGTACCATTCACATTTCCCTATCGTGCCCCTGAGGCGGGGAATTTTGAGAGAAATTGAGATTTTTTCTGATTTGTTTTTCTTTTAAAATTTTGAGCCCCTCTGAACCACCCTTTGTTAAGGCACAGATCACAAAATCAACTAAAAAATAGTAAGGGTGTGCTAAATGTGTATACAAAATTTCAAGCTTCTATCTTGAATAGTAAGGACGGGAAAAAATGTTTATCAATGAGACCCACAATGCCCCACATTATTTCAAAAGACCCGGATGTAACAATAACTTCCTGAGACATCCCTATTTATCCTAAGGTCATGGTTCGTACATCGTTCTCTTTAGAAT
Source organism: Thermobia domestica (assembly GCF_964235325.1). Taxonomy (NCBI): domain Eukaryota; kingdom Metazoa; phylum Arthropoda; class Insecta; order Zygentoma; family Lepismatidae; genus Thermobia; species Thermobia domestica. The sequence goes on from NC_137470.1 coordinate 92,345,426, forward strand.
AGAACAGACTTTCAAACGGTACCATTCACATATCTCTATCGTGTATTTAAGATGGGAAAATCGCGAAAATAGTTATATTTTGTTTAAAAAAATATTCATTTTTTTAACCATTTTTTCCCTCTGGATCTTCCCTGTGTTAACACAGAGATCTGAAACAAATCTGAAAAATGCTACGAGGTACACTGATTGTGTGTGCAAAATTTCAATGCTCTAAGTACAAAAGTAAGCCCGCCAAAAAATAATATCCCCACAATACCTCAGGTTCCTGTATAAAACAGAATCTTAGGTAAAAATTTCCTGAGACACCCTATTTATCCTAGAATCATGGTTCGTACATCATTCTCTTTAGAATAGAACAAAGTTTCAAATGGTATCATTCACATCTCTCCGTCATGTATCTGAGGCGGGAAAATTGCAAAAGGAAATAAATAAACAAAGAGATTTTTGTTTAAAAATATCCCTTTTTTTTAACTTTTTGTCCGTCAGGACCCCACTGTTTCAACGCAGAGATCTAAAAAAAAAAATCTGAAAAATACTACGGGTTGCAGCAAATGTGTGTGCAAATTTTCAATCTACAAGCCCACCAAAAATTATAAAAATAGGCCTTAAAAAGGTTTATTTATATATATATATATATATATATATATATATATATATATATATATATATATATATATATATATATATATATAAAAATTATAACATCATCACATCCTATATCTCGACGCAGAAAAGCGTGAAACCATACATAACGCGATCTACAATGGCTCCATGCTTGAAAAAACATACAGAAAAAAAGAGAAAAAGACCGAAGGAAAAGGCTTTTTTGGTTCTTTCTTAATCAAATAATGAAGACACTACACAACAAAAAATGAGGTGTTGAAACAACACAAAATGACTCCCACTTTAGTGTGTCATTTGTGTGTCAATTCAACACCAAGCACATCGCCTTCAGAGCATACCAGAAATAACTCCGTACTACCTGAGAGAATTTGCATTGGTATTTATTGTTTGATATGAGCAAAGCTTTGCGAAATATATTTTGCATTTATGGCAAATAACTAATAACATTCTATGTTTTCTGTAATCGGTCACAATAATATTGTTGTAAACCTGTGAATCATCTGACAACAGTTACACAGACAGCAGTGCTTCCATCTATATTCTTTATCTGTTATTCTCAGATGATTCACAGGTTTACAACAATATTATTTTGACCGATTACAGAAAGCATAGAACATTATTCTTTACTTGGCACAAGTGCCAAATATATTTCGCAAAACTTTGCTCATATTAAACAATAAATACCAATGCAAATTCTCTCAGGTAGTAACGAGTTATTTTTATATGTTCGGAAGGCGATGTGCTTGGCACTGAATTAACACCCAAGTAACACGCTAAAGTGGTAGTCATTTTGTGTTGTTTCAACACCCCATTTTAACCAATATACTAAAAATAGTATATATAATTTAAAAGGGTTAAAGAAAAGGGGAACAATTTCTGTAATTCAAAGTTCCTATTCTTTATTCCGAAAATGTCCAATAAGAGACTTTGCTTTGATTTGAGGTGTGAAATTTGTTACATAAAATCTTATGAGGATAAGTTAAAACTAAGGGAATACGTGCTTAGAACTTTGGAAAATTCTACTTCTGATGAGGAAGAGGGGGCTGTCGGACATAAGCTCATCGGCAAAAAGCTCACCTGCAGTCTTATATTACAGGGGCGGACAAAAGCTCGCCGATAGCAAACATAAGCACCCTTGAGGGACTTGTAATAAAATTCACCGAATATTGATTTTAGGCTTTGGCTACTTCCCAAGCAGAAAATGGAGCTACTATGTTATATCACTTATCAGGTATAAATAATAATAATAATAACATTGCCGAGTTGTGTTATATTAAACGTGGGCAGACCAGGAGGAACTTGTAATAAAATGCCCTGGATATTAAAATCTAGCCTTTGACTACAATTACAAATAGGCCAAATAACTCAGTAGAAAGTAGAACTACTAATGTCGTATAGCAGTTATCAGATATCAGAATAAAATAGGGATGTTGCAAGTTTAATGTGTTAAGCATAGACGACAGTAGGCCTAATTTTGGCCCTGTAAATTTTGGAACAAAATTTTTCTTATAGGCCGGACAATTCATCACTGCATTAAAATAATTCATGATTAGGCATGAATTTTTACATAATAGAATTTGCTTGCTAACAGGATTGGTGATTCTTGTTTCTGACTTTTACGAATTCATCATACTCAAATGTATTTAGGCCTTGCTTTTTAGTGCTGCCGTCGTGCTTGCAGACCAACACTCAAACAAATCTGTTTCTTATTTACTAACACTAAGCTTTATTGGTTCATAAGTTGTTGTTTTTATTAAATAAGAAAGAGATTCTTTGATAAGTATTGGTCTGCAAGTATGATGACAGCCTTAAGACTTGAACTCTGTAACATCCTTAATATTTTATTCTGATGTCTGATAACTCCTATATGACGTTAGTCATATAGCCTATTTTCTATTGAGGAACTAGGTCTACTAGTAGTCAAAGCACAGAATTAAATATCCGGGGCATTTTATTACAAGTTCCTCAAAGCCCCCCACGTCTACTAGTCAAAGTCTAGATTTTAATACCTCTTCATACGCATCATACGCTTTTCTAAAGGAAAATGAAATATATCTCAGATACTTTCAGCCATAATGGGGAAAAAAATAATGAGATATTCTTTCGCCAAAATTTCGTTTACCAATATTTCTGAGCTGCAAAACATCTTGCACCAAAAGTTTCAGCACAGGGGAGGGGGTTGGATTGCTTTCTTCAGCAAAAGAAAGTAGTGTTCTTTTGTTTGTTCAAATCTGTTTTCAATTTATATTTTAATATTGAAAATCTACTTCATATTAATATTCAAAGTTTAGTTTTCATTTTTGTCATATTTTCCGTTTTCCATTTTTCCCTTGCTTAGTTATTTTATTCAGGTTTATTTTCCTTTGCAATTAAATTAGTTAACCTATAAATGTAATTGGTTACCAGTATTGTTTTCGTTATTGCATTAATTATCTTATAATACAATTATATTATTAGTGGTGAGCTTATGTCCGCGACCCGGAAGAGGGATAATGTATACAGTGTTCACATTTCCTGTTTTATATGAAATTTTATTGTCCCTTGCGAACAACGAACACCTATGCTAGTCAAAGTGTGTATACATTGGCATACCATTTAAATGATTTCCCCAATGTTACAAGTTCCAAAATTGAATGAGTGAAATACTGACTTTTTACTAACAGAATTCCTAAAATGAAAAATAGTAATATGAATGGAAATTATTATATCAAAATTGTTACATCAAGTAGAATATCACGCTAATTTTCGCCTAAATATGAAGAAGTTCCTACACTAGATGTTTACTTTAATTACAGTTTAAATACACAAGAGAATACTATTTCCGTGTATATTAGTAAAATCTTAACTGCTTCATGTAATCAATGGAAAATCAGTTACTTATTGTGGAAAGAATTAGTGGACATTCTTTTTGAGAATTGTAGCCCCCTCCAGTGGCTAGCGGCTAGAGCGGTCACCTTTGGTGTAGGTAGTCTCAGGTTCGATTCCTAGTGGGAGAGTTTTAATAATTTGAACGAATGATGGTCCTTCGGAATCTGCCTTAAATATTCCAGGTTCACCACATGCTGCGTCGCTTTCGTAAAGGGGGGCAGTTATTAAACCAACAAACTTTCTGCTTGGAACATAGGCTTGTTGAAATACAGTACATTTCTAGTATGTTGTGTGCGATAGATGAAGAAATACGTTATAGCATATTTAATACATAGTGTTATTATTTTAATCATATTTCCTCATCATAGATATTCGGCCATTATTGGCAGGTCACTTGCTGCAACGGACAAGCTTCTAGCGCCGCTAACCATATATGTGTAACAGGATGCGGAAAAAATCTAGGGATGGGCACAGCGAGTTTTCATAGAAACTCGATTCGACTCCAAATAGACATCTTTGAGCTCGACTCTCGGCTCGAAAATTTTCCTCCAACTTGACTCGAATTTGACTCGAGTTTCGCGTCGAGTCGAGCCAAATCGAGATAAATGCTGTTTGTAGTTTCAAGTACTTTTTTCAAAGATTCTACATAGACAATATAATTATTATCAATGATACTTACTACTGCAACTTTTATTATTATTATTATTATTATTATTATTATTATTATTATTATTATTATTATTATTATTATTATTATTATAACAAGACAGTGTATAAACATGGAAGATAGGCGGTTTGTAGCTGAATGCTAAAAACTAGTTGACTGTTATCCTCAGTAGTCGTGAAGTGTAGGAGGCAGGGACATCGTTCACGAGGTTCTGGGTTTTAGTTCCGGAGGAGCAAGTATTCGGGCTCGAGCCAAAAATTGATATACCTAAAAGTTATAGGGCGCCGGTTAAACATGTTCAAAACTGTTCGGCCCGGCTTTAGGTTGTTCAACGGCTCGAGTTGCTCGACTCACAGCTCATTCACTATCGAGCCGAGCCAACAGCTTACCCAACCTAGGCAGCTCGAGCCGATGGCTCACCTGAACCGAGTCGGTGGCTCATTCCAACCGTGCCAGGTCGAGCTGTTCGCTCAGTTGAACCGAGCTGAGCCGGTTAACATCACTACCCGGGTTGGGATTCTGCTTGGGCTCAAAACTTCGACCGTGCAGATCTCAGCCTTGCGTCTTGTTAATCGAGACGAGACGAGATGTGAGCAGTGTCTCATCTTGTGAGCAACACTAAAAATATTCCACATTACTGCTTACATTTCTCATGGCTTTCGCTTTCCAGTCTAATTAGACAATGATTTCAAAACGAGCTGAACGAGCGAGTCATTTATCAAACTCGACTCGGCTCGAAATTCGACTTGAATTCGGTTCGAGTTTCGAGTCAAGTCAAGTTTTAGTTCGACTCGTGCCCATCCGTAGAAAAAGTCTCGGAACGGTCTAGTATCTCTCGAAATATACATATCAGCAAAACAAACAAAAACACATTTCAAATAATTTTGAAAAAGCTATCCAATGATACCAAACGCAACACCTCCTATCCCTGCCCCTTTCAGAGGTACGGAGGATAAATTTAAAATTTTAAATGAAAACACCCATTTCTTATTGCACTTTTGGATTTTCGAGAGGAAGGGACATTGATTTAACTCACAATTGAAAACAGTGCCTTCACGGATGGCGCTTGAATCGACACACACACAAAAAAGGGTACCTAAACATTATGAAAATGCGAATTGTGAGTCCCGTATTCTGTGGCCATATGATTAGCATTGTGGACTGCGGAGCTTAAGGTCCTGGATTCGATCCCCGCTTAAGTAACCTTTTTTCTTTTGTTGTTTGTCCAAATAATGAGCCTATACGTTTTAATTTCAATTAGTACTTTATTCAAGTTGCATACAATACAAATTTCGATAATTGTTTTGCAAACTACCTTTATGAAGTGGTTCTTAGTAATAGGATTATTAGGGTTAGAGTTTATAGGGTTATTTACAATAAAAAGGCTTGTGTATTTTCTAGCAAGTTGATAAATTATGGAAAGAATACATCATCGAAGTTAAAATGTATGAATTCATTATTTGGGTACAAAAATACACAAAAAATGTTACTTCGCGTGGGAATCGAATTGAGGACCTCTGACTCTGCAGTCCAGTACGCTAACCATATGGCCACAGAACATGGGACTGACAGTTCGCATTTTCATAATGTTGTGGTACACCCCTTTTCTGTATGTGGATTCTTGCGCTATTCGTGAAGGCAATGTTTTCAATTCTGGGTCAAATCACATTTCCTTTTTCTGGAGAATCCAAATGTACAATAAGAAATGGGGGTTTCCACTTAAAATTTTAAAGTTATCCCCGTACTCCTGAAGGGGTGGGGATAGGGGGTTGCGTTTGCTATCGTTAGATAGTTTTTTCAAAACTAATTAACATGTGTTTTTGTTTGTTTTGCTGATCTGTATACCTCGCGAGATATTGGACGGTTCTGGGGCCTTTTCCGCGCCCTGTATATACTACTAGCTGAAATCCGTCCTTTGCATGGGGAGAGTATGTTTATAGGAAATATTTGAACCCCCTTATGATACAAATTTCAATGAAAGTGTAATTATAAACACCCATAGGATACTCTATTTTTTGGCATAAAGTTTAAACTCCTCTCCCTCCTTAGGACACGGATTTTAATAAATGGTACATAATGGAAACCTTGAGGCAGGAACTATGTTCCAGATGCATTTCAAACGGGTAAGCGTTTCCCGTGATGCGATTAAAAATAACGTACGTCCATTCTAATATAGTGAAAAATACATTAAAAAATAGTGTATAAAGAAATTGCACCTTGCTCCCTTAAACCAGAATTTTGGAAAATAGTGTGTCACGTGTACGCTTATTTGTAATGAGGAGTTTACATACAAATTTTCACCTTCCTAACTACAAGGGCTCATGAGATACTATGGTTTCTGCATTACTTTCGAACTCCATACTCCTTTGGGACACGCCTTTTAATGAAAGTGGTGATTGAAACGTAGTTCGAGGTAGATACTAAGTATGTTCCAAGATTCGTTAAGGGGGCGCGGTGGCTCAGTGGTAGAGCGTTCACCTCCGGTGCTTGGGGTCCCTGGTTCGATCCCTGCTCGCGCCGTGTGGACTTTGTGGTGGACAAACACCATGCTCGTGGGTTTTCTCGGAGTTCTCCCGTTTCCCCCCACTTTCTCCATTCCACCATTTCACTCATCTCGCATCATCACCGTCTTCTTTAGCCTAACCGGCATAACCGTGGGACGTAAAACTTAAAGATTTCATTTCGTTTTTCCAAGATTCGTTAAGAAGTTTTCAGCTACTTTCCTGTGATGTGATCACAAACAACAGAGCTTTCAAAAGGGAGGAAAAATTACAGAAAATGCCTCTTTCCTCTCAAAACGGGAATTTTTTAAATGCTGGGACATGTTTCCGCGTACTTTTGACGAGGAGTTTATATTAGAAGTTTCATCTGTTTAACTTCATGGATTTGTGTTGTACTCTGTTCTGGGAAAAACATTTGAATCCCCTTTACCGCCCTTAGCATACGTGTTTCAAAAAATTACTTTCTTGTTCTTCATTAACGAAAGAAATTTTCTGTCCAAATCTTACATTCCTAGATGTATTAATGTGGCCTGATTTTTCAGTGAATTGCTTTCACTCTTCCATACAATCATACATATTGCCACCTTGCCCTTCCAAGGGTGGAGTTTTCGAAACGCTGAAATACTTATTTCTCTTATTTTTAATTAAGAGTTTTACATCTCCAACTTAAGCGAATCCTTAATGCGTTTTCGGAATAAATACTAGGAAATCTTAATGTTATACAGGGTGGCCACGAAGTCCCGTTACCCCTGAAAATAAGTAACATAAACCACTAAACGTACGTAAATAACTACACGGAAAGAACTGAATGACATGAACAACAATGCTTTCGAGAAGTTTTATTGAGATAGGAAACATTAAGTATGCAAAAAATCAGTCTGTCGACCGTCATTCTCATGACAAAGGATGACGACATGTTTCTGCTCGTGTGAACGGCCTGCCACTTCTTCCCTTATTCTTCTCACTTTCTGTAGCGAATAGTTTCTGTTCTCATCGTAAAAGTGTTTGTTTCGGAGCAGGATCTCGAGCAGGATCTCGTTGAAACCTTGTCCGAAAGTCTGCACGCACTTCTGCCAATGTCTTACCTGGGTGGTTTCTCCCATGCACTCAACAACTTACAATAGGACGTTCTTGAATACTGGAACTGGAACTATCAGCCATCTTTCACACAATCTGAAACAATGGAAAACCTTACATTAGCATTTATAAAGGGGTAACGGGAAAACTTACACTAGCATTTATCCAGAGGGAACGAGACCTTGTGGCCACCCTGTAGAAGTTGTCCACCTTACCCATTTAAAACTGGTATTTTAGCAGACGCTAAAGTATGTATTTAATTATTTTTTTTATATAAGAGTTTATAAACCTAATTTCGTACTTCCAACTTAGGCGAACTCACACTGGCACCTTCTCAATAATGAAAAGGAAATTTGGATGTTATGAAATGAAATTTTGAGTTTTACGTCCACGGTTATGCCGGCTAGGCTTTAGGAAAATACTGAAACACTTATTCTCTTATTCTTATTCAAGAGTTTATAACCAAAATTCGCATCTCCAACTTAAGCGAATCCCCACATTTGGTACCTTGTAAATAGTGGGAAATTTCAATATTAAAGAAATTTTCCCTCTTTTCTCCCCTTAGGAGCGAAATTTCCGAACATAGTGAAACATGTATTCACTTGTTTTTATTTGAAAATTTATATACTGAATTTCACATCTTCAACTAAGTGAATCCTGATATTGGACACTTTTTCAATAAAGAAAGGGATATTTGGTTGTAGAAACGACCCAACTATTTCCCTTTAGAAGCGGAATTCTGAAACCGGAAAACACATATTCCACTATATTTATTTAAGAGTTTGCATACCAAATTTTCCTTCTCCATTTAAAAGCCAAGTGGTATTCCCCTAAATGGATAAAATTTCATCATTCTTTGGGGAAAAAAAGTACACTAATTACCTCTAAAATTCATATATACCAAATCAATACTTAGCATTGATCAATACTTAGCATTGTCAATACTTAGCATTGACAAATTCATATATACCTCTAAAATTCAATCTTCATATATACCAAAAATTCATATATACCACAAAATGGAAACATATAAAAATTTACTTTTACAAGTCTCAACCTCATTAACTGTTATACAGCTAATATCTTAATATAATCTCGTTTTCGAACATAACCAAAACTTCTACCTCTTAATGTACTTTTTTTTCTTTGCCCCTTTATTTTCTTTCGGGGCCGCGTTCACCTTTGGTGAATGGGGTCCTTGGTTCGATCCCAGCTCGCGCCAAGTGAACTTTGTGGTGGACAAACACCATGTGCGTGGGTTTTCTCGGAGTTCTCCTGTTTCTTCCCACTTTCTTCATTTCGCCATTTCATTCATTTCTCATCATCACCGTCTCTCTTAGCCTAGCCGACATAATCGTGGGGCATAAAACTTATTTTTCTTTCAAACTGGCTATCAGATGATGTCAAAATTAAACGCGCATCGTTTACTTGGAATTGTGGAAATCGGAAAAACGCCTTGATAGTATTCGATTCCCGGTGGTAGCTCATGTGATCGAATTACATGTTAAACTGTAGATCCACGTCTCACATAGTGTCAGTGCTGAATGGGATCTTAAACTCCAATCCAACCAATCGGCCTTATAGAATATCACAAAATGTTTTGCGGAACGTTAAAAAGGCAATAAGAAATAGTAAGTTAATGGATTGAAAGTCCATGTTAAAAAAGGCACTGTGTTTTCTCAGTTCCCGTTAAGAAGTTACTGGCTCTTAAGAGCGTGAGCCGCTGCAGATCTTTCAGAATACTACCACACTTTAAAGTGGTATTACTCGCTTTGGATAATCATATTTAATTGAAGTTGGTCACATTTGAAAGAAAAACTCAAATACTTTTTACTCTACCTCATAAACATTGAATGTGGGTCCCATGAATGGCAATGCAGACATCAAGACGATATTCCCATTCGCGCCACACACGCTCCAACGTATTTCATGAAATGGACAGGATGGGAGCACTGATACCACTTCCTGCAGGTTTTGAGGCAATGGGGGTACATAGACACAATCCTTTACATAACCCCATAAAAAGAAGTCACAGAGCGTCAAGTCAGGCGACCTCGGCGGCCACTTGAAGACATTATCATCATTTCCAGCTCTTCCAATCCATCTTCCTGGAAGCTGCTAATTCAGATGTTTCCGAACATGTAAATTCCAATGAGGAGGTGCTCCATTTTGTTGGAAAATAGTCACTATCTTTTCCTTCTTCCAATTATGGAAATAACCAGTTAGTGGCCTCCAGCAAAAACAGCAACTGCATGGTAAATATCCAACAATTAACCGATATCGACTAATCACAAAGTAAACATGAGTAAATTTACTTTTTATGTGTTTGATCCCGTCCATTATTGACAATGTTGTCCATTGTTGAAATGCAAAGAAAAAAAAAAGAATCTTCTTTCAAATGTGACCAATTTCATTTAAATACGATTATCCAAAGCGACGTAATACCGCTTTAAAGTTTGATAGTATTTTTAATGGACACGTTGTATATTGACAAAAGAATTTCATCATATGAAGATAATCGTGGAACGCGATTTAATTTAGTAGCGAAACAACTGTCCAACTTGTGCATAATAATGTACTCTTCTGGTTTCTGTGTTACTTGTAGTATTTACATAAATTAGAGTGTGGTTTGCTGCTACTTGTTAGTGTGATTTTTATTGTGCCATAATCATGTTTAGTATGCTTCAAAGAGTTAATGTTATTATACGCTAGTTTTTAGAAAATTTAAACGTGCCTATATGTATTTATATTAGTGCAGTGGTTTTCAATTTTATTTTTTATTGATAGTACATTTGACTAAATGCCTATGACATCGCGACACATGTCTGATTTAATAATAATATTTATTTATTTATTTATTTATTTATTTATTTAACTACCATCAGATACAGCTCAGAGGCCATTTTACACTGGATATCCAACAACAACAATAACAATGGAAAGGATTTGGGAAGGTATCGGCCAGGGCTTGTTTAGTAGGTACTATCCGGGCATTTGCCTGGTAGGACTGAGGGAAACCCTGGAAAACCTCAGTCAGGGTGGTCGGCAGCGGGATTCGAACCCACGACCTCCCGAATGCGAAGCCAACGTTCTACCACTTGAGCTATTATTATTATTATTATTATTATTATTATTATTAGAGACCAGTGTAAGCCTATAAGTTTCTATAAAGTAGTGAATTTTATTGGTATTGAGCATTGTTACTGCATGATACATCGGTTGGGAACCACTATCCACTTCAGTATGATTATAACTAGAATGTCTCTTTTAACGTTTCAGTCTGTCCAAGGACTCATTTATGTACAGATCTGTTACTACCTGAAGGTCGAGCTGGAAGTAGTCTGGGTCTTCCTCCACGACGTGGTAGCTCCCCACGACTTCCTCCTGATTCTCAACTGGCTGCACCTCATCATCTTGCTCATCGGTCCAGTTGGCCTGCTCCGGATCTCCACGCTCAAATGTATGTTGAGAAATTAATTTATTTCCCAATAATAATAATAATAATATTTATAGATGGCATACATCTCAGTACATCATGATAATTCCTAATAATAAACAGTCATGGTAATAGATGTCACGCTATCGCTTGCCTGCATGCCGCTATAGTGCAAGAAATGTGCCGATTTAAAACTATTGTGTCGAATAATTGCAACTTAAAAACTGCATTATTTCATTTTTTTCTTAACAGGACGTGGCCATAATCATGTTTAGATATGAGCATTATTGTTTTCGTATTTCTGCAGTAATATATTTGGTGATTTAGTTGCTAATTAAATTATATTGTTTCAATGTTGTTATTAACCAGTTGAGAATGCTCGAAAAGCATTGCAGAATGAATTCAAACAGAATTATTCTTTTCAATACCAATTCCAGTTATTGATTCAGTAATTATTGCGTCATTAGTTATTAACTCAATAATTATCGAGTAAATAACTAATGACGCAATAACTATTTAATCAATAACTCATAACGCGTAATTATTGAATCAATAAGTGGTATTAAATAGAGTGTCAGGTTAGCCAAGAGGATAAGATAGGATGACTTCGCTAGGAATTCGTGCAGAGTGACGCCAAGGATTTACCAGGAGTCAGCTTGGAGTTCTGGGTCCTAAGATATTGCGGACTCCGTCTAGATAGTACGACTTTGAGGGATCTAAGAGCAGGGAGAATGTATGATTTGGTCAGTCGTGCCTAGGCGATTGCGTACTCCCACCATGTGCACGACATCCAAGAGTGACCCCTTGGGTGCAAGGAGCCGATGCAGCCCAAAACAGCAGTTTACAAAGGGCTCGGAAAGGTTTACACTCGAATCAAATGTAGGTGACGGGCAAAAAACCTAAAGGGCACGAAAGTTGCGCCAGACTTTAAGGATACAAGTTGGGCATGCGTGGTGACCAAAAAATTTTCTGAGAAGGAACGAAATAGTTATTACCATCCTGTAAAGAAAGTTGGTTGGTCTGCGCACGGCACAAGGGCCAAAATCAAGTTGAGAGAAGTTCAACTTGGTGCAACCAAAGGTCGCCTGTTTGCCAGTGGCCACCGGTTACTATTTGGTACCAAAATGTTCACCATTTTCTTAGATATAGATCAACCCAATATGATGTCTATGGCTTACGGTTCCCGAGATATGGCTCCTTAAATCTCCCAAAATCGAAATTTTTTGGCCAATATCTCGGGAACGGTAAGAGTGACGCGAATAATTCCATCACTTTCTCAGATAGTTTTTGTTGTTCTATGTTCTATGGAAGGCTCAAAATTGAAAAATCGCAAATACACACACACACACACACACACACATATATATATATATATATATATATATATATATATATATATACAGATGGTGATCAGAAAAATGGAAACACCTGTAGTTGGCAACACGTCAGATGTATGGGTTGGCAGTGGTGTCGTGGCGCGCCCGCAGCGCTGGACCGCTGGGGGTGGTGTTAGGTCGGTCTCCATGCTACGTCAGGCGCATTGGAACAGTAGTGTTTAGTGGCTGCAGCAGTCGGAGGTAGTTTAAAATGGGAGACCTCTCAGATTTTCAAAGAGGGTAAATTGTTAGTGCGCGGTTATGTGGAGTGAGTGTGACGGCAGTGGCTACTGTGTTAGGTGTGTCGCGTGGGACAGTGCCGAAGGTGATGACGGCCTATACAACACACGGGAAAACCACATCGGGGAAGCGGAACAGTGGGCGAAAGAAAATCATGAGTGACAGGTCACGCCGGGTATTAAAGCGCATTGTCACGCAGAACCGTCGTGCCACTGCGGAGGAACTCAATCAGCACCTCCCCCACCCTGTTTCGACAATCACAGTCCGCCGCGAATTACATGAACTTATGGGGTCGTGTTGCACGGGCCAAACCGCTCATCAGGGACCATAACGCTTTCGCACGCCGCAAATGGTGCCGCGACCATGCAACTTGGACCGTTGAGGACTGGAAACGTGTGATATGGTCGAATGAGTCATCCTTCACCCTATTCTCAACCATGGGCCGTGTTTATGTGTGGAGAACGCCCAAAGAAGCTTATGATCTGCAGTGTCTCCGCCCAACTGTGAAACATGGCGGCGGCTCGGTGATGCTGTGGGCCGCAATATCATGGTTTTCATTGGGTCCTGTGGTCACACTTAGCTGAAGAATCACTGCCAACGATTATGTTGCAATTTTAGGAGACCACTTGCATCCTATGGTCCGGATGTTGTTCCCGGACAATGACGCCATCTTCCAGGATGATAATTCACCCATTCACACAGCTGGCGTTGTTGCAGCGTGGTTTGAGGAACATCGGGATGAAGTTCAACACCTCTCCTGGTCCACTCAATCCCCAGATCTCAACATAATTGAACATCTGTGGTCCGTCTTGGAAACACGACTCCGGCGACGATTTCCACCTCCATCCTCTCTCACAGAACTGGCCGATGCCCTGCACGAGGAATGGTGTAAAATTCCACTTGCTACCATTCACGACCTCTATGCCTCCATCCCACGTCGCATCAAGGCTGTTCTGAAGGCGAAAGGTGGCCCGACACCATATTAATCTGGTAAGTTGCAATTTCGTTGAGGTGTTTCCATTTTTCTGATCACCATCTGTATATATATATATATATAATATAGGGTGGACAATTTATCTGAAACATCCGTAATAACGGAGAAACCAGAGAGGGAGAAAAGCGAAACTTTGCACAAAGCAACTATAAGAAGGGGGACATTGTTTTACGTATAAAACACCACCACCCCGTGAACAGTGTCGCCATCCCAGTATAAAGTTATATATTTTTTTTAAATGGCACTACTTCAAATTATTACATATTTCATATCAACATGTTAAACAAAAACTTAAAATACCATATTTAGTATCCAGTGTTGCAAAATAAGGATGTTATAGTATCACAAACATCCAAAATTTGGAAGCCTCTATCACACATACAGCACAATGGAGATGGACAAGACAATGCATATCGGAAGTACCGTAGCTTTGGATACTATGCTCATAGTATAACTTGTTTTGAATGAACAACAACGAAGTTACATGGGCTTGAAAATTTGATTATTTTTTTTCGAAAGGCTTTATTTCTTACATTATTTTGCCGTTTACAGCATTTCAATATCTCAAACCGTTCCAGAGATACAATTAACATTGCTTAAGTTTGGAACATTGCTTAAATCATGTAATTGCGAGGACTTGTTGTAATTACACCTGCTAAAAGTTATTCCTGCAATGCTATAAAAGAGAAGGAAAACAATAATCAATTTAAATATTGTCCAGAAGTTCGTTATTATCAGCAGTGTTGTGAACTTTATCAATGTTTATCATATCTCCGGAAGGGTTTAAGATATCTAAATGCTGTAAGCGGCAAAATTATTTGTTTGCCAATTACAAACCACACAAGTAATTAGATATGATACTTACCAAAGCATGTTTTCGAAATAATACTTTTCAAAAAATTCAAATTCTTCAGCCCTTGTAACTTCGTTGCTATTCATTCAAAACAAGTCATACCATGACCATAGTATCCAACGCTAAGGTACTTCCGATGTGCATTGTCTTGTCCATCTCTGTATGTGTAATAGAGTCTTCCAAACTTTGGATGTTTACGATATTATAACATCCTTAGTTTGCAACATTGAATACTAAATTTGGTATTTTAAGTTTTCGTTTAACATGCTGACTTGAAAAATGTAATAATCTGAAGTAGTGCCATTTGAAAAAATATAACTTTATACTGGGATGGCAACACTGTACACTGGGTGGTGTTGTTTTATACGTAAAACAGTGTTCCCCTTCTTATAGTTGCTTCCTGCAAAGTTTTGCTTTTCTCCCTTGTCTAGTTTTTCCGTTATCACGGATGTTCCAGATAAATTGTCCACCCTGGTATATCTATCTATCTATCTATCTATCTCTGTATATATATATATATATATATATATATATATATATATATATGGAAGGAGAGAGTGAGTGAGTTCGTTGAAAATGGACACTGATGATACTTTGGTGTGCTTTGGTGTCTATTATTAAGAAAGGGCTGTAACCATATTTAGATATGAGCATTAATATTTGTGTAACCGTGAAATGGTTGGTGGGGAAACAAAATTAAACAATTTGAGCTCTTAGTTAAGCGCGATTTTAACCTATATTGTACAGCATGCTAAAGGATCGAACGCTAAACTAGTAATAATAATATCAACTAGTAATAGCAATAACAACAGAGGATTGAATTTAAGGGAACTAGTGCGCTAATTATATATCTCCTGAAGGAGATTGGTTCAAATTTTGAAAATGAACACTTACAGTTGTGGCTTAACCTGTTGCAGTCTGTTACACTTACTGGTCTTTGGAAGATATTTAATAATGGACCATTGAGTTTGTGTGGATGTCGGTTACGAACATTTCCAGTTTTTTTAATGAATGATGCTGCATTGTCATATCTTACTGTTTACAAGTAACCTACATATCATGTATCTACGTAGTGTGTATTAAAAAATATTCTTTGCAGAAATTACGAATTGAAACGTGTGCTTACATCTAAAATAGGTATTTTGTGAACATATTAAACCACGTTCTGCTAGCAGGCCAGCTATTAACAGCTACAATCCTAACTATGTGCTGCATAGGGCTACGATATAAGCACAAAATTAAATCCTGAGGTGTAAATATTTCCAATTAGATAGATATAATTTTACAAAATTAAGGCACTGATAGTTATTAAGCATGTTCAACTTATTTCTTATTGAGTCTTGGACATTGTAATGTTCACAGTATGTCGGAAAAATAACGGAACTTTTTAAATTAAACAAACGAATTAGGTATTTTACCAACTGTAGTTCTTATTATTTAAAATACATCCCTTCCGCATCATTACACGCTGGGCATGTTCAATCAATGCAAGCATGGAGTTTTTAATGTCCTTTTTCGGAATCGCTTCAATGGCCCTCGTCACGACAGACTGGACATGCGTAACATTGTCATAAAACGTTCCCTTCATGGCCACTTTTAATTTTAGGGATAGGAAATAGTCACATAGCGATAAATCAGGCGAATGTGGAGGATGTGAAAGCACACAGATTTTGTTTTTTAGCCAAAAAGTCACGAACTGCGACGGTTCTGTGACATGGTGCATTGTGGTGCAATAAAGACCAGCTGCCTGGCGTTCGGGCCTTACGCGAACAATTCGCTTCCACAGACGCTCCATAACACCCAGAAAATATTCACCATTAAGAGTTTGTCCCTGTGGAACGAATTTCCGAAGTATAATATCTTTGGAATCGTAAAAACAAATGAACATTTTCTTCTCACGTGACTTTCCAAAACGCACTTTCGGAGAACCTGGGGACTTCCACGTAGCACTTTGGCGTTTTATTTGCGGGTCGTACTTGAAGCACCAAGTCTCAACGCTAGTTACAGTCGATTCCAGGAATCTTCTGTTCCATCTGGCTGTTTTAAACAGGTCCTTGAAATGTATAACGCGAGCAAGATTTTAGTCAAGAGTTAACGTGTGCCGAACAAATCGAGCACAAACTTTCCGTTTCTTTAAATCCTTTGTCAAAATTTCTTGAATCATAACTTTCGTCGTATTTAATTCCTCCGTCACCCATCTCACAGTCGAATTCACATTGTGGCGATCATTTCACGCACTTGTTCCCCCAACTCATCGCTAGTTTTGTTTTTCGGTCTGCCTGGCTTTGGGTCGTCTTCCAAGGACTCACAGCCGTCCACGAATCGCGTATACCACTCGAACACACGTGTACGAGATATGCACTCATTACCATACACGTGTTTGATCATTTCCAATGTTATGTAAATGCTTTACCTAGCTTGAAACAAATGGCTCTTTGCTCTATTGTGTTTTTGGGACAGGGTGACATCTGATACACTCACTTTTCATGCTATAATTGACACTCCGTTCATCGGTTCTCAAGATTGTGCTCTCGTTTTGTTGAGCTGATATCTAGCTTTCCGTTGATCTGTTGCTTCAATAGATGGAGGTAGTGGTTATCTGTAAAGAAAAAAAGTTTCGTTACTTTCCGACATACTGTGTATTACATGTGTATGTAAAATGGACGAATATAAGAAATAAATTGAATATAGAGTTAAGAGGCAGCAAGACTGAATTATAGCCAGGATCCATTAAGAGCTTGGATTTAAAATACCTGTCACTATATATATCGATTTTTTTTAAAGAAAAAAGCACAATTATTCAATGTAAACTGAAAGGACTTTAATGCAGCTGTATCGCTGGAAGCTTCATGGGGTATATTAAACTTGCAATTTATAATATTAACAGTTGAGAATGCTCCAAGTGCATTGCCAGAATGAACTTAAAAAGAATTTTTTTTATTAACTTCTACATTCTTTATACTAATTGTTCTATATACTTTATTATTATACTCTTATCTATCCATTTATAATTTCCTTGAGTACTCAATTTTTTCCACATGTTTTGTTTAAAGGTTTTGCTAAAACATTCTATCGTATGTTGTTTTATGAAGACACATGCTGAAAATGAAGGGTTCAAAATTGAAAAATTCGCAAAATATCATCTCTTTATGAGTTATGACTTCCGGGGTATGGCTCCTTAAATCTCCCGAAATCGGAACTATTTTTTAGCCAGTATCTCGAGAACGGTAAGTCATAGAGAGATGATATTGGTGTTGATCAATACCTAAGAGGATGGTGAACATTTTGGTACCAATACTAACCGGTGGTCACTGGCCAAACCAGAGGCCAGTTAAACAGTGGCTACCGGTTACTATTTGGTACCAAAATGTTCACCATCCCCTTAGGTATTAATCAATACCAATATGATCTCTCTATGACTTATGGTTTATGAAATATGGCTCTTTAAATCTTCCGAAATCGGAACTTTTTTGGCCAATATCTCGGGAACGGTAAGAGTGACGCGAAAAATTCCATCACTTTCTCAGATAGTTTTTGAAACTATCGAATGGAGGGCTCAAAATTGAAAAATTCGTAAATAACAAACAAACACACACACACACACACACATATATATATATATATATATATATATATATATATATAGAGAGAGAGAGAGAGAGAGAGAGAATTCAGTAACGAACTTTTTAAGTGCGTTGATAATCGAAAACTCTAGGAGGGAATGAATGAAAAACCACGAAACGCCAAAGTATTAAATTAAGCTTAAAATGCAGATAAAACTCTGATTCTTGTTCTAAAGTACACATATATTTTTTCGAAAAGCAGGATTGTAAAAATCTTCCTCAAATTACAATACAAGATATTAAAAGATAATAAAAGTAATGGATAATTTGTACGATCCTATGCTAGCACTAATTTCTTGTCCCCTCGTTGTTCAAGTAGTTGGCAGATTTATCCATAGATGTCACTACTGGAGTTTTCTTTCTGAGGGAAAGGGATCTTCTAATCATATTTCTGACTTGGCTATCTACTCTAAAGCTAAAAGACGAGGAAGGTATTTTTGTATCAGATGAAAAAACAAGATGAATAGATGAAAGCCTCTGATCGTAAATACTATTTACAAGCACTCACGTGTATATCCTGCCAGGTTCTATCTACCAAACATAATCTATGAAATGTAAAAATATTTACAGCTAACTCTTTCTACATCACTGGACCGGTTTTTGACGATTTTTGGTACTTGAGTGGCTCATGGCCTAGCTAAGGATTTTATCACATTAGTTTTCTTGAAGAGCGAATGCTAAAAGGGGTTCAAAAATTATCCCAAAAATACAATATCTCACGAGCCCATCATAGTAGGAAGATAAAGTTCAGTAATACACTCTTTAATAAAAATAAGAGACACATGCTCCGGCATTTTGAGGAACTTCCGTTTTAAAATTTAGGCTATGAAAATAAAAATAATGTAACGATCTTTGGTGACCAACTCCTACTAGATCGCTTTGATGATTTTTAGTACATGAATGAACCATGGCCTACTATTGTTTAGTATGACATCATTTTCATAGAATGAGTATGGAAAGGGAGTAACATGTAAAAATAATCGAAAAACAACCAATTTAGTGTATATTAATTTTCGGGATAGCTGAGATAGTGACACTTCCGATGTCGTGTAAGTAAAATTTCATCCTCCAGTATCATGAAGAAAGGGGGTCGGAGGTGAAAGGGAATAGCATGGAAAATAATCGAAAGCCACCGATATTAATGTCCAATCAATAGTTTTCGGTGTCACTGAGATGAATACTGATACATCCGATGCCGGAAGGGGCAGTATTACTAATTGTTATCATTATACTTTCATTGAAATGCGCATCCTAAGGAGGAAAAGAATTTAAATTCTGTCAAAAAATCAACTCTCCCCGTGCAAGAAACAGGCAATTCAGCTAATAATAATAATAATAATAATAATAATAATAATAATAATAATAATAATAATCGCTATAGCAAAAATATACGTGGATGACTTACCTAGCATCTTTTCATCCTCTTCAACAAATATTTTGCTTTTCGCTGATGCTTGTAAACTCTTTATAGAGTCATTAATTCTGTAGATGATTCATCTTCACTGCAAGGTGATATTGATATGTTAAGTAACTGGTGCTCTAACTGGAATCTGTCTTTAGACCCCAACAAATGTGCTACCCTTTCTATGTCTTTAAAAAAGAATGTACTTCGTGAGGTATATAATGTGAACAATGTACCCGTCAAACGTGTTTCATATCAAGAAGATCTAGGTGTTGTCTTTGGTGTCCCGACAAAACGTACCACTTGAATTTTCGCGACAAAACGTACCACTTGAATTTTCGCGACAAAACGTACCACTTGAATTTTCGCGACAAAACGTACCACTTTTGACGACCTGTCATAAATGACAACCTGTCATGGATTAATTAAAACATTCCTGATATTTATTCCACGACAAAACGTACCACTTCTATAAATTACAACCTGTCACGGACTAATTAAAACATTTCGGATATTTAATCCGCGACAAAACGTACCACTTCAAGGAAAAAGTTGACCTTGAAATGTCAGGCATTTACTTTGAGAAAATCTGACATTGTAAACAGGGTCGGTGGTGGTCATTAAAATTGACTTTCGCCCAAGTTTTTCGTGGGGGGGGGGAATAGGCCTCCTTGCTTGCTGATTGGTTAGTCTTATCATGTGGTGGTTTGGTTGCTCTACTGCACTCACATTATTCATTACGACTTGGAGCTCATGTGCAATATTTAGTTTGGAGCGTAGAAAGGAAATGGAGATAAGTGTTACAAATAAGGGCTGTTTGTATGTTCATTACGAGGGGTATGCACATAGGAAAAAAAGAGAAGCAAAAGATCGTACAATCACGTGGATTTCTCAAAGACAACAATCTAGTAAGTGTTGTGTTCTTATCAAATCAAAAGACAATGAAGTGGTTAGTGGCCCGTCGAGTGACCACCTTTGTGGAACCCCGAACGATGCCCAGCTGGATGTGAAAAAGCGTATAGAAGAGGCGAAAAAAAAAAAAAAAAAAAAGGGTTCGAGAAGAAGACACGTCAATCTCGAGAGTTTACAATGACATACTAGGCAACTTACATGACAAAGGTTAGTGTAATTTTTATATTATACATCTGTACTTCAAAATAGTATTATATTCACTTTTAGTATTATATTCACTGCTGCATAAAGAAGCAGCTCACATTAAAGTCACTGTCGTATATATTAAAAGTTATAACAAAATGTGGTTGTATTTAATAATTGAAGCTTTGAATAATAGATGATGTTTTAAAGGTGGATGTGTGAAGTGTTTATCTACGCAGCTCCTGTGCATATATCTAGTGTTTATCTATGTACGCTCGTTGCCTTGTAATCAAGAGGTCCCGGGTTAGAATCTATTTCGCACATATCGTCGGTAAAGGCGCGTTACCGTTAAACTGTTAGTCCTGTCCTTAAGAAGTAATATCATCCCATGGAAGGTGTTCTGCCCGAAAGCTGGTGTTTGACCCGAAGGTCCCTGGGCAAGGTTAACACTTTGATTACAAGGCGACGAGCGTAGCCACTCATCCACGGGGATGTCACAGTTCTCTCATAGTCTCCCATATTTTATTATTCTTTTTAGGGTACGACTTTGTGGCCGAAATGCCAAGACAAGACTCAATGAGAAGAACTCTACAGATTCAGAGATGTGCAGCTCAAGGAAATACAAAAGAGCCTAACAATTGTAAAGAAGTGCTGTTAGAAGAAGAAACGTTCAAGATGCTTGATGGTACTTCTTTTCTGTTAGCTGACGACGCAGAAGAAAATAGAATTATAATTTTTTGTGGTGATAAAGGCAAAGAGAGCTTGAAACGCTTTCATCGTTTATTCATGAATGGTACTTTCAAGTGCTCTAGTAAACAGTTTTCTCAAATTTACAGTATCCATGCAGATTTTGGTAGTACATATGAAGAAATCAACATCAATACGGTAGTGTTTGCTTTATTACCCAATAAGAATAAAGAGACATATATTCGTTTGTTTCGACTCATCCTTCAGTCTATTCCGGAGTGGAAACCAGAAATAGTGAACGTGGATTTTGAATCGTCGGCCATATCTGCGCTTTGCCAAGTATTTCCTTCGACAGAAATCAGTGGGTGCTTCTTCCATTTTAAGAAATGCCTTTGGCGGAAAGTTCAGGAGATAGGACTTTCGGTGGAGTATCGACAGAATGAGGAAATCCGTTTGCATATGCGCATGTGTGCGGCTCTTCTGGCCTTTTGAAAACCAGAGGAAGTGTTCGATGGCTGGCTGTAAATACAGTAGGAAGCCCCAGAATCAACGAATCTAACTCTTTTCTTCGATTACTTTGTAAATAATTGATTGGAAAACGAGGACATTCCAGTAACAATGTGGAACTGTAATAATAAACGACACCGAACTACAAATGCCGTAGAGGGTTGGAACAACCGGCTGAACACACTCTTAGGAAGACCAAACCCGCGCATTAAAGACGTCATTATTTGTTTGAGAGAAGAAGCCGAGAGATCACACTGTGCATTTTTGGGTCAGAGTTAAACATTCGAAGTACATAAAGTATGATGAACAGGACAGTGTAGCGCCATTATGAAGAAAAATGGAAGTCTAAGGCAATAGCTTACATATAGAAACTGTAATAAACTACAACAATCTTCTGAAATGACAAGAGACCAAACCATTCTCGCTGCTAACGTAAATAAAATGAAAAGCAAAAATACGCACAAACAGAAAAGAAAAAGGAAAAAAAATGTTGACGACAGCTTAGCCACAGCTGATTTTAAACACGCCAAAGTAGCTATATTTATACATTATATAGTTATTTTGCCAGTCCAAAGCATTGGCGGATAGGTCAATCGGGCTACCGGGCAGCGCCGCGGTGCGCCCCTATCAATGAAGTGCCCCCAAGATGCAACATATAAAGAAAAAAATCGGAGTGAATGGACCAAGATTTAAATCGTGAAAATCGATGCGGCGTCGTGGAAAAAAAGCAAAGCTACTAGAAAATAGAAATAGATGCAGATGCCTGACCTATTTAGTGCCTCCAAACCTGTACGTAAGACTTACCAACTACTGACTGCCAACAGACTGAACATAGTATTGAAGTTAGCGATCCTATCTCAACTTCTACGAATGCTGCTCTCAGAGTGGAAAATGAACTGGAAAATTCATGAATGCTGAAATTGGTGCTCCCATCACATCAGCTACGAATGTCACTGACAGAGTGGAAAATGAACAAGAAGTTTACACTTTCATGAGTCTTAAAATTAGTGTGCTTCCAACATCAGCTACGATTGTTGCTATCAAAGAAGAAAATGAACAGAAAAACTCCAGTTCTAGTGATGCCCATTCGGAAGTCAGCGAAAACATTGAAAAGCATGATGGAACAGAGAACAGAGCAACGAACTATTTAATATGCCCACAAGAGAATGATATCCTCAAGATTTTGAGTTCCATCCTCATCAACCAAAATAAAGCATAGTCTTTAATCCTACGAACAGGTGGCACCAACAGGAATTCCTGTCATATTGTCCAGCTCAAAATGCTTTTCTTGCAGCGTGTGCACAACTTATTCTCCAGATCGAACAAACAGTGCGTGACAAACGTAACATTAAACATGTTTATCAGCGAGTAAGAGAACACGAGTCTTCCAAAATACATTAGACAGTATGGATGCTTACATATCTAACAAAAGAGAACATAATGTTAAGAAACTACTTCCTCATGAACAGGTAAAACAACGGTAGTATAAGGTTGAGAAGAACAGACAGGTAATGTATCGAGTTGTCAAAGTGCAGAAACTCATTGGTAACAGAGGGCTCATTTACAGAGGAAATGTAGCAGCCTATAAACTGAAAGACACAGCTATAGATCATGGAAACTTTTTGGATGTCATTCCTTTCTTAAGCAAATTTGATCTTCCGCTTGAAAGTAATTTAGATAAGGTCACCGAGAAGAGTCATATACGAGGAAGTAAGCAGGATAGGGTCGCATAACTTTTACTAATTATGGTGAATTATATTTTGAATGCTATCAGCACACTTATCAGAGAAGATATTTCGAAACAAGTCTCTCAAGCTTCAATATTTTCTGTTCTATTAGACACTATTCAAGATATAATAATTTCAGACCAGTGCTCTGTTGTTTTACGGTATGTTGTTAAAATGGTTGCTAAACAAAGTATTGTTGTCATTGTAAAATGCATATCTACCACAGGCCAGTGTCTTTGCGGTTTAGTTCTGGAAATTCTGCAGAAGTTGAACCTTGATATTAAGAAGTGTATTGGAAATTCAACCGATGGCTGAAGTAACATGCAAGGACAATTCGGATTTTTTCAATTCACCTATGATCAGTTACACGTGTGATTCAGTTGATTTTGAGTTTAACGGCCCTTTTAGCAGCGAGGCTATACGAGACGGGACATACTGATTTACGGGAAATCCGAAGCACATGAGCTCCCGCCGGGAATCGAACCCAGGTCTCCCACGACAAAGGCGCATACGCTAACCGCTTAACCACTAAGAAACTCAGTTACACGTGTGGTGTTACGCTCATATACTCAATCATGTCATATGTGATCTGACAAAAAAAAATTGCATTGATTCTGTGTCATTGTTCTGCTGAATGACTGTGCGATATTTATGCGTGAGTCTTATCAGCGAATGGACATTTGGAAGATCATATGTTAGCAAAGGCGTCTTACAGATATTGCGGAATCAAGATGGTAGAAAACACTGTTTTTCAGAAAAAGTTTGGTCATTTTTCGAACCCAAAAAGTGCTTTGTATATAGAGTTGACCATAACAATTAAGAAAATTGCTTCCACAGAAAATATCAAACCAAAAGCTAGGTGTAAAGCGAAAGGATATATAAAAGATCTTCTCAAGTTCAAAACAATTCGGACAGAAGAAATGTTCCTTAAGATATTTCAAGTGACGACCTCTCTGTCAAACTATCTCCAGATAGAGGGTGCTGCTAGTGTAGTCCTATCTTATGATGCAGACTACTCTGTTCCAAGTGAAAGAGTAGAGAGATGATTTTGAATCCGTTAAGAATACAGCATTAAGCTTTACAGAATGGGCCAATAACAAATTTGAAGAGTTAGAACGTGATTTTTTTTCTTTTTTTCTATTGACCTGTCGGCAATTCGCCTTCAGAGATGGACAAAGATTTTTCCTGTGAATATGAAGATAAAGCTGCTTCTATCCAATGACCAGGTACTGCATCGAAGCATTAAACACAATATTGGACATGGTAGTTTCGAGTATTTCTTCAAGATTCAAGAAGCAATGTACTTTATGGATTATTTGGACCCTAGACACTTCAACCAAGTAACAGAACTTCCAGACGTGCCTTTCGATAAACTTAAATATTTTCTGAAGAAGTTTCCAAGGATTACAATAAATGTATTCTCTTGGACTTTTCGAGGACGTGAATATCCTTGAAAGTCAGTCTTGATGACGAGCACAACCGAGAAAAATGACTGTGCTGATAGTGCAAGTGATTCAGAACTAGGAGAAAATACATTTGTTTACAAGGAAAGCAAATGCAAAACGTGTTGCAAAATTGTCCAATGTGCTGCTTTTTAATTTTGCAGAATTGTAATTTGTGCAGTAATACTTATCCAGGTTTCCAGCATACAAATTTTTACTGACTTTGCCCTTAACTCAGGTAACATGTGAAAGAAATTTTTCAAAATTGAAATAAACTGAAATACATTAAAAATAGGCTAACGAGTACCATGTCTCAGGAACATTTGAAAACATTTATGTTGATGTCTATTGAAAAAGATTTATTAAAAATATTTCGAATGCAAAAGTTATAGATACAGTAGCATCAAAAACTAGTACACTAAAACATCTGCTAATTTTGTAATATAGTATACGTTCTCCTTAAACTTCATATAATATTTTGAACAATTCAGAATGATATACTGATGAAAGAAGATCAGATTTTAATTGTCAATTGTTAATACTATTGACTTACTGTAGAAAGAAAACTATGCAATTGATTTGTGACATTGAGATGTTGGTGGCCCTTGTGAGAGAAAGCGCCCGCGCCCCTCTAATAATGCCTATCGTCCCTGGTCCAAACCCTGGATAAAGTGTGATGGAAATCAGCAAATATTCAAATATTGCATATGCAAGATTCTTGCTTGTCTTGCAGGTATGGTCTTGGTGTTGCGAGAAACTTGCAGGCATGGTCTTAGTCTTAGCCTTTGTCTTAGTCTTGGTCTTGCATCGGTACTTTTCCCACCATCAATCTGTTCAACTTTTAACCTTATTTTGGCCGATATATATACCGTCCTATCAAGTGGTACGTTGTGTCGCCTGACATTATTTGATGGCTGATTGGAAGACTCTTCGCAAGTAGCCCTCCAGACAAGTGGTACGATTTGTCACTTGTCATTATTTAAAGTGTTTTTTAGAAAACCCTTCACAAGCAGCCCTCAGGGTAAGTGGTACGTTTTGTCAATGGTACGTTTTGTCGCGTATTCGTTGTCTTTGTCTCTCGTGTGCGAATCACATCATATCAACCTCATCCGGAGCTATGAAACTACTTGGTGTTACTTTTAGATCTCCTGAAATACAAGATCCCCCTGCCCTTACGATGTTTTATAAGGCTTTAATCTCCCTGATCATGGAATATTGTTCACCTGTATGGAATATGGCAGTACCTACTAATCTACCTCGCATTGACTCGGTCCTAAGCTTCTTTCTTGCCATAGTTAAATTTAGAATTCCTGAATTACGGATCATTTGAGTCAGGAATGAATGTCTGTAATGAAACTATGTACCCTTGACAAACGACGCCGCGCTGCTGATTTGTTTTATCTATGTAAAATTATCAATGGTAAAATTGATTCTGAGTTCGTATTATCGCAGATTAACTTTCGGGTTCCTCCGCGGCGAACTCGCTCTCTTAATTTGCTAGCTTACAAGACACCTACGTTATCAATTGATAAGGACTCCTTGTTTTACAGACTAGCGCACGATTACAATACTGTTTCTACAGATCTTAACATATTTCTTTGTGAACGAAATTGTATAACTCAACTGAAGAGAATATTGTATGTTGAGAGGTGAACCTTTTTTTTGTAATTATTTTTTATCATCTTTTTTGTCTGTTTGTTTTTTTTTCTTGTAATTTTATCTTTTTTTATGTTGATCAGTTTGAGCCAATTGGCCTTGTGCTGCATGAAACTTAGTGAATAAATAAATAAATATCCTTTCTTTTCATAATACGCTTATAAATCAAGCTTTATGATCTAGATGACAAAGTATCTATTATTCTAATTAGGGACATATTAAAGGGGCGAAAGGAAAGTGTGTTCCAAGGTCTTGAAAGTTGGAAATTTTACATGGAATTTTGCCAAATCATTTTCGAAATAGGTAACTTTTTTTGAGGACGGAGGTGATTATTGTGCTTTGCGCCTGTTGATGAGCAATTTCTTTGTTATAATTTCGCAATCTTTTTGTATTCAATTCTAACCCAATATATTTTCATTACATTGGCTGATACTGTAGGTGTGTAGGTGATATATATATACAGGGTGTTACATAAATGTGTCTCAATATTTTGGGAACAGATTCCTCACATCAAAATAAAAAAAAAATCATATGTTTCTGTGCTCAAAAGTGGATAGTTTCGGAGTTACAGGGTGCCTAAAACGTGAAATAAGTGTAGTTCATAGTTCCACTATTATAGGACCTATCGTAGTCGGGTGAAGACATCACTGAGGAACTATTACGTGAACTACCCAAATATCCATCTTTCAGAACCTCCGGTACTTGCACAATCATTCTTAGAGAGTCTGTTTGGGAGTACTTGATTACTCTCGTCCTACCTCTCTAAATATTGGTATAATTTGATCTCTCTTTTATAATCTGCATTTTCGCGTAAAATATTCATTATTTACTAGTCGATAATTTGTCCAACGTTGTATCTTGGAACTTGGACGTATTGAAGCAACTTTATTTCTATGATGCTAATATTAAATTCACGTCTGTCTGTATGTTAGATATCTAGAGTAACATTCGACAGTATACGTGATTTTTTCATTTTTATGTGATCTTTTTTTCCTTTGTTTCAGAAGATGAATAAATGCAAGAATGAAAGGGGTAAGTTATTGTCCTTTGAGAATGACTTACTCTAAAATACAGAAGGCAATGGTACTGCCTTTTCTTCTTTTATGTCTATTGTCAGCACTCATATAAACATATCGATACTTTTAAACCTTCTTATTTATATTCTGAAATTTCAAGATGTTTGGAAGTTGTCTAGACTAATTTTTGAGCTATGGATGCCTATTGTTTTCGTCGCGTGTTCAAAGACTTCACCTTCTGGAAGACTGAAAAAAATTTAGAACAAATTGCGATCAGAGCTATACAAAACGTAAAGAAAATCATGCCTTTTCTTAGTAGTCAACCCTTATTAGCAGTAATATGTAGATGTTTGTAAATACACAAATACTTCTAAAAGAGTTTCAATACGTAGAGGAACTAGCCTACTCTGTTTTTAATTGAGGATCGTCTGCATCAATCGTCATAGACGAATCGGATTAAAAGAATAAAGATTATACTAGAACGTTCTGCAGGTGATAAGCGTATTTAAATTATTGGATTGGTGGGATTTTTGTATGTCCAACTGATGTGTATAATACTCTCCAAATATCAGCACAGATCCTGCCACTGAAATCATTTTATATCAAGCGCGTCTTTCGTCCTTGTTTGTCTTTGTAAGAAGAGTAATGAAGGATAGATATAACTTTGGGAATTTCCGGGACATCTAGAAGACTGCAAGCTCTGATGCAATGTGAGTGTCAGTGATGACCAGGGCAGATATTCAGATAAATGAATTACCATTGATGTCTACCTTGAAATAACACAAACGTTCTCAGATAAACAGACGTTTATAGCATAAAACTCCCATCATGAGCCCCGAAAATAGGATAGGTGATCGTCTTGAATATTCAGAAAGTAGTAGCGACATGCTTAGGTACAAAGTATCGAACGACTACAATGATTCGCAAAATCATTGTGCACTGTAATATCGACGCACAGCAGCAACTCATAATAAATTTTGTTAAATTACTGATCCAGGCTCTGCCTTTCGTACGACGTATTTATATTTTGCTACAATTTTGATCTTGTTTCCTTATTCGTAAATAGAGTAGACATAGTTTCATATGCATACTTTGAACTAGACGTTGTTTGGATGCGTAGCACAGCGGTAACAGTTTATTTACCTTGCTTTTTATAAAGGTAAAACGCTGTTTATCACCAAAAGCTACTGTTAGTGACAGCGAGATTAACTATTTGTAAGATTTTCCACAGCTTTGCTGTTAAGAAACATCAAGTAACGTGGAACGGATCCATAGATCCTTGGAAGAAAGTTCTTATATAGATATTCTGTATAGAGCACATTCCATGAACACAAACTAACTATTAAACTTCGAAATATGGACAGTTCAGTAAATACAGCAAGTTATAACTATCGCCTGAGTTTTGTACAGAAGAAATGAGCTATGCTATAGTACCAGGTTTTTAATGAAATATTTATTTATGAAATATGAACAAAATTCTGTTGAGTCGGTTTTGAGAAAATTGCCTGGAAAAAGAACTTACCCCACGATTAAACTACCCGTTGTGTATACTTTAAGAAAAAATGTAAACTATTAGCTTACTAACGAAATATTTATTTGTGAAATATGAACAAAATCGCTTCGGTCGTTTCTGAGAAAATGGCCTCAAAAAATTCAACTCCAATACTAAATTATCTCGTGTATTTTTTGATAATAAATCATTTATGCTGCATTGTCAGGTTAGTAATGAAATTTTTATTTACGAAATATGAACGAAATCGCATCTCTCTCTCTTTCTCTCGAGAAAATGGCCTTGAAATTCCCAAGAGTAAAATACCCCTTGTTGTAACTTTCAGGACAAATGAGTTATGCCACATTGTCAGGTTACTAAGGATTTATTTTAATGAAATAGGAAGAAAATCGCTGGAGTCGTTTTTGAGAAAATCGTTCTAAAAGAACTCACCTCTAAGAGTATACTACCCCTTCTGGATTTGCCAGAGAAATGACTTCTACTACAATATATAGTTGTTAATGAAATGCTGATGTATAAAATTTAAACAAAATCGTTATTGGCATTTTCGAGAAAATCGCAGTTTTCAATGTTCAGCCTTCGATCCACTATTCTAATTTTTGGGGTGAGGAGAAAATTCAAAAATCGACCTAGGAAATCTTGTAGAAACCTTAAGATTAAATTTTGCGGGTATAGGTTGAACGGTACAGCCTCTAAGCGAGTGAACACATTTACATCGGGATGCAGGGACGAACGAACAGACTGACAAACATCGAAAAGTAGCTTTCTACTTTCGAGCGACGAAAGGAGAGAAGAGTGTATGGTGATTGTGAGAAAGGTCGAATTCGAAATTTCAATGGCTTTACACATTGCGCATACATACCAAAAATTGATTTTTCGACATCCATTCATACGTTTGTCCTGATGTACATTCGCATAGCATTACCGTGCAACGCATCGAGGCCAAATTTTTAACTTAAGATTTTTATGTGATTCTTCAGGGGGAATTTTTCGAATGTTCTTGCTACTTCTAAAAATAAGAGTACTTTACGTAAGGATAAAAATTAAAAATTCCGATATTCTCAAAAACAGCTCTAATAATTTTGTTTATATTTCTCCCGCTCGAAGGTATAGTATGTCAATTTTTGACACGGGTTCGATTTCCGTCGGGAGCTCATGTGGCTCGAATCCCACGTTAATCAATAAGTCTTGTCTCATATAGCCTCGCTACTGAAAGGGACGTTAAACTTAAAATAAAGTCCAGTGTGTTATGTCAATTTTTGTCAAAATTCAGTTTTTATTTTTTTCAGCTGTGTTTCCTTTTTGAGGCTTAATCCAGAAGTATACAATAGTATGTCCTACGTCCTACTATTAATAAGGAAGTTAGACGAGGAAAAAAAAAAAGAAAGTCCATTTTTGTGTAGAGATAAACAACACCATGCGGACTTGGTTTTACTGAAATGGACTGATACTGTCATTCCTGGCAATGAGGTTGAAGAAATCACACTGTGAACCGACAACTTTTTGATATTGCACAAATATCCTCAAGTAAAAACGATAAGACAGAAATTTTTATTGAAAGGCCATACACATACGGAAGCTGACAGTCTGACAGTGTTCATGCCTACATAGAACAAAAAAGAAAATTAGTTCCCAACATGACTATTTTAACGCCGTGGGACTGCTAACAATTAGTAAGACAAACATATACTAAATATTGAGTTCACAATATGGACCTTAAGGATTTTAAACGTTTCAACTCCCTCTATGATAAACAAGAGTCTCCGACTCATCCTCTTGTTTACAGGAAAAGGTATGTTAACAATCAGTCAGTTTTTCTCTCAAACTGTGTACAACTGAAAGTGAGAAACGGAAATATTTTAACACTGTATTTCAAAACATCCTATGGTGGTGAAGAGCAAGAGATCAACTTCGTTCGGTTTCGCAGTCAACAATGACATTTCCAGCTGATTTGCATCGAGTCTCAAACACCTCATCCTTATTTCCCAGCAAAAATATAACGTTTTGATGTCATTGTTACCCCATGTTCCTTCAGTTTGCCTTGATTTATACAAGAACCTAAAACATACTAATACTGATAATATCAATGACTATCCAGAAGGAGACACAGCTGACGGTATTGACTCTGTGTAATGCTTTTGTAAACAATAATGATGTTGTACTACTTTATATTTGGTCCCCTGCATTGTTTTCTGTAGGAGAACTTAACATCAACATGAAATAAACTCACTAATATATTTATTATTGGTAATTTCTTACCCCACCAGGGACACTATTCCATACAATGTAATCTGTTCATTAATGGCAGCACAATACATCAATAAAAAATGCAACAAATGCAAATCGACTGAACTCTAGTCCATAAGGAACGAAGTGGTAACGTTTTGTTACAGTAGTTCAACAAACATTAGCAGAAAATAAATAAAATCAACAATCTGCATGATAAAATCGCTCTCTTGTAAACTTAGACAAATATGACATAGTGTCCTATACCTCCGAGGAGGAGATTTCATAAATCAATTCTAAAAATAATGGTAGAAGTAATTTCTCTGGGGAAAAATCGAGAAGGGATAGTTCATACTTGGAATTAAGTTCTCTTTCGGACGATTTTCTCAAAAACGACTCAGCCGATTTTGTTCATACATTATACATATATCATTAGTAATATCATAATATAGCATAACCCATTTGCTCTAAAAAATATATGAGGGTCAATTTAATTGCGGGGTGAGTTTTATTCAGACAATTTTCTTAAAAACTACTCATGCAATTATCTTCACGTTTCATAAATTAATGTTTCATTAATAATCTGATAATATAGTACTAGATGTCCCGCTCGTAAAGGAACCTCAATAAAAGTGTTATAAAAATCTTATTAAAACAAGATATGAAACCAAATTTATACATGACATAGCTTTATGGTTGAGAAATGAAACTACTTTACAAGAGGTGCTGAAAGTGACTTCTCCCACCTGTTTACACAGTTTAAGATGGCGCTGCATGTTTCTTGAATGTTGTTGCATTGGGCGTGATTGCCTGGATTTCACGGCGGGTGTTCTAACGTAACTCGACGTGGAAGCATTGTAGATCTGTGAAATATGGCAACAATGAGGTTTCGTGAGCTGTGGGGGCCTCGTGTTTCATTGTTGCCTGGGTTACTGTTCTTGGGTGTTCCATGCGACTTGCTTCATGCGGTGCTGTTTGATTCTGACGATGTATCGATATTCTGTGGAATCGCGTGTTTCTTGTGAAACAGTATTGCATAAGTGGTTCCTTTAAGACATCTCAGCGACTGTTTTTAGAATGTTTTGGTGGTCGACGTAAACCATCTAACACTGCATTCAAGGCTTGGTTCCAAAGCTGGAGACAAATGGAACACTGCCAGATCTGCATTGCAGGGGTGGTGCGTTAGTTATTGGAAGGAAATGTGGGTGAGAAATGCCGGATTTACGTATAAGCTAAACAAGCTATAGCTTAGGGCCCAACTCCCTTGAGGGTTCCCGAAAAAATTTAAAGACAAAAACTCGCTGTAATATAATTTCTAAATAATAATAGAAAGCAAATAGGATAAAATGCACATGAACAACGTATTTTATATTGTTATATACTAGGCTCTTATTAAGCAAGTAATGGACCCCGTATCCCAGCACTGCTTGAAATGAGAGGTCTCTTTCACAGACCCGCTTTTAATGGGGGTCCTGTTTTCCATCTCCGCTTATAATGGGGCCTCGTTTCCTAGCCCCGCACATAATGGGGCCCTGTCTCCCAGCCTTCCATGTAAATCTGTTTCCTGGCCCTGCATGTAATAGGCCCCTATTTTCCAGCCCAACTTGTAATGGGCCCTTATTTCCCAAACCAACTTGTAATGGGGCACCTGTTTCCTAGCCCTACATGTAATGGGCCCCTATTTCCCAGACCCACTTGTAATGGAACTCTTGTTTCATAGCCCCGTTTGCAACGAGTACCCTTTTTCCCAGCCATTACATTTAGCTATTTTAATGAAACTGCAGAGTATAAGTGTTACGGCGCCTTGTATGCTGATAGAACTCTAGTGCTACCCTTTTTGTCCACCGTGGATTCATTAAGAAGATAAGGAAGGCTAAGCAAGCGAAATAATAGTAAAATATCAACAAATTACAGCCCTAAGCGGTGATACTTTTTATATTTCGAAATTATGGATATTTCGCTGTACGTATTGGAAGTATTGTGAAGAAGTATTTTCATAATATTCAGAATTACTATCCTTGCCACTCATTTTCATAGTGATCTATAGTGTGTCAACAATGGTTCACTAAAGAAAAGAAGAGGAGCATAGATCATTCGTTTTAGGCATCTGAGTCGTTCGTTTTTATATATTAACAGCGGACTGGATTTTGTTATATATTATTGTGTTCACAACTGAATTTGTCGTGAGTAGCGCTCTCCCAGTTTAAGAAGCGGAAGTGACGTTTGAATATGACGTCATAACTATGAGTTAAGAAACGTATCGGTCGAAAAAAGTTATGAGAAAAGTAAAACTCACGATGTTAGAACATAAATATGTTCTATATACATTAGTCTTTCTTTGTCAATTTACCTGTAAAATTAAGTTGTAGCCCCATATATGTATACACAGGAGTTGGACAAATAATCTAAAACGTTTGCAAAAGTGTGAAAATCATACCTAGTATGGTGTGGGGCCTCCTTTTGCGTCCAAAACAGCTTGGATCCGATGTGGAATGGACGTATACAGCTCCTGAATCATGGTGTGTGGAATTTTGTACCATTGTTCCTCCAAAATATGCTCCAGTTCCTTAAGGGATGCTGGTGGAGGGTAATGAGACCGAACACGCTTTTCTAACTCAGAACACAATGGCTCAACGATGTTCAGACCTGGCGATGTTAAACCTATAATTTAATGTGGAATCTGAACCGTATGAACTCCCACTGAGAATTGGATCGGGTCTCCGCTTACGCTAACCAGATATGCTAGACTTTGTGATATGGAATGTTTGCATTTACAATATTGTTTTCATTATACTGGAAACATTAGAGTTTTACTACACACACAAAATAACTAAATATACTTTACTTTAAAAAATATTTTAAAAAAGTGGATGTTTATATTTTTTCTTTACTTTCAGTAACAGACATTTACAATGACAGTAATCTTGGGTATTATTTAGTTTCTCCCTTAAATCACTTGGTAGTGATTATGGTTCGTTATCTCTAACTGTGGTGAGCAGTGGCGTATTTAAGCGGGGCTTCCGGGCTTAAGCCCCCCTCCAAAATTTTATTTACTACTTGAAAATAAACAGAATATCTTACAGAATTTTTCACATTTCCAGGAATAAAGTTAACAAAGCCTCCCCCGTAACAAAATCGTAAATACGCCACTGGTGATGAGTATCACAGTGTCGACGCATGACATAAAAGCCACAGCGCATAAAGCACGAACGAACTTGTGCTATGTGGCCACTAAACAGCACGAATGCTATCTAACAGAGTCAGGGGAGGACTGTACCAGAGAGCCCTGAATGGCAGCATGGGATGCATAGGGAGCGGGCGCGTCAACGACGGTGGGTATAAAATAAACAAGGTCGTTACAACAACTCACTATTATTCGCAGTACAGGCTCCGGAGCTGTCGATGGATTTGGAAGAGATTCTGAATGCCATCCATAATCCTTACACTACACGAAAAAATGTTATATTCCAAGTTACATTACACATGCAAAATAAGTGACTAAGTAAACTTTATTGCTTTTCTTTTAAAATTCGAATGAACTATTTTCCCTGGAACTCTGCATGTTCACGATTCGATTCTTCTCTTTAAATCCTGGGTTAGGACTAGTATGATCACGTGACAGGAAAGGACGTCGTAGGAGCCGGGACCTTCCCCGTACCCGTACAGACGCACCCCCTCACTATCGCTCGGGCCCCTCTTCTGAGCTTCTGCCCTGACTCAGTTAG
Source organism: Thermobia domestica (assembly GCF_964235325.1). Lineage (NCBI taxonomy): Eukaryota > Metazoa > Arthropoda > Insecta > Zygentoma > Lepismatidae > Thermobia > Thermobia domestica. Next base: position 92,380,678 of record NC_137470.1, read on the forward strand.
ATAACATTTGTGCTTTCTAGTGGTCACCTAGCACAAGTTGGACAGTGTCTTTCCACAACTGTGTACGTAGTCTGAAACCCTTCTAAAGTGAATCTGTACAGATAAGTGCAAGTGCACAGCCTAAGAATGATTGTTTGAGATACAGAAAGTCGATTTACTGAAGAAGTATATATGCAATGAAGTGTATATGCAATATGGATTCGCAAAATAAAAATCCACCAAGGGTTCCTCCAGGAATTAACCCGGGACCCCTTCACCAAACATGCACCGTTAGCCACTAGGTCAGCACAGAAGGTATCCCGTACTGTTATGTGAGGGCCAAATTTCGGTAAGCCCCGCCACAATTATTTATATAATGGTACAGCAAGCATAGCCTAATACGAACTATCGTAATCTTCCTAAGCCTCACCTAACGTTGTGTTTTGTAAGCGGGGGGTTACGGAATTTATGCCGGACGTGATGTAAAGTCTACATTAGGAACTTCAAAAAGAAGCTTGTTTGGCTTCCTTCGGGTGTTAAATTTACGCAATACTATTTTCATGAATATATACACTCTTTATTAAGCTAATGAATGTGCAACCACCACATATAAAATGTTTCACTCTCCGTCGCTATTCGTTTTTCAACTGTTACGTTTCTATCTTTATTGGCCATGACGTCATATTCTAACGTCACTTCCGCCTGTCGACAAACTGGGGTATAAAATATAATGTCGCAAGTTAATATGCAGCAGGCTGAATGTTAGGCCTATCGGCACTAGTTTACTACATAGCAATGTAAAGTACCTAAATCTTTTCACGTCGCAGTAAAAAAGAAGCTAGATATAATATTTATAGGTCTTATAATCATTTTAGTGTAACAGTGACGTTTTTCAAAGATGTTTTGATGATTTCAGCGAATTTGCGTCATACTACACCTCGTGTAATGTCCGGGGGTTGCATTTCATTTTGGCCTGAGTTACTCTAGTTACTAGACGTGAAAAAAGTCACACGATTGGTTGAAAGTGAAGTTGAGTTTCAGGCAATATTTACTAACCCTGGGTGATATTCAAACTGTATTTATCTACATTGGATCTCTGGAAACATCTGAAACTTTAAAAAAAAAAAAAAAAAAAAAAAAGAAACAACCTGAAATAAGAGATGTTGCGACCTCCACGTATAGAAGCATGGAGTGGAGCTTTGATCATAGTTGGCGTGGAAGGAAACAGAGATCTCCAACGGGCTTAAGGCTGTGTCCAACACTCGGAATGCGATGGAATTTCCCTATATAATAACATGGCATATTTCTTTCCAAAATATGAAAACTATTTATTTTATATATTTCAAAATTCGTCCAAATGTTTGTTAGTATTAATATTGCATGTTCACTTTTACATTCTTTTGCTAGAATAATACTAGAGCGCGCTAATTAAAAATTAATTTTCTTCCATTTAAACGCTGTTTAATTTATGGTCTTGATGTTGCAAGAGCGCAGAACAGGAGATAGGAGGCTAACCAGGTAGGTTTCTTTCATTCTCTGTCCCCACTAGGTCACGTGCGTAAACTTCGGGTTGTCCCCGAAGACAGACAAACCGATGGAATGTAGATTGACAGCAGATAAGAGCAAAGTCTATTTTCTCCCTCTTCATAGATCATAAAGATTTCATTCATTCTACATAAACATTTCCGCGAATAATTACCTGTAGTGGCATATTGGAGCTAACAACGTACGAAGGTTTCAGAAATACGTCTATGTTGTTTACAAGTGAGGGATGTGTTCATCTTATAAAAATAGTTTCGAACTGTATAGTGTAGAGTAAACTCGTTTATTTGTCGCATCAACTGATAAAAGTTTGTATAGAGATTAAAGACGATTTACCCTGTTACGATGAATAGCGAATTGCAAAATGTAATATATGTGTAAGAAGAAAACTACCGAGAATTCATTATTCAAAACTGCCAAGGGAAAAATCTAGCCAAGGATCTGTCCTTCAGAGGTATTGGAGAGATTTCCTTCACTTATATCATTACACCATTTAATTCATTCTCATCATCACCGTCTCCTTCAGCCTAGCCGGCGTAACTGTGGGACGTAAAACTCAAAGATTTCATTTCGTTTCTAAATAATAACCATAGGCGGCGCCAGAAGTTTGGTAATGTGGATGCAGGCTAGGATAGGACACGCCTTAACATGGTTGCCAGAACGCTTTGCACTATTGAACCTTAAGATCTCAAAAATAATCCCTAACTTTTACTTTATTAAAAAAAATAGAAAAACACTATGATAGCAAGTAATTTATGAGAGACTTAAGAAGTCACTCAGACATACCCAAACATAAGAAACAATAAATATTCAAAATAGAAGGAATTATTCTAGGAAATTTGAAAAATCGAAGTTAATGTAGGTGCAGTTGCACCCAGTGTGGCGCCGCCTATGATAATAACCTAATGCATTCTACAGTGTTCTATTCTTGGCTAATACCCCAATAATAGCGTACAGATTGATGGTATGTTTGCAGATTGATATGCCATAAAATCGATTATTCATGCAAAAAAAAGCACCCACATCTACCAGGTAGTCACTACAAGTAAGAGTGATATCTATTTCGTTCAGATAGTTTTCTCCATGAGACTAGACGAGACAAGAAGTAAGGTTTATCGTCTCATCTCCTAAATTTAAGGGGAATCCTCTAGTATCGATCCTAGAAGGCTTCTTTCGCTCTTGCTCGTAATTTTATTGTTCCGTTTTGTTAATTTATATTTATATATATATATATACCCTATTTTTTTCTTAATTTCATCTGGGTTCCGCATCACGTTTTGTCCACGAATAGTGTGATTAAGAACATTTAAACCATACTTATTATAGGAGTAAATTGTGTAATGACTTGCATATTTTAAACGTAGATAATTGCTCTTCATTGCTTTCGTACCATCATTTCATCAATTTGAGATTTTCTATATATCATGGATACTAACACTTAAACAGTGTTTGAGATCCAAGAATTGGTGAATTAGTGTTGTCCACGAGACTCGAGAAATTTCTCGTCTCGAAAATGAGACAATAATTGTTGCGTTTCCTGTCTCGTCTCGAATTTAAAATGGTAAAAAGGCACAATATCCAGTTTTTGTTTTTCTTATGCCACAATGAAATGTTTTGCAGTATAAACTGCAGAAGCACTTGTAGAAATGTTAGTTTAAATGCAGATTAACAAGTATCTCTGACAGTTTTATTTAAGAGGTCAACCCTGTGGGTGTTCGTTCCACAATACAACTACAGTTACTAATATCTTACGTGTTATTATTTCTGTGATAAATCAGGTTTGAACTTCCTATAAAGTATTTCCCCTTATAATATCGATTCAAATATTATCACAACCAGTGGTGTAACTAGGATCTTGTTTCGGGGGGCTTGAGAACCAGTAAGAAGCATTTGTGTTGTACGTATAATGCGATAAAATGATAATCAAATTATTTCGAGGGCCTTGAACTCGATAGCCTCCTAAATATGCCACTGATCAAAACATTATTGTTATAATTATTAGTGCAAAAATGTAAATTACCCTTCAAAATTTAACTAAATACGTATATACATTGCATTGTTCACATAGAACAATATCGCGGTGGTGGAGCAAACATTTCAGTGCCGTTACAAGTTATCCACCTACATAAATAAGTTCTTAGTTAAAAGGCATTACACGTAAATTTCCAAAAAAAAAAAAAAAAAAAAAAAAAAAAAAAAAAATACGACACCCCATTCTTATTCTGCACCTCTACTTAATTAAATTATATGGTGAGCGTTAGCTGTGAAGATCTCTTTTCGATGAAAGTGTTACATTAATAAAACTAGCTGCTTACCTTTCTTTTCCTCTTTTAAAAATAAATAAAATCACTTAATGTTCTGTCCTGTCGTTTATTTATAATAATAATTATTATTTTCCAAGTGTACAGTGAATATTTTAAATATATATTTTAAACATTCTATACAGAAGAAATCGCTACTGCAAGGTTTGCTCCCGCGAGATTTTAGATGGCTGAATTTTATCTTGCGAAGCTCTGGCCAGGATAGATTTCGTCCGGCAAGATTTTGATTACGCGAGATTTTGGTTGAGATATTTCACCCGCAGATCATCAACAGATCGAATATTAACTCTGTTGTGATGAATGGTCAACTACAAAATAGAAGTATGCACGAATGGACAAATATAGCCTTCTGTGGATATATTTTTATTGATTCCGTGAGATTTGTGATCATTTCAATTTGCGACAAGGCCATTACTGTTTATTGGCCAAATTTGATTGAGAGTTTGATAAGATTCCTCAGACGAAAATAATAATTCCAGTTTGCGACCAACCTGTAATTGGTTCTTTAAATGAATCAGGAGAGTTGGTGTTATGAACTACGTAGAGAAAACAAGGATAATCGTCTCTTTGTTCAAAAGTGACACAATTGTAGATTCTTAAGATGTAACGTAACGTTGGTCAGCAAACTGAGTCAAAATACTATATAACACACAAACACACTTTTATATATATATATAGAGCTCCTCTGTGGCTAAGCGGTTAGCGTACGCGCCCTTGGCGCGGGAGACCCGGGTTCGATTCCCGGTGGGAGCTCATGTGGTTCGGATTCCACGTTAATCAGTAGGTCCACGTCTCACATAGCCTCGTTGCTGAAAGGGACGCTAAACTGAAATTCAACTCAACTCAACACTTTATATATATATATATATATATATATATATATATATATATATATATATATATATATATATATAAATTCTGTAAATTAGGTTTCAGTGAAAAACATGTGAAACAACATTTCACTTGCTTGCTCTTGGAATACCAATATCGGGTCCAAGTGATCTAGACCCTGAAAAATATTGTAATATTTATTTATTTTGTATATTACTGTTACGCACACGCCTTAAATTCCATGATTTGTTCTTTCACCTTGCCAAATATTTCTTTTAAAATTATAAGTTTTATTTTTAAAGTTACATTACTTATTTTGGAAAGGAAAATATTGATGATGATGCTTTTAGTTTTGCGTTCTCTCTGTCGTATCTCGTTTTTTCACCGCGCAAGAATCAAGATTTACGATCAAATATGGTTGAAAAATAAAATTAGGGAAAGTGCACCCTGTTTGACAAGGCTTGCTATAAAATACAAGTAAAAAGATGTGTAGGTAGATAAGGTTGTCTCATCTCTGAGAGCAGTCAGTGTTGATTTCCGCAACCCTTTCTTCTTCCGAATCATATGATCAGATTGTCAACTAATATAACTTCGAAGATATGCATTCTCCACATTATTAAATGAACGATCTTTTCTCATTTCGTAACTTCTTTTCCTCCCCTACCAACTTTTTGAAGATCAGTAAGGAACAATGGTGTGAATAGATCAGGAAAGATTGTATCTGCACCTCCACGAGCAGTAAAAGAAACCCTGCTGATTCTCCAATATCTGAATTTCTATATATATTTACAGCGCTGTCACATTTTTTGTAAAAAGTAATATTAATGAACTATAAGATCTAGTTTTAAAATATAAAAAAATAACATGTAGTATTGCGGTAGGTTAACATCTAGAGAAATTTTGAACTGAGTGAGACAAATAGTTTTCATAATATTTTGGAAAGAAGTTCACCATGTTATTACATGGGGATTGATGATTGCAGCTGAAAACGTTAGACACGGCCTTAATTTGGACGAAATTAAACTATAGCTAATTTTACAGTTTTTGTATCTTCAAAATACACAAAAGTAATCGAGAAATGAAAACGCAGTGGGCTAGACAATATTTTGTATGAGATACCGTTACTGTGACTCACCAGTATGCTTTCGATTTGCAACTATTTATAGATTTGGCATTTATTTGTGGTTCTATAAAAGTCTGCTGTGCGAATGAACAGTTTGGACTACCATTATGATATTAATATTATATAAATACATTCTATTAACTACAGTTTTATTGTGTGTAGGTTATAACATAATGTCATATTAATAAAGCTATATACAGGGAAAGTCAAAATGATGGACCCGATTTCGGAAATTTATTGTGTGAAATCTAACAAACATGTTATTATGAAACATATGCTAAGAAAGGTAAACTGTCAAAGTTTTCTTGGAAAATATTCACAAATGCTCTATGTGAGCACGGCACACATCAAGCCTATCTCCTCCCAAACCTTTCCCAGCATGTTGCGTCAATATCAGCAATGGCTGCTGTGAAGCAGACACACAGGTCATTCAATGTTGTTGGAAATGGTGGTACGTAAACATGATCTTTCACAAAACCTTACATGAAGAAATAACATGGAGTCAAGTTATGTGTACAATAATTACAGATTTGTTTACATGACAATAAAACACACAGAAAGATCTCTGCTTCCATTCAACGCCGTTTTCCATAACTGCTCACTGCTGACTCCTAGCGGTAGAAAGTGGAGAGATTGGGTGGAAACGAAACATTGCAAGTTAACCTTTCGAAGCGCATATCTCACAATAACATATGTTTATCAGATTTCACAGGATAAATTTCTGAAATGTGGTCCATTACTTCGACTTGCCCTGCATAATTATTAGTAGTTTGCATAATATATTGACATCTCTTATTATTTCATGTAATAGGAAGCTTCCAGAGACTAGAATATGAGTCTGTAAATAATGTTTCTAAAGAATTCTGCAATATGTTGTAAATGTAAGATTATAAAATGTTGTAAATTGATCAATATTTACGTTAAGAAAATACATATTTTGTGTGTAAAAGTACGTATTTAGATATCTGTTGAGTCAATAAATTACTATATAATATATATTCAAACTCAAAAAATTGTGACATTTTGTCGCTGAAAATGATAGCTAGATATATAAAGGTCCCCATTACTCTCAATAGCGTAGGGCCCCATCAAACCTAAATCCGGCATTGGGTGAAGTAAAGACACAATTGTTGGTGTCGCCTACAAATTCACTTCGCTGTTTATCACAGCAATCTAGACTATTGCGTAACACGTGTCAGGAGCTGCTAAGAAAGCAGGCCTGTATCCGTACAAGTTTACAGTCGTTCATGAACTCATATAGACTGACCATGATGAACGCCTAACATACTGCCATTGGTTTCAGCCATTTATTGCTAAAAGGCCAGGAATATTGCAGTACACGTGGTACAGTATTGAAGCGCAGTTCCACTTGTCATTATACATGAACTCACAAACACACATTTATGGGGCACTGACAACTAGCATACAGTCGCTGAGGAACCCCTTCATAGAAGCGAGGCGTGTTCTGTGTATTATCACAGCAACGCTTTTTTTTTTAAGACTACTGTCATCAGTGAAATGTACCGGGTATTATTTCATGAATTTGTGAACCACTTGTATGACGAGGAACTGACACTTGGCTGGCGCAGCAAGATGGGGGTAACATGCCACACTTCTAAAGCGAGTATGGCTGCTGTTGAATCATTTTTCGTTGACAGATTGAGTTCCAAAGGATTATGACCCCCAAGGTCACCTGACTTTTTTTCTGTGGTGTCACCTTAAAGGTAATGTACCTTCATTTCTCAGCCATAAAGGTACCAATTTCTCAGCCATGTACAAATTTGGTTTCATATCCTCTTGTATTAAGATTTCATAACACTTCTTCCGGAGCCCCTTACGAATGGGACACCCTGTAGAATTCATTTGTGCTGAATAAAAAATTACGACGGTTAATTTATTCTTTGGGAACGATTTTTTCAGAAAGGACGTAGTTGATTTTCTTCTTGTTTTATAGATATTTAATTAATATCCTGACAGTATTGCATAACTCATTTGTCCAGAAAGAAAATGTACGAGGAGAGTGAGCTTTTTTTTCTAACGGTTTTCTCAAAGACGACTCAGCTGATTTTAGTCATACACCATAAATATTTTATTAATAACACGACAATGTGTAATAACTCATTTGTGTTGAAAGAAAGAAAAAGAAAGGTGTATGAGAAGTAGTTTATTCTTTGGAGTTAGTTTTTTTGGACGATTTTCCCAGAAAGGACGCAGAAGATTTCTTCAGGTTTCATGTATAAATATTTCATTAAAATCCTGACAGTATTGCACAACTCATTTGTCATGAAAAAAATGTACAAGAGACAGTCTAACAACAACAACAACTACTACTACTACTCCGATTTTTTAAAAACCTAATTTAGAGAATTTACACGTGCTCCATTAGTTGCCTCCAAGACATCTTTGCGATTTTCAATTTTCATCCATGTGTTACTCAACATTTCAGGAGTTATTGTCTCTATTGCGACCCTTATACTGTTTTTGAGTGTTGCAATATCACGGATAAGTATTGCGTAAACCCGATCTTTAACATAACCCCACAGGAAGAAGTTCGCAACCCAAGGATTTCCGTGAGCTTCCACACGTTCCTCACTAACACTCGGTCTACCGCTTCTATCACGATCTAAAACATTTCCTGTTTGCAATATATTAGCTGTACCATTCCTTTATGTTCTTAACATATGGTGGCTGCTGTTTATCTCTCACCTGAATGTTCGTTGATCGGTGACAGGAGATTTTGTTTCATGATACCATAACACACACTTCGCTTTGTGCTGTACTGACGCCATTTTTAAACAAATTTCTGTTACACTGCGGTCAGTTGCAATAGATGGCAGCACAGGCTGTGACAAAGTCTTGAAGTATCATAGAAGCGATGTTTTCAGACCGCATACTTCTATCATTCTTTGTTTTCTTGTTATTAATATTTGTTATCAGGTCATCAGGACAAAACTGTTAATCTGGTAGTATTGCGGAATATGCAAAACAATATCTAGCTAAAGACGTTTGCATGATAGATGATTTCAGCATTTTTACCTATCATTTTAAAAGTTACAGGCAGAGATAAAAGGGAGGGGGAACGCGGAGGGACGACGTTCCCCGCTTCCAGAAAATATCAGTGGCGTCCCCCCACTTGCAAAAAGAATTACAATGGACAAAGATAGACACGGGGGACGGCGTAATGTCATGCGTCCCCCTACCTTTTCAGATCCACTTTTACCCCTGCTTACAGGGGAATTTCAAGGTAAATGATCCACATTGAATATATTAGTTAACGTTACTTGCACGTTTTAGTCTGCGCTTGTCTTTTCTATAGATACGATTTGAGTCGTTGCATGCATGATACTGACTACGGCAAGAGCAATTCTTAATTTACTTCTAAAATGTTCCTGCAGCTGTAAATCAAGATTTTTGCACTGCGTTCTTTGATTGGTTTCCGCACAATGTAACGATCACGTACCTTATGTGAATGGAGCTTATGTTTCATTTCAGCACCGACGCCATATGAGTCGGGGCCTACTGTTTAAAATGGGATCCGAATGATTACTTGGAATTGTGTCGGAAGCAAGTACGCCACCAGGAATCGAACCTGGGACCACGAACGTAGGAAACACGTGCGTTATTCGCTTAACAACGACGAGCCACCGTTGTTTGCATCAGCATATAGAAGCATTTTCAAACTGTGTTATGTTGCTTATGGAACACAAATATTTAGTTGGCGTGCTCATATATGAAAGGCGTGCTCATTACGGAGGTTGTTTCCGTTCTATGTTGACGATTTCAAACTGCACTTACCTTAAGAGAAACAATGTCGCTACCATCGAGAGTGGCCCTGCATCTGGGCAATTGCCCGACAGCGAAGTTTCCACTGTAGTAGACTGCACGCAATGTAGTCATGTCAAGCTGCAACCACTCCTCCTGACAGGCTTTCATAGCTCTTACGGTGCGGAGTCCCCTGTGAGGCAAAGCTCGTTTCAGGAGACTGAAGGCGCGAAAGTCCATCGGTGACGCACTAGGGGTCTTCATTGGAATGTCTGTGAATGGAGTGGCACGAATTCCAGTTTCTGCTGCCATTTGTTGGAATAAGAGGCTGGTTGAGCGAGATGTGTGAATTGACACCTTGTCTTGATGCACCCACATTCGATTCTTGTCCCTCCCGTAGAGATGGGGAATGTCATGGCGATAAATGAGTGTCAAGCCGTTAGCCGGATAATATTCCGAATTCACCTTCGTATTTTGCCTCCACGATGTATGGTCAGTTTGTCCTGGTACGAGTATCCAGCAGTGATCATGAAACCTGTGCCAAAACTTTCCTTGCATTCAGTGAACCATCTTAGAAATTCCCTCGCACCTGTCGATCGATATAAAAATTGCACGTGGGTTGTGATAATCATCCAGGTAAATATATGCCTCGTCCAGTGTTACAACAAACTTCTACTTTTCACCGGCCAGGTACCGCTCATACAGCTTTCGACAGTTGGCTCGGAGTTCCTGGATGTGTTTTGGCAACAGCTTATGAACACGACCCTTCCGTCACTTTACAAACCTCAAATCGCGATGAATGATGGTGTACATTGTCTTCAGTGATGACTGTAGCGGGTTTGCAATACTCCTCTGTGTGGATAGATTCTCCTTGGTAAACAGATCTCCGATTCCTCTAATTCTAGCTTGTGTGCGGCTAGTTGCAGGCCGGGGGTTGGCCTGTTTCTGCGTCACAAGAATCATCTCACGTCTCGCCTTACCTAACCTTTCAACACCCGTGATATGTCATTTTTAAAGACAGTGAATCCACACTCCTTGTACAGCTTGATAATGCCACTATAATTCTAGTTCATGTCGGAAAAAGCAATTATGTAGCCCTCCCAATAAGCACTTTCGGCGGCATTTGTCCCGATATGCACTTCCTGCACCTGTCATACTGGCAGCTTCCTTCTCTTCCCCAGTGGTGGTGCCGCATCGGAGGTGTGTAATTTCATCATCATCGGAAACAACCTGTTTAAAGTCGTCAGTACCCCAAGAACAACACACCATCCGAACCATTACTCGCGAGAATATCCCGTTAAAATACGCCCTTAAGGATTCAGGGTAGAACAAAGGGAGCTTGAAGAGGTCGATCATTTTAAGTATCTCGGAAGAATTTTGCTGAGAGACGCTTAATGCACTAAAGAGATCAGACCAAAAATGACTATAGCAAAAGAGGCGTTCAACAAGAAACGATCATTTTTAAGCAGCAGGATTAGCGTTGGACTGAGGAAGAAGCTGCTCAAGTGTTACATGTGGATGAAGGGATTATATCCTTCAGAGACATGGAAGTAACGAAAGTTAGAGAAGAAATACTTAGAGAATTTCGAAATTTAGTGTTGGTTGGAAGATGGAGAAGATAAAATGGACAGAGAGAGTAACAAATAAAGATGTTTCAAAACGAGTATGAGAGAAGAGGACGACGCTCTTATTGAGCATCTTCGTACAAACACTAACTGAATTAGATTTCTTGTAAAGAAACTGCCTTCTTCATACGGTCATAGAGGGTGAGATGGAAGGAGAACGAGGAGTGGGAAGAAGAGAAACACAACTTATCGATGGTTTGAAAAATAGAAGGAAGTACTGGAAGGTAAAGAAGGAAGCTGAAGCTCGAGAAACATACAAGAAACACTTCCAGACTCTAACCCAAGGGGGAAGGGAATAATGTCCTATTAGTCCAAGTAGTAGTAATAGTGATGATGATGATGCCGGCGCTAAGCATTTGATTGGCTGCATCTCTCCGTGGCCCACGTTCACTGTACCGTAGAGACTGTCCAACCTGTGTATTTCACACTCATTTCTTTAATTGAGAAAGTTGCTAATCTAATTATTTAGGAGGTTTGTTTATTAGTCACTTCATTCGTTTGTTTTGTATTGATTTTGAAGTGTATTTTATCCCTGTTTACAGTGCTATTGCCACCATATTCAATTTAATATATTTTTTTTTTCATAGTACATTCGTTAAGTAGTTCCATTTGCTTTGAACTGCATTCAGTTTTTTTTTTTTTTTTTATAACTAGTATTGCCTAGTTTCAGTTTCTTTGTTTAAGAGAAAGTTGAATTGATTCTGATTTATGGACAATTTTCCAGGGCCTTTTCTCGCCAGGTTTCTGTTAATGGGATTTCCTAAAAGATCAGGTGTATTAACAAGTGTAAAAACTCGTGAAAACATAAGGAGTGAATCAGGAATGGTTGAGCTCAAATTACTACAAATATGTTTTCAAGTTCTGTACAGTTATTCGAAGCGCGAGTTAATAAATGCATAAAAGTTGAGTATAGTCAAGTTGAGCAGTCGCTGTAACTGAAGCAGCCGTATACTGAGACAACATACAGAAATCAGGTTCCATCATATCAAATTTTGATGAACGGTGAAGCATACTAAATAAAACATAGGCGTAAATAAAAGCACGAAATTCCCAACAACATTCACGCACATGCTGCACTGTAATCACGTTTGCATCATGCAATTCCTTATGAATTTGAACTGGTTCTACCAACAAAAACTGAATAACAGATCGCACCTTTTCCGATGTCTACAGTGAGACCGTAGTAGCGATTTTCTGTACGTCTCATTCAACTTACTTCTGCTACCACAAAACAACCAAGGTCTCGGCGGAGTAGCAACTTCCTACATGCAATAATACAAAAAATAGGCATTGGGAATCGTTACTTTCTGACTTCCTCTCGTAGTGTAAGTGATAAGAACTAAGAAGGAACTTTAAACTGCAAATCGATTATCAAACTAACTCTGAATGTACAATACGTTGTTACTTTTATATGATGATCAACACATAAACATTGACGTATGCTAAAGTGATTGTATCTCTCTATTAAATATCGTTGCAGTATTCAAGAACGTTAATGTGTTAAAGTACCGTTAAAAAGAAATGCATCGATTTCGTTAGTTCTCTACGTTTAAAGTCTCTGGCGTAGTGATTTCCCAAATGTAGTTTTTATTTCCAAAGTAATCGTTCCGTACCGTCTATCAAAGATTTCTTAAATCGTCCAATTTATATAACTTTTATTTTCACGTCACTTTTAATTTCACTGTCTATTATACAGGGTGAACCTGAAAGATGTGCACAAATTTCGGAAGGTTATTCGTGACATCAAAAGGAGACAATAAGTCCTCTTGCATGTTGTCGAATTCCGCGTAGTGTACAAGTGACAGGTGTGCCAACTTGGAATCGACAGTCGAATCTTGACAATTGGAGCGGAACAGAAAGATATATAGAAACTGCGGAAAGTAATTCGTGACATCAAAACTAGTTAAATGTGGTTATGAAAATCAGCAAAATGGTACATTAGGCAGTAGCGCAGACAGAGATAGTTTGTGCACATCTTTCTGTTCCGTTCCAATTTAAATAAAAAGGATTCGATTGTCGACTCCAAGTTGGCACCCCTGTCACTCGTACACGACGCGGAAGAATTCGGCAACGTGTAAGAAGACTTTTTGTGTTCTTTTGATGTCACGAATCAACTCCCGGAATTTGTACACATCTTTCAGGTTCACCCTGTATTTTTTTTTAAAGTATGATCTGTAAATAAGGTTAGCTTGTAGCCGTTAACAGCTTTGGACGCTGAAATTAGTCTTCAGCTATTTATTATTAACTTACTAATTGTTTATGTATATTAACGTAACACTCAATTTGAGATACGTAATTGATATTTAATTTGCACCTATAGGATAATCGTAGGATTTCCCACATTCAAACATTCTTCAAGGTAGAGGAAAGAACTAAACAAATGGCTGCTTTTTTTAAAGACAGTCCATATGTCAAGTTTTTTGTAGATGAGTAACGAAAAGCCTTTTTTTGAACTAACATATTATATTGTCTGCAACAATCATAACCACATCATGCTTTTTATTGAGTACATATACATTACTAAATATTACTTAAATCACTAGCTTATTTTTTATTTCGGAGAATGCAATAAAATGATGTACGTTATGAATTTTTAAACAATCGAGTAAACAATGGATGTTTTATTTAAATTTATTGTTGTTACTACGGTGATAAAAATAAATCGAAAACAATACTGATAAAATAAGTAAAATTATCCGTGATTGCAAAGAGTAAAACCAAAGAACAAGTGACAATATGACAGATTTGGGTGAAAAATTACAAATAGAGAAACAACGCTTGCTATCCCTGTGCAAAAAATGGGATAAAATTCTGAAAGAAGAGCCAATGCCAGAACCAGCAGTTGACCAGGTATTTTCCACTTTGGGATTGACAAAATTGCTCATGAATGGTAAAATGAAACAGTTTGAGAAACTTCTGGAAGATGGAGAGATTGAATCGAAGTCTGGTAAGCCATTAACCGAAGTGGACGTGATATCTTATTGGGAATTGGTGAAAATTGAGGTTGAAGACGTAAACAAAAGATTTGGTAAATTGGACGCACTCAAAGAATCTAAGTGGGTGATTAAGAAGGATCCTACTGCCAAAGCTAGTCCTAGTCCTTCTAAAGCGAACCACAAGTTGAAGACATGTAAGAATGTTTGTGACAAACCCACCAAAGATACTCAAGACAAACATTTGCAGATGAAAACGAAGTACAGGAAATGGATCAAGAGCGGAGGGACTGTGAGTGACATAGAAATATATACAAGACGTGACCAATCACCTATTCGTATTGACACACCCAAGAAGTAACATCGTCTTTACAATATCCAGAAACCCACTTTTGCATTTTCTTCAAGAAAAGTCATGTTAAATATTATACATTTCCTGGTTGCATTGTAATTTGGCATTTTAAACAAAATAATCGAAATTTGTAATCTCTTGAAAACTGTATAATTGATTCTTACACCTGGTAACTTCTGCCGTTAAATGTTATGCATTCTACTTTAAAATTTTGTGATTCTTGGATTTCTCTATTTGGAATGTCTTCAGATATATTTGTATTTGCACTTTTATTTATGAATACTATATAAAGATAGTAAAATCACACAATGCTTGTATTTTTTATTTAATAAATATATTTACGTATATCTTTGGTTAAGATGAAAACGTTATTTTTCTTACCTATGTTAAGGAAATATCGTAGAAAATTAGTTAAATAAAAGTTTTTTTTTTTTTTTTCATTTCTGTAATTCAAAGTTTTTGAGCTAGCCGTGAGATATTCCTATCTCTATTTGTGGTATAGAGGGATCACAAAAAAAGAAAGAAAAAAAGAAAAATGTAATTCACATCGATGTATTGGTAGGGAAGTGTTTTGTAGTTGTATATCCATCTTATTCAGTAAATTTTTTGATGGATTGAAATGATAAGTCAGATGGCCGAAGCAAATAGTTACTATATTTTTCTAGTGTAGGGTTGCCATATTTCAAAAATGAAAATCTAGAACGCTACTAAATTACGAGAATCTTTGACATGCTTAAAAAAAAAAGAAGTGTTGGATACTAATTTACTTTCTTCCATTAGATAGATTTGTTCAAGTATTAAGTAATCACATTTTTAGTCATTTTAATAGACCTTATTCTCCATAGCTAAGAAAACGTAACCAGATAATTTACCTCCTCCCCTGGCAAGTAAAATTGTTTTTCTTAATTTGTCAGGATCTGTTGTTTCGTGGCTTTCAGAGTCTGTTTTAGCTCATTCAAGGCTCATTCAAGTGGTGGCTCAGAAGGGGCAACGATAACGCCCAACTATTGTGGCGTAAAATAAAGAAAAAATAATTGCCGCAAATAATTAAAAAAAAATACGTGTTCACCAACCTCATAAGCCTCTATGTTTTTTAAAAAATACTCCAACAGTTTCCCATTGTTATCTGTTCAATTTTATCAATTAAAGCGATGTATTTTTCCTGTTGAATGGTCAACGGAAAATTATCAAAAATATTGGTTAGGGATTATTGATTAAAATATTTCAGAAGCAAGATGCAGTTTGAAACAGAGTACTAAAGATAACAGTAAGATTGACCAGTAAAAGCTTTTGTCCCTGGCCCACTGAAACGAATGCTTTGGTCATGTCACTACCATATCATGTCACTGCTATTTTCAGGTTACCTGCACTAATCTTCCAAATGTTGGTCTTTTTCAAAATAGTCCCCATTACATGCAATGCACTTGTCCCAACGTTTTTGCCAGTCATCAAAGACATGCTGGAAGCCATTTTTGGACAGATTCTTCAAAATCGGCTCCGCAGCTTTCACCACTGCCCCTGAAGATGCGAAACGCCGTCTCCGGAGGTGTTTCTTCAAAGTTGGAAAAAGAAAGAAATCGCAAGGGGCCAAATCAGGGCTATATGGAGGCTGGGGACCACACGGAACGTTGATCCTTGCAACATTGCCAATATGGGGCCTGGCGGTATCATGGTGTAGTATCCATTCTGTTTCTTTCAAATGTGGTCATTTTCGATGAATACAACCTAGGAGGTATGCAGTACATCCTTATAATACACTCCCGTAACAGGTGTATGTGGTGGGATGACATGTTGGTACACCATGCCTCGGAATATCGAAAAATGAGATGACCCTAACTTTGTTAGCAGAAGCAACCACTCTCGCATTCTTCGGTGACTTCCACACAGAACTCTGCTGCTTGGACTCAGGGTCATAATGATGAAGCCAACTTTCATCGCCAGTGGTGATTTTCTACAGAAACATGGGTTCATGTGCAGCTTTGATTTCTACTATGAACAAACCTCCACACACACAGCCTTTTGATCGGGAATGAGCAATCATGGAACCCACCGCGCACACACACATGACATATACAGTTTGTCTGTAAGCAACGTATGAGGAGAACCAAATGAAATGTCCACCGTGATTCTCTCATCCATCGTGATCATCATCTCTATCGTGATTCTCTTATTGTGATTCGACGATCTTCTCTCGCTATCACAGCGGTGGTGTTGATTTTCACTTCTGTCAAAGCAGTTACTGGAGCGCCAGGTCCACCATCGTTTGAAGTTGATTGTCTTCCATCTTTAAACATTTTGAACCATCTTCGCACTGTGCTATAGGAAAGAACAGACTCCCCATACGCCTCCTGTAACATTGCGTATGCTTCAGCTGCTGTTTTCTTCAAGGAAAGCAGAATTTCAATGCACTGTACTGTTTTTCGCGTGTCACTTCCATGTTACCTTACTACGTGTGCTTGAACGGCTGTGCCTTGTTGTTGTATTTACCTCATGAACACTAGTAGTCAGTCTTTATTGACCAGCCTATGTATCTTTGCTGTATACAAAGCTCAAGTGATTGTGATTAATTGTAGTTTCCTGTATAACATGATTAAATGTAATGGATTTGTGGAAAAAAAGTTATATCTATTAATACGAAGGGTGTTAAAAAAGTTTTAATCCTACCTATGAACGAGGCAGCAGAGAGTTTATGGATGGTATTACTTTTCAACATAGTGCCCTGACAAGTCAACACATTTTGCTCATTGATGTTCAGGTGCATTAATGCCACTGGTAAAAAAAAACGACTTGTCGAAAGCTGTAAAATTTTATGAACCGTATGCATGACGTCATTATTAGTGTCAAAACGAGTACCTTCCAACTTCTTTTTGAGCTTTGAAAAGAGGTGGAAGTCAGAATTGCCAAATCAGGCGAACAGGGCGGGTGGGAGACAGTCCGCATCCGCAATCGTAAACTGCTGCCATTGCAATGACTGACTTGTGGCTAGGAGCATTGTCTTGATGTAGAGCACACCTGTTGTCAGTTTCCTCTGACGCTTCTGCCGAATATTATCATGCAGCTGTCGTAGAAGACCTGCATAGTACTCTCCAGTCACTATTCGCCCCTTTGGAAGATAATCCACCATCAATATCCAAGAAAACTGTATCCATCACTTTTCCAGCTGAAGGCACTGACTTATCTTTCTTCAGAGGGTGGGATAAGGGGGATGATGGAACTTTGTTTGGATTCTGGTTGGTAATGATGGACCGAGGTCTTATCTGCTGTTATGAATCGAGTGCGAAAGGCATCTGGATTTGTCCGAAAGAGGTGAAGAATGTCCCTTGAAATGTTAGGTCTGGTGAACTTTTGTTCAAAAGTTTTGGCACGTATCTCGCGGAAACCTTGCTCATTCTCATGCTGGGTGATAATTGAGTGAACGCTTGTAGTAGATAAGTGCACTGTCTCAGCAATCTGCCTAATGGTCATTCGCCGATCATTCATAATGATTTCATGCACTTTGTGAATGTTCTCTTGAGTTAGTGCTTCCGCGGGCCTTCCTGATCGAGGGTCATCTTCAATGGAGGTTGTCCCCCTGTTAAATTCGACTGCACATTTTTCAGTGAGGCATATGAAGGGGCAGTATCACCTAAAGTAGCAACCATGTCGGTGTGGATCTCCTGCGGTTTAAATCCTTATTTGTGGAGATATTCATTAACAGCTCTCGCCTTCAGCTTCTCCATTTGATGACACTTTGTTCATTCTTCTGTCTTTCTGAACCTGCAGCAACAGAATAAAAGTCGATATTAATACCAAACTTGGTATGACATTATAGGAAGGTTCAATAAATGCGGCCTGAAAGTAGTACATGTCTAGTTAATATATCTTGGTTAGGCTTAGAACTCATGTAACAACCCTTGTAAGTGTGCGTGTATAAAAAGTGATGCCTTGTAATAATGCAGTTCTTTTGTTTGTTTTTATATTTAATTTTAGAACACCTTGTTCTACCTGTAATATTTCCTCATCAGAAATACTTTTACTTGTTAACGGCATTATTCTATTTTATTTAAAATATCCGAGAGAAAATCATACAGGAAAATCAAGGGGTTCTGAAACTTTGCTTCATTAATTGGACAATTTCAGTTAAGCATACGAAAATTAATAATAACATAATAATAGTTAAGAAAAAAACTAAATGTAATACAATAACGTAACTAAAAAATTGAAATTTCAAATGATATAATGTCAACCATGTTACACTGAAAGATTTGATATTTTATTTTATCCGGTTCCTAGGTAGACATACTTAGGTTCCTCTCGGATAATTTTAAAACTGAAATTGACCTAATTTGATTAGCCGATTTGGAACATATTTCAGTCGCTTTTCTTGCGATACCGGATGATTATATTCAAGTCGCGGTATTCTGAAGACACATAATACAATTCTAGTTTTCTCGAAGTAATACAACATATACCGGATACGATGTTCATTTTTTCTTCAATTACTTCTTATGAGATGGTATACTAAGCATGTCTGTGTTTTATATATACAGTAAAAACTGCATATCCTGGAACGTTTATAAGAAGGGAACCTGTAAATGTGGAAATAAATTTTCCAGAACGGATCGATTTTACTTAAAAAGTGAACTGCTTAAGGCGGAAACGACATTATTTAAAGACCCAAGAGATATTTTTATTCTCAGTAAGGCAGGAATATTTTTATTCCTTATACAGAGTTATTCCTTAGTACATAGACGTGTTTTTTGTTTCGTAACAAAACAATTCAATAGGTAGAAACGTTGTCATTTTCTTATGAGTAACATTGCTGATATGAAAGAAGGCGCCGCTAACGATAACATTGTCAATTCGAAGGAAAGCGATTGCACGGATCTTTTTTTCTTTAAAAAAAGAAAAAAATGTAAGTTATTGTTGCACGAGATTGAACGTGTCGTTTGTGTACATGCTGCATTTTTTTAAATCTCAGTTGTACTCGAACTGTGATTTCGTTTTGGTTTGCATTCTTCGCAGAAATGTCTTCAAAACGTTCGTGTAAAACTCTTGACCTTGAAAGAGAAATCAAGGTCATAGGAGAACACGAAATAATAATAATAATAATAATAATAATAATAATAATTATAATAATAATAATAAATCCAAGGAACTAACGGCAAACTTCAAGGTTAGTAAAACTCAAATTTATAACATTTTAAAGAATGCTGAGAAAATAAAATCAGATTGGTTTAAAGGAACATCAGGTGAAGTGAAGCGTTTGGGCAAAATTTCTGTCAATGAAGAGATTAATAATGCGGTATACGAATGGTTCGTTAGTTCCCGCGCGAAAGGGATGCCAATCTCAGGGCTAATTATTCAAGCATTAGAAGCGGCTGAAGCATTAAGGAGTGTCAATTTCAAAGCTTCTAACGGATGGTTAGAAAGTTTCAAAACTCGCCGCAATATAGTGTTCAATTGTGTGTGTGGTGAAGCCAATGACATTGATGTTCAAACAGTTTCTGAGTGGAAAGAAAAACTATGTGCTTTGGTTGAAGGATATGAAGAAAGGAATATTTATAACGGAGATGATACAGGACTTCCTTCCGAGCTTTGCCAACTAAAACTTCAGCTTTTTGTAGTGGTAAGTGCATTGGAGGGAAAAATGTCTAAGGAACGATTAACATTGTTTCTTTGTGCAAACATGGAAGGAAAATTTGAAAAACCTGTGGAGATCGGAAAATCTGCATGCTCTAGAGCTTTCAGAAATTTAAACTGCTCTCCTCTATTAGTGACTTGGAAAAATAAAAAGAAAGCCTGGACAAGTTCTATAATGGAGGAACGGTTGAAGGGTTTCAACACGGAAATAAGAAACGAAAATCGCAAGGTGATTTTGTTTTTGGATAATGCAACATGTCATCCAAAACTCGAAATGTCAAATGTGAAACGTATTTTTCCCTCCCTACACTACATTTATCACTCAGCCTATGGCCCAAGGTGTAATTTACACATTTAAATCATTTTACAAGAAGCTTGTGTTACAGTCATGGGTTGCCAAGATGGGTACATGTACGACTGTATCAGAAGTTACAAAGCAAATAAATATTCTGGATGCTGTAAAATGGAATCATCAAGCTATGAAGAAAATCAATCAAGAAACTGTAACAAAATGCTTTGTAAAAGTAGATTTTCCTTGCGAAGACATAAATTGTCGAACATGATGAAATGGAGGAGAGCTTAAGTGCCGACATTTGTAAGGAGGCTAATTTATTTATTGCACCTGAGGACATAATCAATTTCGACTGCGTATTGGCAACACAGTAAAATGTAGAGGAAGCTGTCGATTCACTAAATCTACAGAATGCTGGACAAAGAGGTGGACGAACTACAAAAATTATCTGCTTCTCGAAACGACTCTGTTTTGATTGGACTTTTACGATATGTAGAGAATCATGTACTTGGTCATGTTATGAGCAAAACTTGTCAACCAACTTTGATGCAGCTGTGGGGAAAAGATAATTACGTGCGTATACATAACTGTACCTTACAAATGTAAGTGTACCAACATGTGTGGTTGATCTGTATTCTTTGGTATGTTTATTGCGAGTGTATCGCATGTTTCTTCATGTAGTACAGTACATTATAACTAATGCAAAATTATAATCTCTCCTTTTTAAGGCAAAACTGTATAAGACGGAAACTTTGGCTAGGAAACATAGTGTTCCGGGTGTAGTTTTTCTTTTCTATCTATCTATATTTTCTTCTTTCTTTTCTATCCATTTATCCCTATCTATCTATATCTATATATATATATTCCCCCGAGGGAACCCGACCCTCTTAGTTATTAATAAAACTGGTTGTTCCCTCCAAGCCTTTGGCTTGCTGTAGACTACAAGCTAAAACCATCCGTTTGTAATTGCTTATATTTAACTTTTTTCCTAGTTTCCTCACCAACTGAGTTGCAGTAACACAAATGAAGGGTAAGGGGATAAAACAAGGAATGTCCATGTGTGTGCTTTATTGGGTGCTTTGTCCTATTTGTTGGTGACTCTTAGTACTATTTGAGTGTATATGCCATGCATGTCTAAAAGTCGAAATGTCCATGTAAAACGGGGCAAAAGATCTGACTACCCTATTCTTTATTACGCAGTTTAAAATATAAAAACGCCGTTTTCTCGAAAATCCAGTTTTGTGACATTCCTCCTTTTTTCCCCTTACCCTTCAAATATTAATGCTCAAATCTAAATATGGTTGCGTCCCTTGTCTTAATAATAAATAACACAGTCAATAAAATACAAATTCTGACCATAGCATATATTAACTAATAAGTAATAGCGTTACAGTTTCAGCAAATTAACTTTGCCCTCATCAGACACATCGTAAGAATGTATCTGATGAAGGGAAAGTTAATTTGCCGAAACTGTAACGCTATTATTTATTAGTTAATATATGCTTTGATCAGAATTTATCTTTTATTGTATACAAGAAATTCCAAAGCTAAAATGAGTGGCATTCAAAGCACATTCATGTTCAGCATCATTACTATCTATTTTCAAGTAATTAAATTGAAACAATTCCATTTAAGTTGCAACTTAATCGTCACAATATATTACTATAGAAATACACAAAAATTAATGCTCAAGTCCAAGTATGGTTGCAGTCTTGTTCTATTTTTTGACTTAATTATTTCAAAATAATTTTTAAGTTGCAACTAAGTTGTCACAATAGTTTTAAAATGAAAACTCCATGCACGATAGCGCCATTGACATCAGGGAGGTAGCGCACGTAATAGAACGGCGAATGTTCACTGTTGGGAATTAGCGTTACACATAAACTAAGGCATTTCCATTTATAATAAGGATATTAACTTATAAGTAGTACGTAATTATTTATTGTTTCTGTAACAGCTTTTTGGTTCAAATATATATTTTCGATATGTTAGTTACCTGTCAAATTTGGTCACATTTAAATTGAACTATTGGTAGCCAACATAGGCAGGTTGCATTGCACTTCAAATACATTTTACCTTTGTCCGTATGGGATACTTGAATGCAAGTAGAACGATATGTAGTGGTGCCGAAGTAAATCCCCATTTGTAAAAGAGAAAAGGAGTAGCGCTCTTTTTAAGATACTTTAGACAGAATATTCAATTGTTTCTTTGTTACATGTTCGAAGCTCGTTCGGAAAGTAAGTTCCGTTTGGTAACAAAAAAAGAAATCGAGTACAGATAAAGAAAGCAATGTATTGCACAAAAATCAATAACACTTACACTACTTTTCCGCATAGCTCCCGTAATTGTCCAGGCATTTTTCATAGCGTGTTATAAGTTTAGGTATTCCTGCGTCATGGAATGTCGTAACTTTTTTTTTTTTTTTTTTTTTTTTTTTTAACTCTTCATCGTTGTTGAAGCGCTTAAAACTAAGGAAATACTTCAGATGCAGAAAGACATGGAAGCCGCTAGAAGCGAGGTCGGAACTGAACGAAAGATGACCAAAAACGTCCGAGCCAAAGCTTTCAAGGAGATGTTTGATCACATTCGCAGTGTATGACCGGGCTTTGTCGTGAATGAAAACATTCCTCTGCGCTTGTTCTATATTTCACGGCGCAGTTTCTTAAGTGTCTCGCAATAGAGATCTTTATTGATTGTTGCACCTCGTGGTAAAAATTCAATCAGTAAAATGCCTTATCCGTCCCGAAACACTGTGCACATGACTTTTTGGGGTGTCAAGAAGTGCCTTGGTTTAACCTTTGTTGGGGACGAAGTGTGCCTCCATTCATTCCATGGATTTCCGTTTCGTTTCAAAGGTGTCGTAAGCAACCCAAGTTTCATCCCTCGTGACTATCTGCGATAAAAAGTTCTCGCCATCATCATGATAACGTATTAGAAAGCAAAGTGCGCTGCCCATCCGTTGTTTTTGTGTTCTTCAGTAAGAAGTTTAGGCACCCAACGTGCGCGAAGTTTACGAAAACACAGTTTTTCAGTAACAATCTTCTAAAGTACTGTTCGTGAAATTTGCGGAAATTCAAGACTAAGAGCATTAATCGTAAACCTACGGTTGTACTTTATCCTTTCTTCGACTGCACTCACCAGTTCATCAGAAACCACAGATGGTGCCCACATCGTTCTCCGTCATGCACTTGATCACGCCTTCCCAGGGTGCGAATTGGCGGGGGGGATGCCAGGGATTTCCCCCCCTGACAAAAATCTTTCCCACCCTGGAGAAGAAAAATTTTATCCCTGGCAGGGATAACTTTTCCCCCCTCTAGAGTATTTTTAAATGGACATAAAGATAAGATAGAAAAAGGGAACAATTCTTACTTGGCGTAGCTAACCTAAATATTACTTGAGTGAAAATTTATGAAAGATCTCACATCTCAACTGTTTTGTACTTATATATATATATATATATATATATATATATATATATATATATATATATCTGTGTGTGTGTGAGGACTGGGTGCGCATATGGGTGAAATTCATCCCCCCCTGGGAAAATTTTTCAATTCGCACACTGCGCCTTCCTTAAATTCTGGGACCCGTCTTCTCACCATTGAATCACTCATTTCATTTTCTACGTAAACTTCGCAGATTTGTCGATGAATGTCAATTGGTTTTACGTTCTTCGCATTCATAAGACGAATCACAGATCTAATTTCACAAGCGGCGGGATTTTTGATGAACGCTGCTATTATAAACAATCACTACGAATGACACACAACACAGAGCAATCTCAAATTGGCGTCATTTCGTTCTGCTTGGATCAGAGTAACTAGTGCGCATGAGCGGAACTTCGATCGTAGTGCTGCCGCGGAGAAAAATCTAAACGGAACTTATTTTACGAACTTCCTACCGTATTTCGATGAATTCACTTTGTATTGCACTAAAGGCAGTTGGATCGGAATGAACAGAAATTACATACGAAAACGGAAAACAAACGGCAATACTTGCATTATGTTGTTGTCATAAAGAACACTTTTTTTTTAACGTTATAAGTGTAGGCAAAACTATAATTTGAAAGATAGCGAACTAGAGCATAGAACTGTGAAATAGAGAAATAGAAATTTTGGATATGTTGTGTTCAAATTATTCACATAAGATCGAAACATTATGTATTTCTAAACTGAATATAATGTGTGTCAAACTCGAACAACTTCATTTCGTAGTACTTTATGTTAAGGCGTATTCTCTGAACTTGAATGTTGCCTTTTGTTGTAGTTATTTTAAAGAACTAAGGAAGAAAATTCTGTGAATTTTGCTGCAAATCATTTTCAAGTTTAAACTTACTAATTCATTAGCTGTTGTCCGTAAAATTAACATTAAATTTTAAATGATAAAGCAATATTTTGTTATAGGAGAACCATCAGTAAAATATTGTACCTACTTCCTGTAAGTTCCTTTGATGCATATGTGGAAGGAACTGACTGATTTTTGAGTGTGTGGTTTTTGGTGGCATGCAAGGAATCAATCAGCTTATCTGGTTTTCATTGCATCAAATAAACTTGTTGCTTCATTCGTTCTGAAGAAATGAACATAGTGGGAGGTAGATACATAATTTTACTGTAAAGAAAATTAGTAAAGATTTGATATTTTAATATATGTAGGAGGTAATTACATCACCATTAAATGGAGTTCCCCATTTTTCGTTCTGGAGAAGTCTCGGGGCTATTGCTAGTACTGAAATAAATAGCTTATGTTTTCTCTTCAACATATATTGGCAACATGTTGTGTATATAGCGAAGTATATGTCTTGGTTGTGGTTGATTGTATATTTTGGTTTCTTTTAGTTGGACTGATCAAGAACATAGAGGTGCACCAGAGACAGAGGCTGGCCACAGTGGATTTGATCTCTTTCCCCCAATCTTATCAGACAGCTCGCAAACATCACGAAAGAGCAGCTCATCCACGGATTCCTCATCTTCTCACTCATTCCACAGCCGTTCGACCACAGGCTCTGAAGGGGGCGCTGTAAGTATTGCAGTGAGTTGTTTGAGCTTCCCCTAATTAGCAAGTTTAATTAGTGGGATTATTTGTTGTGAAAAGTTCGTATCCATAATGTGAGATACATTCAGAAACTGAAAATACAAAGCTATATATATATACGGCCTTCTTTGTTTTTGTTGAAATTACATGGCACATGTTGGCTTTTGTGTGTGTGTGTCGTGGAAGAGGAATTCATGATGTGTTTAGCCTACAGGTGATGTTATATTCAATTGTGTTTGCTATTGTGGAGAAGTTGCTCTGTTGGGTGCTTTTGTATGGTCTCGGCACAGGTAGAAATAGTGAAGACGTGAGTTTACGGATGGAACTCTAAAACGAAGTCACAATCGATTTAGTGGATACATCCGACCTCGCCAAGGCATGGAAATATCCAGAAATGTTCGTCAAGTGCGTAACAAAATCAAATCAACGTTGGTTATGTTCTCCCATTGCCTGTCAGTATGCATCGTGAGTGTGTAGAGGAAGGACTTACAGATACAAAGCACTTCTCTCTAGACATTTTTCGTCGTCTACGTGGCGTTCTTTGAAATGACCGGGCTTGTGGAACTCAAAACCTGGAAGATTGCATCAGAGTAGTGATTTCATTCATGGACTCATGTGATCGTCTCTATCGGCACAACACATTTCAATGGTTCGTCAAGCTCCATACTCTCCGGGTATAGCCTCTTGAGATTTTTGGCTGTTTTCGCAAATGAAAGATACCAGTAAGAAACTTCAGTGGGCATCTAGAACAGCACGACGCCTGCTCTCGTTGCACTTCCCGACGAGGGTATTCCAGTCTTGTTTCGAGCAGTGGAAAGACCATCAGAATCGGTGTATGAATTGAAGAGGGAACTAGTTTAAAGGGGATTAGGACGACGAAGATCATATTTCTGAAACAGGCCTCGTATATATTTAAGTGTCTATTTTCAAAGTTGTCACTGATAATTATATTAAAATTTGATAAGTTGATAACCTTTGTAAATTTCTAACCAGTATAGTTTTGCCACATATCTGTGGAGCCAAAAATACGTACAACATGTGTGTTTTTATTTTGACCACCGGACCGTCGGAAAAAATCGAATGGACTTTGTAGAAGCGTGAAAATATCGCCGTACAGACGCCAAGTGATGTCAGCAACGTTCCTAACCACTGTAGACTCATTCATACTGATAACAATCTGTAGGAAAACTACATACCGCTTCCTTGAATAACCTCGGAACAAATTGTTTAATTTGAGTACACTTAATTTGGACGTATAGGAAACTTAAGTTACTATGCTATGATAAACTGTTTGGTTAATTGGTTTCCAAGGTATTGACACAAGAACATGTAGAAATAACAGGAAGGATGCATTTCTATTGCAACTGTACATATTGTTTTATCGTATAATTATTGCATATAGTTTGATGTATGTTCCTTCGTCTTATTTGAATCACTTCCGTTTTATTTTATCTTTTCCCTAATAATCGTTGTTGTCCAACCCTTTCGGATTAAAATTAAATCTGCACTGGAAAGTATCACTCCAGAGATCGTTACTAATATCTACCTTAGTAACGTTTCCTTTATTATCATCTGTTTCCTAGTTTTGCGTTCCAAAGAAACGCAAACATTAAAAGCAAAAATTTAAAACCAGGGGAACAAAGAAAGTACAATAAATGGAAATGCTAGAATTTGTTGATAGAAGGTCAGGTAGTTGATCATTCTGTATGAAATATAAAAATACAAAATAAAATAATTATTTGGGTTTGTTAAATAAGACATAGCTTCCGCTTCTACATCTTTAAAATTCGAACAAAGAAAGATAATATGTATAAAGATGCTGTTGTATTCACATGTGATTGGGAGCAGTACTGATTGGTCGGAGACTTATTAAGTTTTCTTTGTGTTATACAGGTCATGTCTTCTCAAATCCTAGCGTCCTCTTGTACACCAGTGCGCAAAATATCTTACGCATATAGTATATTCAAAGACTTTCTGATATTATTAGATTTTCCTTTGGTTTAAAGTTGAGTGATTAGCCAATGAAGATGGTAGAAAGCATTGCATGTATGAAAACATTTTCAAAACATTTTAGCATAAACAAGATTGGACTCGATTGACTATATACCAGCAATCGTTCTTTCAAAGGATTTTTGTAGTAACTAGAGGTAAAGAAACAGGGAAAACTGCGTAACTTTCACTAAGAAAACTGAATCGAGGAACTTGAACTGGACCAGAATGCTGCTTTTGCTGGTTCAGAAATAGTCTCTCCCAGACAAATCAAAATTTTGTACGCAATTATGAAAGCAAACAGAGAAACAGAGAAGACTCTGCGCGACGCACTACTACTACAAGAACAAATGTGTGATAAGAAAAAAAGGTAGATCAGTGGACCTGGGGACCCATGGGGAGTAAATAGAGCGACCGCAGAAATTATAGAAAAATGTGAAGCATTTTGAGCCTGGATGCAATCCCACCCACTTCCTTTATTTTTTCTTTCCTTTCTTATAAAATAAAGTGTGTGTAAGATTTTCATATTAATAAAAGCAGAAACTGTGGAATAAGGAAATAAAAGTGATTAATAATTAAGTAAATAAAGTTAATAAAGGTTCTCTTTAAATGTGACAAATTTACTTACGAAGGGCATTGTGCTCACACATTAATCGTCAATTTTAAATGCAATTTCGTCTTTACATGGCGATCATATATCAAAAAAACGTCATATAAGGATTAGAGCATGATGTGGAAGATACCTATTTATAGATATGTTTCTCTTCATACGCAACTGAGTTGATCATTAGTTCCTTATAATGAAGACTTACTTTATTGTGAATTAGAAATGAAACAAAAAAGAATGGGATGAAGCAAAGCGTATTTGGAGGTTTCTGAGAAATGAAGTAAAGAAAATGTTCATCAAATGCTTCTTAACCCTTTTACGATCATGGCTTTTTGAGATAAATTTTAGACTTGCAGTCAAGCACGTACTCCTACATTGCTGTTTATTGTACGATCATGGTTCATACTTCCTTGTTTTCACAATAGAGCAACCTTTCCAATGGTACCACTTGCTTGTCCGTATCATACACTTAAAACGGGAAAATCGGGAAAAACCGTGATTTTTTTTCAGAAGTAACTTTCTCAAAAATTTTGCGCCCCTTTGGCTTGGACCTGAGTTGACGTAGGAATCTCAAAATCACGGTAAAAATACGTAGTTACGTACACAATACGTGTGCAAAATTTCAATGTGATATCTTGAAAACTAAGGGATTTTTTTTTTTTTGTATTCTCAAGGTGACCAATCTTATTATATATATATATATATATATATATATATATGTATATACACGATGTGATGTAAATATTTTCTGAAACAGGACTGTTTGTCCGTGGATCATAGTTCATACCTCATTCTCTTCAGAATAAAGCATCTTTTCCAAGGGTATTACTTGCATGCCCATATCATACACCAGAAAAAGGAAGTTACGGAAAATCCTGGAAATTTCCCGATAAAATCCCTTTTTCAAAAACTTTGAGCCCCTCGGGACCAACCCTGAATTAATGTAGAGATCTTAAAAAAAAACAGAGGCATGGACATTGCGTATACAAAATCTCGATCTGATATCTTGTAAACTAAGGACGGGATTTTTTTTTTAATCTGGCACAAGGTCAAAAGTATATATATATATATATATATATATATATATATATATATATATATATATATATAATGTAAAAATTTACTGCGTCATTACTATTTGTCCTAGGATCGTTATATCTCATTCTTTTCAGAATAAAGCAACCTTTCAAAAAGCACCACTCACATGCTCGTCACACACCAGAAACGGAAAAATTAGGGAAAATTCGTGAAGTTTTCCGAAAAATCCCCCTTTTGAAACTTTTGAGCCCCTCGGACCCGGGCTCGGATTGACGTAGAGGTCTCAAAAAAAATGATAAATAGCTAGAAGGTACATAATGCGTATGCAAAATTTCAATATGATATCTTGAATGCTAAGGGCGGGGAAAATTTTTGAAAATTGCCTCAAGAAAAAATGTAATGTCCACTCCCCCGCTCCCCTTTGCCACCACCAAGTTGACCATATGGTTCTCAAACGTCTGTGGTATTTGGTCCATGCCTGACTTGACTAATAAAAAAACTGCTTAAATGCTAGTTATAGGACCTACATAAGCGGTTCAAGACAACACTGTACAGGGCCGGCTCTACGAAATATTTCGCCCGGGGCAAAGACGTTTTCCTGGCGCCCCCTTCCTCCCAAGTTTAAATACCTTATGTTAAATATTGGAACAAATCTTAGGTTAAAATAAGTTTAAATCATTTGTCATCTTTCTTCCTTTTATAACTTTTACCGAAATTTGTGTCCACATACAAGGTCGAAACCAATTACGAAGCGTATTCAAAAGTTACAAAGTGAGAAGTGCACTGCAGAACACATTTTCTCGTTTAATCGAAACACAAGCCGATACGTTATGCAATATTTACTTTTTATTTATATTAAATATTTATGATATTTATTAAAACTTAGATTTTGAAACCGATTCTTTTGTTGAAGCTCATTCTTTCGAACCGATTCTTTCCAAAATAAAATACTCTGCTATACTGAAAACAAAATTCTCAAAAAGGCTACGGTGGCTCAGTGGTAAAGCGTTGCACTCTGGTGCGTGAGGTCCATGGTTCAATCCCAGCTCGCACCAAGTTGACTTTATGGTGGACAAACACTGGATACGTGGGGTTTCTCGGATTCTCCCGTTTCGTCCCACTGTCTTCATTCCACCATTTCATTCATTTTAAATCATCCTCCTCTTCTTGAGCCTATATGGCATTATCGTGGGACGTAAAACTCGATTTCATTTCATTTTTCGTTCTCAAGATTTTCCTCGTAAGAAATCCTCAAAAGATATAGTTGTAGAACTTGCTACTTTGTAATATACATTTATTGGAACCTATTGTGAAATGTTTTACAAAATTTTAGAGCAAAGTAATATTAGTGTTGTAAAAAAAAATACACTACAATTCAAACAAGCTATTATAAACTTTTTTATGAATATGGACCTCTAACTTGACAATTTGTAGCTTCCTCTTCCGTTGACTCAGGAAATTATTCTTCATTGGCTTACTTTATGATTACTCCTGTGTGTGTGTGTATTGTCTTTTCAGTTGTATGCTTGGCTTCACTCTATGTGCGGGCCTTCTACCTGTGTGTAGATAATTCTCCTAGTAATATATGCTTAAGTTTAAGGTATATAGTTACAAACATTTTACCTCCATTCACGTGTAGCTGTAAATTTAGAGAACAAGTACTTTTATTTATAGTCTTTATTGACGATATTCTATATAATTCCCTTCTCGTTTTGTAATGTGCGCTCACAAAAATACTTTCTGGCTTTCTTTTCTGCAAAGTCCTCAATAACTTTTCATAAGAAACTGATTTGAACGACTTCGTTCTCAGTAGCTAATGTTGCTACATCTGAAAGCCTTTCCTGTCCCATGGTGTCCTGTCCTGGTATGTTATAATGCGTTTTATTTTGCTGAAACTTCGTTCACAAGATGGCACACTGCACGGATGAGTAAGAAAAATTCTAAGAGACTGAGACGTTTGGATAGGCACTTTGAAGATCATTTTCGGTTATTATGTCGAGTAGTTCCATGGGATGTACTTCTTAAGGTCGGGCAAGAATATAACAGCGTGGTCTTTAAGATTCTTAATTTCTACACATAATTCTACAGCTTCAAATCGTCTTGATATTTCAAAACGAGATCCGTGCACTATTTTTCAGGTCCTCCGAAGACATTTCACACAAAGAGCTTCCTCTGAGGAAGCTGAAGTCCTTGCTTAGTTCTTTGAGCTTGTTCATTCTACTAAGAAGTTCTTCTCACAAGAGGTCAAGAATTCTAAAGAAAGATTGTCTAAGGCGATTCTCTTCAGTAAAACGTCTCGGTTCATACTCTCCCTCCTCCCCTTCTTCAAGATACGCTTTTCTCTGAACTGATCTTCCACATCCTGCTCCAAAACTGAGTTTCAAAACACTAAATTAATTACAAATTTCAGATCTTTGATTTTATGGTTTTTGTCAACTGACTTACTTCTGAATTAGAGGAAGCGGTCATAGTTTCATCAACTGCTGCGAGAACATTTTTCAGTTCAGACTTCAGGGGTGTCACTGTTTCTGAGTTTGCACTTCATTTTGTGTACGAAGTACCTTTGAGAATGATTTTCACAATTTTTAAAAGATATCGTGCTTTCTTGTAGATGAAATTTAAAAATACACTTTCTGAACGATACTAAACAGGCTTTCAGCTTCTGATTCTGATTCTGATGCATGTACTGCTACAAGATTCAAAGAATTTGTTATGCATGTTACAAACAGCGCAAGGGTGTTTAACGATTGGATCCTTACCTGATCTCCATGATATTTCCCACCCATATTGGCACTATTGTTGTAAGACTGTCCTTTAGATTCTGCTAAATCGAGGCACCATTCTCTATCTTTTGTACAATATTATCCGCCAAACCTTCACCAGATTTTCCATGCACTTCAATGAAATCAATGAAGCTTTCTTTTATTTCTCACTTCCCTCCTCCACTTTCTTGAAATATAACATAGCGTACCGTAGAACTTCACTTATTTGCAGTCTGAGATACATCTGGAGTACAGTCAAACATTATTGAATAGCAGAAAGGCTATTACTTACCGCAAAAAATATGTAGCAGAATTTTCTTCTACATGCAACAGGTAGCGCTTTCGGAAGATGCAACCTTCTTCTTCAGCCTGTGGTATATTTCAAAAAGGATAAAAAAAACATGAAGGAAGGTTTAAAAAATGGTTAAAACGGAACGAAAAATTAAAGAATCATATTCACAAAGAAAGGCCCTCACCCAACCTGGATAGACGAGAAATATATATTATTTGGAGTAATCTTTTCAGTACATATTTTCACCATTTGGAAAGCAAGAACAGAAAACAGTGAACAGCATTGTACAATGTCAATGAGTTTCTATTCCCGTGTGTTTTAATGTTTGACAGAAGATTTGTTTTTTACATATCCTAAACTTTTAATCATTTTTAAACCTTCCTTTCTTTTCTTTTTTTTAAAATTTATTTATTTATCCTTTCTGAAGTCTATCACAGGCTGAAGAAGGAAGTTGTATCTTCCGAAACGGCTACCTGTTGCATGTAGAAGAAGAAGAAAAAAACTTCTGTTTTTTCTCTTTGAATATAATCACTGCTCGCAATATTGTGATATTATTGAATAGTATTTAGCGTTCACACTTCATTAAGAATGTCTTGCCTTACTCTATTAGCTATTAAACTAATGAATTCACTTTGAATGTCATACGAAATGTACGAAACCTGGCCTTTTTGAAAACAGACTTCCTTTTCTAGAAAGATAGGATAATGCTTTGAGAGGAGAAGAATGAGTTAAGAAAGTTCCCATTTTCTAAGTCAAAACGGTCATAGCAATATAGTTTTGTGTTCCCTTCCTTACTACCACGGAAGGTTATGCAACTGTTGATAAAAACAACACCGCATCAGTAATTATCGATGAAACCTCCTTCCACTTCTCTTTTTCCATTCAAATGCATTCTTGAAATTCTTTGTCCTGTCCTTTGTCTAATTTCAGGGAGTTCAGTACACACTTCCATTTCACAACAAACTTGTTATGAGAGACCGAATTTTCATGATTTGATATTCTTTCAAATACTTTCTTCCAATATTTAAACCCAGAACTTACTAATTTTGATATGGAATAGAAGACGAAGATGTAATTTGTTTGGAGTCAGAAAATAACTTGCAGGGAGGAAAAAAAAAAAAACACGTTTTAAGTTGACTAAACAAATAATTAATAGTGAGTGCTCTTTAAATCCAAGATATACGCTAGTTTTGTTACGAACAACTTTGGTTAAGAAAAGTAACGGAAAGACAAACAGATCGTGCGTATCAAACCTAGAAATAATATGATCTGGCGGTGGGGTAATTTTCCTTCATATTTCTTTTCCATCTTCTACAACAATTATAATATTGTCAGATCACTGACAAAGTATCAAGAAACACTTTTACTCAAGATTGCAAACTTACCTCAGTAGTCTCCGATCTTCAGAAAATATCTGCAAATAAATGTTATCTTTCGACTAATTTTTCTATAATTTTCATATTCCTTTCTTAATTGTGATATAGTTTCGTTTAAAATGTCTATATATAAAATATACTTAAAAATTGTTTAATGTGTTCAGCCACCTTTACTATATTCATTAAATAAAAATATAATCGATTGCATTTGACAAAATTTAATCATTACGCGTAGAAAGTTAATACCAACCCATTAAGAAAGGAAAAACGTCTTTTCGGCACTTTTCATAAGACCAATTATTTTTTTTTTTTTCATGACAAAGAGCAAATTCATTGAACTAATTCCAGTGAACAAAATTAATAAACGTTGGAAACATGCCTGTATTCCTCGTATTTGACACACGCACGTGGGTTTGCTTGGAGTTCTCCCGTTTCCCCTCACTTTCTTCATTCCACCAATCATTCCATCATCATCATTAGTCTTGCATCTAAATGGCGCCCCTATATACTCTCAACTAGCTGCGCCTCGGGACAAATGCCCCGAATTGACCCCCCCTAGGTCCGACCCTGACACTATTATGGTACTAAAACGTACCATGGATCGTAAAAGGGGTAAGGATATTGTACTGTATGGGAAAGAAACGTACGCATTGCGAAATAATAATAAAGGCAACCAGTACTACACGAAATGAGAGTATTTTGAAAAACATGGCTAGATCGAACGAAAAAAAATAGTGAGGACATGTTATCGACTTCACTCAGGGTCGAACGCTCACCTCTGGTGCATGGAGCACGTGGTCCGCGTGGACAAACGCCGTGTACATGAGTTTATTCAGGGCTTTCCCCCTTTCGTCATTCCACCATTATCATCCATTTTATCCTCACAACCTCCCTCATGTCTATTATGGATCGAGTACGCTCTTTTGGCACGGGGGACCCGGATCAGATTCCTTGCGGGAACTCATGTAGATCAGATCCCACGTCTCATATAGCCTCACTGCGGAAAGAGGTGGTAAACTCAATCAATCAATCAATCAATGTCTTTGCTTTCGTGCATAATCATTTCTATCGAGCACTTCTAACACAATAAGAAATTCTTACAATACTGATTTATCTTGACTTTTTTTAGTTTCTTCAGTAGCTACTCTGTAAAACTTTTTTTCTTCATCTTGAACGGTAAAAATAACTTGGGACTCAGCTAATATTGTTGGATGCAAAGCGCGAAGGTACTTTCATAGACTGCTAGTTCTTGTAGTCGATTTAAAGTTTGTTTTATAATAAAAACATATCAAAACTTTTTTTCTCGTTGACTAGTTCACTGCACATTGCCCCTTGTCACATTTTCTTATAGGACTACAAATTAGTTAGCTATTTATCAGCAGTAATAGTATTAATTTGCGGTGTAATTAAAAATAATACATATAAAACATTTGAAACATGTAAAACAGAAGTGTCCGATACCTTAAATGGCCCTAAGTCTGAATAATAAGAAATTTTGTATACTCTCTGACCCGACTTTCATTTTAGAATTAAACACTTCTTTTGCGTTTTAATACGATGGAATAATACTTTATATAACCGATGCTGTACTATCTGGATCCGAAAAACAGGTAGCCGAATCCAGAACTTAGAATTGCATACACAGTTCCAGAATCTAGAATCGACTGCCCGGTTCCAGAACTTAGAATCGGGTACCCGATTCCAGAATCGAGAATCAGGTACCTGGATGCGGATCCATTATTAACGTATGACAATATCAAGATGGTTTCAACCAGGAAAATTATCTTTTAAAATCATTTCTACCAAATTCCTAAATTTTGGGAGGGATGCCCTGGACCAGGTGACTACATCTACTTCTGAAATACACTAACAGACTTACACATTCACAGACTTACACGTCTATACGAAAAAGTATCTCCGAAATCCATGTGTGAAATATGGTTCTAATATTTTCGAAGGGTAAATACCCCCTGCACCGTACATGTGAATCCTTTAACTTTTTAAGAGGACACGATGGCTCAGTGGTAGAGCGCTTCCTCTTATGCGTGGGATCCATGGTTGAATCCTTGGCCAAGTGTGTGGTAGACAACATTGTATCCTCGGGTTACTCCCCTTTTCTCACACATTCTTATTCCACCAATTCTTCCATCATTACTTACCTGCCTTATTCATCGTCTCCCTTAGCTTAAAGGGCATAATCTTGGAACGTTAAACTAAAATATTTCATTTGGTACCTTAACTTTTCAAAAAGCAAGAAAAATACCTCACAATTTCATATATGCCAAATTTGGTTTCTAAATTTTGGGAGGGGTACCTTCGACCAGGTACGTATGGAACACACAAACTTTTCAAATACACTTATGGACGCATACATTCACGTAAGACCACCTAAAACGTTGAAAACTATGAAAAGTACATTCCAAATTCGTATCTATCAAATTTTGTTCCTAAATTTTAGTAGGGGTACCTTGCATCAGGTGTATGTGGAATATTTAACTTGTAAAATGTACACAGAGCTTCTTCGTGGCTAAGCGGTTAGCGTACGTGCCTTTGGCGTGGGAGACCCGGCTTCAATTCCCGGCGGGAGGTAATGTGGTTTGGATTCCACGTTAATTACTAGGTCCACGTCTGATATAGCCTCTCTGCTGAAAGAGACGTTAAACTCAAAATCAACTCATTTTTAAATGTACATACGAATTTCTATGTTTACATAAAACTTTATCTGAAACGTTTAAAACCATGAAAAGTACCTTCCAAATTTATATCTACGAAGTTTGGTTCCTTAATTTTGGGAATTGGTCATGGACCAGAATGTACCTAATTTTCAAGTACAATCATGGACTTATACATTCACACCACCCACAGTACCATAAGGCTTATTGTTTTCACAATGGAAACGTACTTTGTACATATTGATGACATATAATTTCACGTTCCACCAAGTTTGGTTCTTAATTTGCTTCACCATGGACCATTTGTTCGTGAATAACATATATTTCAAATACATTTATGAACTCCTTTCAACTACATGGTACGTACCTTCGGCGCGGGAAGCCTGAATTCTATTCCCGGTAGGAGATCATCTGATTCGGATCTTAACGTTAAGCTGTAACTCCTCGTCCCATGTACCGTCGCTGCTCACAGGAAGCTGAACTTCTAATCAACCAGCTAACTAAATACACCCTGTACATTCACAACACCCAAGCCACCATGAATCAGATTTTTATTACTCGTGGTTAAACGTACTTTGTACGTACTACGAAGATATATTGATAAGGTACTAGCATTTTGAGTTGTACCTTAACATGGTCCTCTAAGAATTAAGTCATATGACCATCTTCTAAGATGGTTTCGAAGTCATATTCACCAAATTCATTAACCTTTGGAAGGAGTACTTTGGAATGGGTGACACTTACCGTTTAAATACATCCATAATATTCATGACATGACATGACATGATCATTAGTTTACTGACGTCACTCAAAAAAGCGAATTGAACTTTATAAGCTGAGTCTGTATACAAGGTGAAATAAACATGAATACAAAATACCGTTTATAAGGTAGAGGGATGGCAAAACAGCGAGAACTAAGGTAGAAATTTAATGTAATCTCATTTGATAACCTTGCCAGTTTACATGTATTGTATGATTTTGTGTCATAATTTCGTGTGCTTATTTGTAAATAGGACCTCTGAGTAACTACATTATTCCTCTACTCGAATAATGTCATTTCGAGTGTCACTTCTATAAAAAGCTGTTTTATCACATGTGCCTGTTTTTGACTAATCCTTTTTAATTCTAAAAATTTTGAAGCTTGTTCAGTAAGCAGTAGTAAGTAGTGTCTGAAAATGCATTAACCAAATCCTTATGGCTTCATTTTTTATCCCCTAGGAAGTACGATCTCATCTGTATTCAATGTGGAGTGGTAATGAGGTAACACCGCATCTTCCTTTCATCAAAAACAGTGATGCCGCAGACCCCTCAACGACAGCTATTCGACAAGGAGCATGGAGTGCACCAAGCATACAGGTATCAAGAACTGAAAGTAGACCTCCGCAAAGACATAGCTCAGTAGATCCCAAGTACACTTTCTTCAGTAGTTCCAGTACTAATCCATGATTCAAATAATGATATAACTGATTATTTCCAAAGAGCTATGTGAAAGGAAGGGAGATTCTATAATAAACATAGTCTAATATTAAGTCTTAATGCATAACTTATACAATATAAGGCTTTTATACATATATCTATATAAAAAGTACGTATAAAAAGGTCATTAATTGGACAGTGTTGTAGACAGAAGTTGAATGATAATTTGTGTAATTCGTTGAAAAAGTTTAAGAATTTGAATTAAGTAGAATTGACATGTCGATTTAGAGCCTTTGCACGTTTTAAGGACTAAAACAACGTACTTTTCTCGCCATTTTAATTTGTCGAAGTAGAACTTGCAAATTATACAGGAAATATAAAATTAGCATTCGTAGTGCATAGCTTAATATGCTTTGTGATCATAATGAAGAAATATGTTCTGGCTGAATAAATTTTTAGAGTTTATTGCAAGATTGTGGAACTTCTTGAGTAACTTAAAGCAGTTTTCATACAAATAGAGATGGAACGATACTATAATTTCTCCATAATCGGTACTTTTATCCGCTGTTTTAACGAAGTAGATTAGAACAATAACATGATATTTCAAAACAACACCGACAACGTCTGGTAGGTAATTCCTGACACCAAGATAAGACAAAAAGTATAGACAAACCTGTGTGCAGAAATCCATCTTTTCGGAATTATAGGCTACCAAAAACATGAAAAAATGAACTTTAAAGGTTATAGCTCCAATACTATGGGACCTACCGTAGTCGGGTTAAGACTTCACTTAGGAGCTAATATGTGCGGTATCCAAACATACATATCTCAGAATTTTACGGTATTAACACAACAATTTTTATAGAGGGAGTTTGGCTACTGGCATATAATTTGAAGTACTCACCAAGTCCCTCTATAAAAATTGTTGCGTTAGTACCGTAGAATATTGAAACATGTATTTTTGGATACCGCACATATTACTTCCTAAGTGAAACCTTGACTGGACTACGGTAGATCCCATAGTTTTGGGGCTATGTATCTTTAAAGTTCATTTTCTCATGTTTTCGGCAGCCTGTAACTCCGAAAGGAAGAATGTGTGCACCCAGGTTGGTCTATACTTTTTATCTTATCTTGATGTCATGAATCACGTCCCAAACATTGTCGTTGTTTTGAAACTCTCTCTCTCTCTCTTTCTCTCTCTCTCTCTCTCTCTCTCTCTCTCTATATATATATATATATATATATATATATATATATATATATATATATATATATATTCTTGACACCAAGATAAGACGAAAAGTATAGACCAACCTGGAACCTGGGTGCACAAATGCCTCATTTCAGAGTTATTGGCTGCCGAAAACATGGAAAAATTAAGTTCAAAGGTCCATAGCTCCAAAACTATGGGGCCTACTGTAGTTGGTTCAAGACTTCACTTAGGAAGTAACCTGTGCTCTATCCAGAAATACATGTTTTAGAATCCTACGGTACTCACACAATAATTTTTATACAGGGTGTTTCAAAACAACACCGACAACGTTTGGGAGATGATTCCTGACACCAAAATAAGACAAAAAGTATAGACCAACCTGGGTGCACAAATGCTTCCTTTTGGAGTTATAGGCTGCCAAAAAGATGAAAAAATGAAGTTTAGAGGTCCATAGCTCCAAAACTATGGGACCTACCGTAGTCGGATCAAGACTTTACTAAGGAACTAATATGTGCCCTATCCAAAAATACATGTTTAGAATCCTAAGGTACTGACGCAACAATTTTTGTACAGACAGTTTGGTTACGAGCATATAATCTGAAGTACTCACTAACTACCTCTATAAAAATTGCTGCGGAAGTACTGCAGGATTCTGAAGCATGTATTTTGGGATAGAGCGCATATTAGTTTCTTAGTACAGTCTTGACCCGACTACGGTAGGCCCCATAGTTTTGGAGCTATGGACCTTTAAAGCTAATTTTTTGATGTTTTCGGCAGCCTATAACTCCGAAAGGAAGCATTTGTGCACCCAGGTTGGTCTATACTTTTTTATCTTATCTTGGTGTAAGGAATCACCTCCCAAATGTTGCCGGTGTTGCTTTGAAACACCCTGTATAGGCACTTTGGCTATGGGCATATAATTTGAAGTACTCAAAAACTACCTTTATAAAAATTGTTGCGGAAGTACTGCACGATTCTGAAACACGGATATTTGGATAGGACACACATTAGTTCCTAAGTGAAGTATTGACCCGACTACGGTAAGTCCCATAGTTTTGGAGCTATGGGCCTTTAAAGTTCATGTTTTCAGCAGCCTATAACTCCGAAAGGAAGCATTTGTGCAGCCGGGTTGGTCTATACTTTTTGTCTTATCTTGGTATCAGGAATCACCTCCCCAACGTTGTCGGTGTTGTTTTGAAACACATTGCATATCCTTTAGTTTATATAATGACTTTACCTATTTTAAATTATTGACTAATTCCATATAGTTTGAAATGTAATATTTACCGTTTAAAACTCTTTTATATAACAGGAGCTCCTTCGTGGTTAAGCGGTTAGCGTATGCGCCTTTGGTGTGGGAGACCTGGGTTCGATTCCCGGCGGGAGCTCATGTGGTTCGGATTCCACGTTAATCAATAGGTCCCGTCTCATATAGCCTCGCTGCTGAAAGGGACGTTAAACTCAAAATCAACTCAACTCAACTCTTGTATATAGCAGTAGAAAACATGGTTTTAAATCAGAAGTGTTCAATACTTGAACTTCCTTGACTTTGTACGTTCTTGAAAATGAGACAAAATGACAATATTGTTGTGTTAAAGTACATTTGCTAACCAATATAAGTATTTTTGATATTGCAGGTATGGTAAAGGAAGACGATATGTCATACCGGCGTTGCCTTTTTAGGTATGAAAAGATACCGTCACTGACAAATGGCATACTGTCACTCAAAGATATGTGCATATAAGTGTAGGTTCAGGGAACTATATTACTCCTTTCAGCGTATTGCGATCACCTCCAAAAACTTAAGGTGGCGGGAAATTCAGGTTGTCTTAGTCTTTAAATATCATTGACACTTTTGTTTTAAAATATAGAGCGAGTTAGTGAGGCTGGAACAAATTAGATTTTTCAGTTTGCTTTTTTATATGTCTAAAATTTGAGGGATCATATGTGTGTGCGTGTGTATACAGGGTTTGTATGATAAGTAATGAGACCAGGTCTGGAAACATTGTTTTATTGATCTGATCTGTACAGGGACTTAAAAGCTTTCGAAGTACTCTCCTCTTGCGTCGATGCACTTCTGCAATCGATGTTTCCACGCTGCAAACGCCCCCTGGAAGTCAGCAGCCGGCATGTCCTTTAGAAATGTGGTCACGGCTGCTTGGATGGCTGTGACGTCTGCAAAACGGGTTCCTTTCAAGCGTGGCTTCAGCTTCGGGAAGAGGAAGAAGTCGGCCGGGCTCACATCTGGGCTGTAGGGTGGTTGTGGAAGGACTTCCACCCCAATCCGGGTCAAAAAGGAGGTCACTAAGAAGGCGGTGTGGGCAGGGGCATTGTCGTGATGCAACTTCCACCGGCTAGCGATCGCCGGTCTTTTCCGCTTGACGCTCCTGTGCAGTCTCTCAAGGACTTGTTTGTAGAAGGCGGCGTTGACGGCTTGTCCTTGGGGTACAAACTCCTTGTGGACCACCCCCACATTGTCAAAAAAAACAATCAACATTGTTTTCACCTTTGACTTCGACATTCTGGCCTTCTTGGGGCGCGGGGACGCAGGAGTGTGCCACTCCGCGCTTTGACGTTTCGTTTCAGGGTCGTACTGGAACACCCACGACTCGTCACCTGTTATGACGTCATCTTCAAAGTTAGGGTCACTGTTCATGAGGTTCAACAGTTCCTGACAACAATCAACACGTCGTTGCTTTTGTTCGTCAGTCAACACTCGCGGCACCAGTTTCGCACAGATTTTTCTCATTCCCAATTGTTCCGTCACAATCTTGTGCACTGTTGTGTGGTTCATATCGAGTTCATCAGCAATCAATCTCAACGATAATCGACGGTCTGAGTTCAGGAGATCCCTCACTTTTGCCACAGTTTCGTCCGTAGTCACTGTTGTCGGGCGTCCAGCCCTCTCCAGATCCTCAACGCTTTCCCGGCCGTTCCGGAACGCACTGTGCCAACGAAACACCTGGGCTTTGGATAGGGCTTCCTCTTTGTAGGCCTCCGTGATGAGAGAAAGCGTCTGAGTAGCCGTTTTCCCCAGGCGAACGCAAAATTTGATCGCATAACGCTGTTCGATGGAACCCTCCATGTTTGTTGATTTTCCGCCGTGACAAGAATGTTCACAAGGGCTTTGTCCAAGGCTTGTCCGCGCTCCACTAAGGCTCGGAGCCAACTGACGCGCGGTGCGTTGCTTTGCTCGGACCCCCCCCTACATCCTCCATCACCGACAAACCCGCTCCAGCGACACGCGCGCCGCGGCGCGGCGAGTCTCATTACTTATCATACAGACCTTGTACATGTATATTAACTTAATCGTAATGTGAGTATTATAAGTAATTTCATGTTGAGCGTTTAATGCTCTTTTTTGTTTGTTTATTTGATGAATAAAAATTCAGAGTAGTTGAAATGTAATACTGTGTATGAATTAAACGCGTACCAAAGCTTATTTAATATTGTAAGACTGATATGTGCCAAGATGTGACTGGTACAAAATGATGATAGCACAAAAATAATATCTCGTAGTCATATTTTTATTAGTGTATGTGTACATACAGCATAAGACAATTATAAAATATTTCTGCATCATCATGTTATATTCACGTAGGTTGTTTTCTAAAAATTTCGAGTTGTTATCCACAATTTTGAGATTGATGTGAAAACGTAATAATTCAGTTTCTAGTGTCTGACACATGTGCATAAAAAAAGAAAGAAAAATCTGGCAATGAACTTCATTATAGTGGTTATATATATATATATATATATATATATATATATATATATATATATATATATATATAATGTTTTCTCGTGATGCAACCGTTTTGTATTAGAGAACATTTTGTTGATAAACCACATTCTCAGCTCTCTTAAATGTGGGTATTCCAAGCTTCATCGTAAAAACAGCATAAATCACAATGAAATCGACTATCCTATTAGTTGTATATTCTGGAAGTTTTAGTATATAGGCAATGTGTGTTTCGAAATATTTTGTTTTAAAAATTGTTTCGTTTTATGAGAAAAATCGTTTCTATTATAACCATGTCGGTCCCGGCATCCCCCGCAGGGGACATAAAATATAACGAAATTATTATTTTTTTATAACTTTAAAATCAGACTGGCAACATTGAAAACTGTTTACAGGAGATGATCCATCTATGATCATCTCCTGTAAACAGTTTTCAATGTTTCTAGTCTGATTGTAAAGTTGTAAAGAAACAATAATTTCGTCACCTCTGTAAACAGTTTTCAATATTGCCAGTCTGATTTTAAAGTTGTAAAGAAATAATAATTTCCTTATATTTTATGTCCCCTGTGGGGGACGGTGGGACCGACATGGATAATCTAAGTAATTTTTTGTTTCCCTTGTTTTAATGTGTTATGACTGAATTGATCTATTACATTTATACTGTTATTCATGTCACATCACATGAGTTGTTTACATTTCTGTAAAGTTTTCTTTTGTTCTACTGTATATTCCCTAATGTCTTATGAATGAATTGACCTATTACCTTATACTGTTTATCACACTATATTTAAGTTATAGAAAACTGCATCAAATTCTCTTTAACCGTTTTGAAGACATTGAGCTGAAGTTAGCCATAGGAACATGTATCGTTTTGGCCAGTTGTGTACATTAACTGTATAAAATACTTACAAGAGCCAGTTTCATGATACTGTTTGTTAATTATGTTAAATCTTTGAAGTGGAGTCATGAGCTGAGAAAAATTACAGTTTCGCCCTGAAAAATGTATTAACATATTTTCCTTTTCTTTGAGCTATGAATTTTTAGCGAGGAATTTTTTGTACTTGCTTTAAGTCTTTGCAGCAGCCATCGGGACTGCGAGTTGGGTGAGGGATTTCAGGAGCGAATTATGTATATAATTAAGCAATGTCCACATTCCTCACGATTGCATTCTCATTAACGCCGAGCTATAAGTACTTTTCGGTGAAAGATTT
This sequence comes from Thermobia domestica, assembly GCF_964235325.1. Classification (NCBI taxonomy): domain Eukaryota; kingdom Metazoa; phylum Arthropoda; class Insecta; order Zygentoma; family Lepismatidae; genus Thermobia; species Thermobia domestica. The sequence continues at coordinate 92,424,412 of NC_137470.1, forward strand.
TAGTATTAGATATGTTACACCCATTTTTGTTTTCGTCCTTTTTATATTTCAAACAGTTTTAATTAACTTTCGGTTGTTGTGGTATTTGTTATGCCAACAAGGTTTACTCAAATAGTAACCTTTCAAATTTTTTACTACATAACATGATAGTTATCGAAGATATTAGAGAATTTTATAATTTAGATGGTCTTTGCGTTAAATCTCTTAGCAAGTTACTTTACATCACGAAGAAGGGCGATGCAAATTTGTGGAAAAACAGAAGTAGAATCTTTTGTGTAAGATTTTCCTTTGTTTTGCTGTATGTAGCATAATGGTAAAGTGTTCCAGCTTCATTTAAGTAATATCATAATGTCTGATGTTTTAATATAAATTTACATACAGTTTATGTGAATTAAATGTGTTGTATGAAGGTACCTATGATAGAAACAAAAAATAAGTAAAATCTGGTATCTCACTACTGCATCATGTTGTTTTCTCTACGTGATTTGGTGGGATCTCTGTGTAATAAGGTACCTAAGCACATAATGCAGAAGTATATAAAAGTATATCCATTATTGATCATCAATTATACTGCTTATAGACGATCCAAGAAAGCTTGAACAAGAGTCTTGTTCAAGACCATTCAAGACTATTTGATGAAAAGGACGTCAGCACTGACGTCATTTTTGTCTTGAATTCAATAGTTTTCGTTCAAGAAATTTCGTTTCGTTTCGATCCTGTTCTAAACAATCCAATTCAAGAATGTTCAATAGCCAATCAGCGCTCGAGTTGAACGCAGGAAAATACAAAACAACTATGATGGCGTCGTGAGACAGAGCGGCAGTTGTTGAATAAATATCTTTTCATTACTCTTTTCCATAATTATCTCATGTGCAAAGTATGCTTATAATAATAAACGAAATCCAATATCTGCGCTGAAAACTGTTGTTAGTATTTTTATTGATAATATACACGATTTATGTAGTTACAGTGCTTGCATGCCCATAACTATTGTTAAATTTTGAGACAATGATAGGTATAAGTATTAATTTGAGAATTTAATGTACAAGAATATCGAGTGTAGATTGAAAAAGAAGAGTCCATTCAATAAAAAATATATATATGACTTTTCTTGCTTTAATAGTACGTTTTGTACTGTTATTAATCTGGGATAATAAAAAAATAATAATTGTGTACAGATTGATGATATGCTCGCAAACTGAAGTACCCTGGAAATGATTACATGTTATCCTATTATAAGATATGCAATTATTTTATTACGGAATTCACACGTAGTATTTCAGAAATCATTTCTTAAGTTAGGATTTGATTTCATGCGTGCAGGTTAATTTTACGAGGACTTTCCCGTAAGGTACAAAAGCGCATCCAGACATAGGCCACATATATATATAAAAAAAATAAATAAATAAAAATAAAAAAATAAAATCGAGAATGCTATTTAACAGAGTCAGGGCAGGAACATAAAAAGGGGCCTACGCTCGAGTACGTCCGTGGGGAGCATGCGCGTCATCGACGGAGGTTATTGGCCAAGAAACATAAGAATAAGAATAGTGCAACAAACCCTTGACATTGTATTCACTCATTTTAACTCAACTATTGCCTTTGTAATGATTTGATACTGGTAACATTAAACTTCTAAACATAAATACTGGTTTCCAACATTATACAAGCATCTTCCAACAGTGGATATTATTATCCCAAACAATCCTCTTTCATACGCACTCACACATTTTAACAGTAAAATTGCTATTTGACGGTTTATTCTAAACCAGTACCAAATATGGGAAAGGTTTGTAAAGAAAGTCTGATGCAGATATGGGCCGTAAGTCCAGTAGTTGAAAAATATATTATCATTGCTTCGTTTGTTTTCCTGTGTTTTCAGCCTTATCTTTGAACAATCTTCGATGCCATAGCATACATAACATCAAAAGGCAGTCATTGCCTCGTGATACACACAATTTTTTGAAGCAGTTTGATTTTTTTTCTTTTTGAGTGTGATTCTGCCATCCGTACGCCATTTGAAGAATTGGATTTTCAAAAAGCTTAGTAAAGGGATTTTGTAGCTAAGCAGCACTTTACTCTTAACTTAAGCTAACCTAACTCTCATTTAATGTAAAAGTGGAAAAATACTTAGTGAGAATTCGATGGGGTTGCTACAAAATCAATTGACCTGTTTTCTAAATGATTTAATATATCTATTAAATTTGAAATGCGGGAAAAATGTTAGGAAAGATATGCTAATAATATAGCTATTCATGCGCAGGTCTGAACTAAATCAGTACGCAGTTTCGCTTTCATTTGTTTTCATAGTTTCAATCACTTGTTTTGGACTGTCACCTGTCATGATTCGATACTTGATTCAATACTTCTATGATCGTGTAAAAGTTGTTTCAAGATCATTCGAGACTCTTGTTCAAATGTCTTGAACAATGTTGCTTTGAACGTGTAAATTTGAGGTATTGAATGGTCTTGTTCAAGCTTTCTTGGATCGTCTACAAGAAGCATTAGAGACTGTGATTTTTTCATGCGGTCATTAATTTGTTCTGTTGTGTTGACTATATGTAAATGTGTGTATATAATCACAGCTAAAATTGTTTGAAAACTCTATTCACTTTTAAATTTTAGCATCTGTTTTTGTTCTTAACTATTGAGTCTCCAGTAGAATGCCTTGAATGCAGAAAGTTGTTAAATATGAAGAAATCAAGATATTCCACGTAGTAGTAAACAGAAACAGAAGTCACAGAACACTAATACAGATTCCACAATCCATATACAGTCATGACAGGAAGAAGAAAAGTAGAGTAAACATCCACTACCATTTGCTAGTGTATTCTAATTATGTGTATTTACCGAATGCATGACGTCATCTGTCTGGTAGATGGGTTGATTAAAATTTTTATTATTTTCCTTCAAAGCTTCAGTTCAAGATAGATCGTTTCAATTGGCCGCTGCGATCACATGATAATCAGTCTAAACGTAAGGATTTTCAAGATCAGAAAATTTCTTCGTATGAGACATAAAAAATATAACTGATCTCTGGATCTCCAATATGGTTCTCCGCTTCTAGATCATGCAGCTATTATGAGGGTCTTGGCTGTAGTCCCAGTAGTAAATGTGATTAGTGGTCTGATAGCGCAAGTTTTGTTTTGACATGATCGTTCGTTTATCTATTATTGTTTTTCATACTGAAAGCAGAAAGTAATAATAACATTATGGAATATCGTTCAAATTATTTTTTTTTCTCTTTCTTTGATCAAAATAGTGTGGTATTTTGGCTAGTTTCCTGTAACAGAGAGGAAAAAAACAAGAATGGGGACTTCCTATCTAGATGCTTTAAAATATCCTCCGCTGTATTTAATTTTATCCAGTTATGCTCCATCAGATAGATCAAAAGTTGAAGGCTATAAAAATATTGCATTTACGATAGCTATGGATCACTCTAAAGGTAGAAAGGAACGCTGAATTAAATGTCCAAAGTTATGTTGAAACTCTCAATTTGCCTTATGAGGCATAGTTGCATTAGGTGAGATTGTAACTGTTAATAAAACGATGGAAGTTAGGAAGATCAGATAGGCGATGGAAAGATTATAAAGTTGTTAAGTGGGTGAAAATGCTATTATTTCAGGACCTGAGTAGCTATGTGGTTCATCGTGGATTCTCATTTAAGATTAAAATACATATACTTACCATTGATATATTTAGTTTCTGACCATACGCTCCATAGTAATATCGTTGATTCTTTGATATAGATTCCATTACAATTAGTTGTGTGGTTCATCTGCAAAGCAGAGACACTTAGTGTAATGTTGAATAATGAACACCAATAGTAACTGTAGACCAGCGGTGTACGGTGAAATTTTGTTTGGGGGGATGGGTGATAAAAAAGTATGCACTACCTGTGGTACTACTTAGGCAATGAGTGACGTAATTATAAATGGCAGGTAGTGTGCTGCCACAACTGTAAATTTATATAGAACATAAACTCTCTACTTGTATCATCTTTAAATAGACAACATATTGCCGGACATGTACAGTTTGCGGCAAAACTAGACAGGATATTTGATACAGATTTCTATATATATAAAATAATCTGCTGACTTTTGTCTCACATCTTACATAAATATAATTCTAAATTTACAAACAAACATATAAACCTTAATAAAATTATTTTTTCTTTATTTTTTTAAAATAAAAGTTAAAAATATTGCATCGCTGATGCATAATTACGATTACCTTAGTTTACAATATGAATAAATCACGCCGTGCAATTTTGGCAAGCTCTGAAACCACTTACAGGAATTTCCCGACGAATACTAAGAAGAGCTAGGCTGGTAAGTCGATCTTGGTTCAGTGTATTCCGCAGGTAGCGTTTTAGCCTCTTCATTGATGAAAAGCTTCTTTCAGTTGAAGCAGTCGACATAGGTAAAGTAGTTAGTATTTGCAACATTTTCCATATATTGGGATAAAAATATTTGATTGTATTGAATCAACGCGTCAGTTGCTGTTTGAGGCCTTTCGCTTTCTGTAGTGTTGTTCCACTTCGATTTCCATACTTCAAATTCAGAAAGTGCAGTTATGGAATTAGGCAAAATATCTTGATAAAACTGTATACACTTCCTAAGTTCAGTGGTAGAAAAATATCTTACCTAAACGGCTTGGAATAAATGTCTGAATATTTGTAAGGATCTGTCTGTGATTTGAAAATCGCTCTTTCAATTCTGATACAACAGAATCTAGACATGGTATGAAGACTGATCTTCTATAATATTCCTCTGGATCAGATGCATTAATATTTTCCCTGTGACACTGACGAGAAGCAGTTCTTGGTTTCTCAATGACGACTCCAATTTTAGCGGCAATACTTTGGCTTCTTCAAAACATAACTTGAATTCACTATCTCCATTAGAACGCCAAGTGTTTATTAACGTTAAAGTATCATCAGCATTGTGGCACACCTCCGTAAGGTCACAATTTACTTTCTGAAAGGCTTTGGAAAGTTGCAAAGTGCAAGACAATACTTTTTTCGTTACAACGAGAGCCACCATGAACTAACCATTTAGTATGGATAATAATAGCTGGTGTGCTGAAGTTGATGTTTCTCTGTTAGAAACTTCTTAGAGTTGTTCGAGAGCATGAACAACTGATATATGTAACTCCTTAAATCTTACTACATTACTATGCTCTTATACCCACTTTGTTCCACAAAAGAAAGTAATTTAATGCACTTTTTTTTGGCGTATCTTTGAAAATACAGTTCTTGAGAACCCGCTTCTGTGTGGGGAACATGATGAAAAAATTCCAACACTTAAAATTGTGCCAAGACAATTTCTAATAGCTGTAACTTTGGATGAGTGAGAAAATGCAAGGTTTAAAACATGAGCATTGCAGTGAACATACAAAGCTAAAGGACATTTTTCTTTCATATGAACTTGCACACCACACGATTCACTTCTTATAGAAGCTGCTCCATCATAATCCTGTCCTATCATATATTCCAAATTAACCCCATTCCTCTTGAGATTTGTCAAAATAATATTGGCAAGTCCACTACCTGTGAGATTATCTACTGGAACAAATTCCAAAAAGTCTTCCCTGACACATTGTGAATTTTCATCAACATACCTTAGACATAATGACATTTGTTCTATTTTTGCAATGTCCGTAGTTTCATCCGCAAGTATTGCAAAGCACTTTGTGTTGTTCACCCTGGAAGTATTTTCTTTCTTATGATTTCACCACATATGTTTATTTTGAACTCGAGGACTTGTGTAATTTACTACCGCTGATGAATTTTCAAGGTGTTGCTTAAGAACATTATTTCTAGCTTTTACTCGAAAACGGAGAAGTGCTCTGAAGTTCCCATCATTAAGCGGACACCATCCTGTTGCAGTACGTTCCCACAATCTACTTTTCCACTAACGAGGAAGGTCCATAAACCGTGAAAGTTGAATTTTGATGAAAATTAGTGACAAGATTCAGTTCGAAATGCTAAGTAACGTAGTAATAGTCACTCGATGCGCAAATGCTTCGTTGAGCTGCTTCACCGACGCCATCTTGAAATCCAATAGGCAATGTCCAAGAATATCCTTTTGGCATAAAAATGAAAAAGCTTTTGGTAGATCTGACTCCAACATTGTAAACCGGGATAGGGCATCTATATGTGGGAGTACTTCCAGTGCATGATCGCCATCTTGAAAGGCGCCATATTGAATCGCGGTCAAATATGATAAATGGCAAGGGGGTCATGTGGGGTATCAAATAGCATTGGAACTTACTCCTGAATACATTTCCGTAACCAATGTTTACATATCTGTTTTCAGTTCAGAGTTAAGAGCTCTCTCACCTACAGGAACATATAAAAACTGTGCAAGTTAAATTTGTGTTATGGAACACGGTCATGTGAGCAGTTGCAGGGTTTTAACTAATGCAGTAGTAGTCAATTGATCTACAATAGCCACTATATCAATAAGTTCTTGAGCCTAGTGAGAGAAATCATTAATTAAATTGAAATGCCTGTACTGAAAAATGGAATAGCAGCACTGTAACAAATTATACCTATTTCAAAGTGCGATGGAATAGACTGGTGGTCGATGAAACACATGTTTAATAGTACTGAAGAGCAGAGAATACCGAAGGGATTTTTACTTATAAGCACTTAAATGATGTAATATAAGTTAGGTGCAACGGCACATAAAATTTTACAGGGATATGTCTTGAAGTTATTAGAAATTAATAGATAAATTATCAGAAAAATAATATAAACTGGTTCACATAAGCAGATATTAACATACTGACCTTTTGCTCTTCAGTTGTGATGATGAAGATCCATAACGAAGTGATTAGCACACAGCATCATGGAGCAGTACACTTAACAAATGCACTTTCGTCACAATCTTCATAACCACAGACACTATTTTCTACTTTCAGCATAGTCTCCAGAGCATTTGTAAATGAACCAACTATTGTTCTGGTGACGTACCCACATTTTTGTCATGCATATGCAAGCATGTCCTTTAGGACTGGCGCACAAAATTGATGATACACAACAGAATGCATTTTCATTATGAAAATTCTGTCATATAACTTGTTCGGTGTACCAGAAACAATGAATTTATGTCGAAAATAATCCTCAAGTCTCCGAATTACCAGTTTATATTGCCGAAAAAAGTATACATCAAGAGGGTGAATAAATTTGGTGGTCTTTGGGGGTATAACCTCAACACGAACGGTTTTCTCATGTAACAATTCTCGCACGTCTTCACTCGTCTGTCCACTCCACGAGTCAAGCAACAGCAGGGAATCCTCTTTCACATCAGGAATAACCACGTCTTTTAGCCACCGTTTGACGTGTTCGTGAGTGAGTTTGCCTGATTTGCTCGCATCAATAACAATGTTGAAAGGTGTCTGCCTAGCTAACTGTTGTTTCAATTTGGGTCCGAACACGCCTTTAGGCTCCTGGAAACATATATATATATATATATATATATATATATATATATATATATATATATATATATATATATATATATATATATATATATATATATATATATATGTGTGTGTGTGTGTGTGTGTGTGTGTGTGCCTAGCCGTACTGGGGAAATGTGAATTTGGATGGTATATGCGTGGGACACTGAGGCCAAAGACTGAACGACTGCTGTGGTATGTTTCTCACCTATTTCTGACAGAGTTCTACCAGAGGTCATTTCGTACTCAAACCTAGACTGATCAGTATTAAAGATGCATTCACTGTTGCACGGTTTCTTATGTATTATTTTATTAATTTTAATCACAAAATTTTGGGCATTATCAAGTGATTCACCTTCGTTTTCAACATCTTTCTTCGTTACAAATTGGCTAATCCTGTGCTCTTTTTTCCAAATTTGTTAATGAAACCACGAGAAGCATGGAATGGATAGTTCAATTTCCTCGCTGTCAGTAACATCCATGCTTTTTAATGATAAGCATGTACTGTAAGTCCTTTAGTGCGATAAATGTTGAATGTGTTTAGTACTTCGTATTTTAGTAGTGACATGACATGAGAGCGAGGAGGTTTGTTACGAAATTTCAAAGCCTTATACACAAACGCCGTATTGCATTTGAATTTCTTCGCTGCAGCTGCAACAGTGTTACGTTTCCCATTCTTTTTCAATAATGCAACGTGCTCCTGAATTTGTTTGTATTTTTTAACGACAGCTTCTGTCACACGTACAGATTTTGTCCGGCTTGGAGATGACATCTCATACTCGCTCGTAGAAGGCTCACTTTCACTAATTGATAGACTAGTTATCTGTTCCAAATCCATTTCGTTTGTCGAATCTTCACGCTCACTCTCTGTGTCAGTGTCTACATCTAATGTGTCACTCACTGTTAGAGAAATGTTACCATCATATTTGCTTGCTATCATTGCAAGAATGTACCTGCAAATATCTTATCTTCTACCCCATTCTCACTCACGACACTATATGTTTCCACCACTGCTTGATTTAAAATGTTGACTACGTTTATTGGATTAATTGTTCGCATTTTATGCACAGAGCGAATGTTTCACTGGTCCAACAAATGCGTTCGTACCGAACGTCACGCGCCTGCCCGCACCAAAATTGCTATACTACTACCGTTTGTCATTCGGGGACAGACACCATACACATCATTGCACACCCATGTTGCAATTATTGCCTGTAGGAAAACTCTCTAAATTCTGCGTGCTATGTCTTAATACCCTAAACAATAGTCTAAAGTCAAGAGAACTAATGAGTCTACTTTGTTAGTTTTTAATAGTACGGAATACAATATTGGGGAAATTCACCACATTCCCATAGAGTATTTCAAACACAAAAAAGAACCATCACTGTGAGTGTTAAATAAAGCACATGAATAAACAAATCCCAAAATGAATTTCTTGAGTTGTCAAGTACGTGATTTAGATAATAAATAAATCCTCGAAACACCTGCTACAATTAGTTATTTATCACAGTTTTGATATAAAAACTAGTCTTGCCCTTATTATAAGCTAGTGTTTTATCGTTAAAGGTGGAGAGATGCTGATATTTAATTATTTAATATTGAAGGAAAAAGCAAGAATACGCTCTTTTTATGGATTGCAGCTTGATATTGAATCTTGTAACAATCTGTATTGCCACTCTTCTTAGCAGGTGTGTATGCATTCTCTTATCACTAATAGCAGAACAGACACAAGAAAAAGTGAATTCTAAGTTTCCAGGTGTATATTCTAATAGGCTGTGAACTGATAATTTAAATCCCCTTCATTGTTCAATGCGTCAGCGATAAATCGATTTTATTTAGACAAACTGACAATAAATGCATTAAAGTATTTTAACTTCGTAATATGCACGGTAAATTATAGGTTGTCAAATATGAGTATTGGAAAGGAGCGCAATATTCTGCAACAATGAGGGTCTTTGCGTAAGGTTTCAAGATTGGAGAAGGAAACACAATATAATGGACCATGTAAAATTGCCTAAAATAGATTTTTGGTTTGATTCAGTTCAACGTCCCACACTTATGCCCGCTACGCTAAAGGAGACCTGGACCTACTGATTATAGTGGATTTTCTAATATATATATATATATCTGAACAATCCCTTTGGTATTCTCTGCTCTTCAGTACTATTAAACATGTGTTTCATCGACCACCAATCTATTCCATCGCACTTTGAAGTAGGTATAATTTATTACAGTGCTGCTATTCCATTTTTCAGTACAGGCATTTCAATTTAATTAATGATTTCTCTCACTAGGCTCAAGATCTTATTGGCATAGTGACTCTTGTGGATCAAATGACTACTACTGCATTAGTTAAAACCTTGCATTTGCTCGCACAACCATGTTTCATAACACAAATCTAACTCGCACAGTTTTTATATGTTCCTGTAGGTGAGAGAGCTCTTAACTCTGAACTGAAAACAGATATGTAAACATTGGTTACGGAAATGTATTCAGGAGTAAATTCCAGTGCTATTTGGTACCCCACATGACCCCCTTGCCATTTATCATATTTGACCGCGATTCAATATGGCGCCTTTCAAGATGGCGATCATGCACTGGAAGTACTCCCACATATAGATGCCCTATCCCGGTTTACAATGTTGAAGTCAGATCTACCAAAAGCTTTTTCATTTTTATGCCAAAAGGGTATTCTTGGACATTGCCTATTGGATTTCAAGATGGCTTCGGTGTAGCAGCTCAATGAAGCATTTGCGCATCGAGTGACTATTACTACGTTACTTAGCATCTCGAACTGAATCTTGTCACTAATTTTCATCAAAATTCAACTCTCACGGTTTATGGACCTTCCTCGTAAGTCCAATTTCTTGCCGACCACACAATAATATGGTACTCACAATAGATTTAAATTTCTCTCGATTTCCTGATGCTTGAATAGAACGATTTCTGTCAATCTGATATAAAACATTTTCAGATTGTCCTTCCGCAGCTTTTGCAAAGTTCTGTGCACATGTTAACGACATTTTATGGTATGCAGTATTTTCATGATCTTTAAATATTTCAAGTGCATTTTTGTATTTTCTGAATGCTTCAGCAACTAAGGCTCCTGCAATTTCATGACAATCCCTGCCTATATGTTCTTTGCCAAATAAAACACACATTTTACAAAGAGCGCCACCAGCATATTATGAATATACTAGCCATGGAAACTGTTTCAACCAGTTGATCTGGAAACATAACTTACGCTTACTTACGCTTACCCACCTTCGGGAAAATGTACGAAGAAGTCTGTGTCCATGGAATCTTCAGCAAGTCCTCTCGCGTTTTGTTAGACACATTTTTATTAATATAGAGCCCGACATCTAAATCGTTAAAGTACTTTTCAGTTTCACACAACACATTCGTCTTAGGTTGCTCAATCCTTAACATTAGTACCTTTAACATTGCCTTGATCACTATGTGGTCTTCTTTCCAAAAATAATCTAAAGTTTTTGTCTTTTTACGTTTTATGGCGTAAACTACTGCAAATTCTGACTCAAATACTAAACACAATATCACTAAACACACTAGAAACTTGCACTGAAGACATAAAGTTCGTTGCCTTACAAACTGATTTCCTGTTATAAGCACAAGTTTACCCACAGACTAATAGCTAAAAAGAAAGTTCTTTATGCAGCGTTGGACTCTTTTTACTTCTTAGTTGTATCATATGCTCAACACAATTTAGTCTGAATACGTAACATTTTAGGTCCATGTAAGACTTGAGTTACTAAAATATTTTTCAGTTTAAGACTTGATTTGAGTTTACTCTTTCGAAGAAAATCATGGCCAGTTTAAATTCCAAAATTAGATATGTTTTAACTACGCCACGCCAAAGGTGCTGATTTCTGAGTAACTTTGGGGGTACATATGGGAGATACACATTAGTAGAAGAAGAAATAAAGAATGACTATGTACTGTAGAAATAGGAGAACCTGCTTCAACTTAGCATTCCCCCATTAGGGGAGTCCATTTCAATTTTGTCGCTACGAATTCCCTATGGATCGGCGCCCTTGAGTCACGCATTATTCCTAGTGTTATTATGCTTACGACAGCTACACAAGATCAAAAATTCTACATAGGTAGTGCATATGATTTTAAAGAAGTTAGATTTCAATATCTACGATAGTAAGCTCATTGCAATTTTTGAATTGAAACAGAAAATACATGAATAAAGAAGTATATTTTATTGAAAAATATACGCTTTATTTGTGTATGTTATTTATATTTCACCATTGTATTTTATTGAAAATATAATTAACATGGTTTATTCTACTAAAATGTTAATTATTTGTAAAAAGTTCTAAAATATTTCGGGGGGTTCTGACCCCCAGAACCCCCCCCCCATGCTGTAGACGATGATAATTAATCTTTCTACTGGAGAAACAATAGTTCATGCAAAAATAAAATTATGTATTGGTTATTTGTTTGTTAAAGAAGTACCAAATGAAGTCTAGTGTTCCTAAGTGTATAATTCAGTGTAGATTTCACTTAGAAAACGGATGACCTCTGCAATACAGTGCATTCCAAATAAATTTTAGTTTCTTTCGTATGTGTTTCTAAAAGATACGTCGAATTGTTTCTTTGTTATATATTTAGTTCCTTACTCATGTTCTTTATACGTTTAAAACGAAGCAGGTTAAAATCTGATGCAGTTGTTTCATTAATATTATTATTTAGTACATTCGTACAATTACAGTAAGATTTGTTGTAAGTTTTTGTTTTTCATATCACAGAAATTCTCAATTTTATTTCATGCGGCATTTCAACTTGTTTACACAAAGTCTCTGCAGACATCATCCATTACTCCATTTTTCATAATGTGAGAAAACTGCGCCTTAGTTACAGTTTAGAGTCGTTACTCCCTTAGCTAAACCAACTACAAATCCGGCGTCAGACAATATCCTGTTCAGATGCAACAGCGTTTTTATAAATTTCCTACTTTTTACATTACTTTCCTATGTAACACAAAACAGAAAGTGCAGTCATCCGTGATATGGCAGTTTCCTAATACTGTCATTTCCGGTTATCTAATCAATGATTGACAGACATAGTTTCTTTATTTTAATATCGTACCTTCAATATAGTAGATATATGGGGTGTTAATAGTGTTAAAACCCGAATAGCTACTCATTTATTCGTTATTCCAATAAATAGTTCGAAAAGCCAGTGTGCTAGGAATATTATTAAAGTGTTAAAAATACTAGTAAATATGATGTTAAATTATGCACGCAACATAGTATTTTAAATATATTCCATAGCACACAGCTAGAGATATGTATCAACAGATACGTAAAACATTTTTCTTGTAATACAGTGGAGCCCACTTATAACGAACTCGGAAATAGCGAATTCTTGGATATTATGAACATAAATGAAATCCCCATCACACCGCCAACTTAAAACATGGAATAAATGACCGTATACAACGAACAATATTTCCGTAAAGACCTTTTATAGCGAAGTTTTCAGAACGGGATAATGTTATGTTTTCTTTTCTTCTGCTCGTGGATAACGCAGGTACCGCAAGACTGGTTTTTATAACTGTTGTCGCTGTGCAAGCCACACATGACTGACTCCTCCCACTCGGATGACAGCAGAAATCGTCCCTGGTGCAGATATTTCTAGCAACGCGCGTCTACCAAAGTTGAAGGTAGATATTAAAAATAAATCTCTATTTTCACTGGAGCTTATTGTGTTAGGCACAGAGAGAGAGTGAGGTGCGTTTTTCGGTAGCTGTAAGGTAGGAACATGCCGCAAGTTTATTTTTTTAAACTCGTGTTAGTGCATCGCTAGATTTAAAGATGGCAAACAAAAGATAAGACATATCTCTTCAGACAAAAGTTAAACTTAAAAACGAAGGGGGAAAATTAATAAAAAATGAGATTGCTAAAAATATGACATCCCGCCGAACACACTCAACGAGTTTAAAAAACAAACTGGAAATGAGGAAGAAGTTAATTGAAGGCTGTTTGGCTGTGAATAAGGAAGAAAATGCATGGTGTTGTGTATAGTGACGTTGAAAATCTAATGCTATACTGTTGTGTATTCTTTTTTAAACGTATCTGTTTGTTATCTAATCCTTTGTTTCTTTTTTCCATAATTCGGAAAAATACATCAGTTTGTTTATAACGAAGTTCGGATATAAAGAATTCATTATGTTGATCCCTTGAAATTCGTTACAAATGGGCTACACTGTAAATGAAAAGTAGGATTTTATCTCGTTTGTCAACTACGCGACGTTTGCTTATAGCTGGGGAGTAACCATAAGAATTTTATTAGCATTGCGAGTAACTGTTTAGAAGAAGATTGGGCATTACATTGCACACCTGAAGAAAGTTTTGGAATAGTTGGCGAAGTAACGTATGGGTTAAGACAGAGTTGCATAGTTGTTTTGTTTCTCTATTTTAGCTTACAATGACTGCTATAAAGGTCAGTCTTCAATTAACTCATTTTCTTAAAAGATTTAGTATCATAGATACTACCTACCAAATGCTGCAATCAGTTGAAATTTGTATACTATCTGAATTTTAAAGTTTTTTGGTAATCTGTTATGTAACTTGGTTGTAGAACGTTCTCGACTATCTTTCATCACGTGCACATATTCATAGTTAAATTACGACAATTGTAATATACTCGTAGCATCACTCTCATTATCGCGCATAGTGTTGGAATTATAATGTGGATGTGACTGTACTTCTATTTATCAGCAGCAAAAAGCAATACAAATAGGGAACTAAGCTGGTTAACGTTTTCGCGTAACAGACCTCACACTAACAAAATGATATAAAACAAGTGGAAATAAATCTTCAAGCTGCTTACCACATGAAATCCCATATGATGGCGAATGTGTGTATTTACTTTTTTGTATGTATGCATATGTGAGGGAAGGGGGCGGGATCGGGTTGTACTGTTTCTAGCTACAATTTTTAGGAGCAGTAACTGAAACAACATTCTGTTTGATAAAATTGTAGAGTAAAAGGCTTTCCATTAAAGAGATTTTGTGTTAATAGGTGAGAGTCAATCTGAAATGCTTACTGAAAAAATTTATGTAAAGAAATCAAATTTATATAAGCGAATAGAATAATTGAAGTTGTGTAAATTTATTTAAAAAAGTAGTAGTGCAGCGTAATTTTTTCATCGAAATATGATCTCATTGGATAAACTTGTCACCTACCTAGATCAGTATATTGGATATACCTTTTGGGATTTCTAAATGTGTTCAGTACATTGCTTTAATAGCTTGCAGATAACAGAAATTTCCCTGGTATGCCGTTAAGAACATGATTATTTATTTTAATCTATTGGTTTTCCAGGGCTAGTAATAGAAATTATTTTGTGTGCAATTCTTATCCGACTTATTATTACTACTTTTTGTGACAATCTGGTTCATGTTAGTTTTGCTTTAGTAGTTCAAAATAGAAATTACATACATCATCTGAGAAAAACAGGATTTCTCTATTAAAATATCGATGTGTAACAGTTTCACCAACTAACTAAACCTTTATTATTTGTTTGATGAAGCCAAACTAACTAAACTAAACCTTTGGCTTCATCAAACAAATAATAAAGGTTTAGTTAGTTGGTGAAACTGTTACACATCGATATTTTAATAAAACATTGTGCTTTGTTCAGAAGCTTTATGTTATTTCTGTTTTTGTAATTGTGTTATTAAATTAAAGGTAGACCAAATTTAAATGTAATTAAGTTGCATTATATTTATCGGTGCCTCATATCTTGTAAATTTTCAAAAGAAACTAACTTCGTGGCTTAGGTTTCTCAAGTGTTTGGAGTAGTTTCATTAGATAAATAATCACCAATTTTGCAAGCAACCTACATACGTATAATGTTCTTAAGTCATGTTACATAAAGAAAATAATCGTATCTCGTGTCTGGTATGAAGTCTGTTTCTGTGCTTGCGTGTACGTCCACTGCTGGCAGTGGGCTTATTTTGCCATGAGGCAGTTTTCTACATATGTTTCTTACAAAAACATCCTCTATGTATTATTCAGTGGTACACTAAATATCAGCGTTGGATGTTTTCCAAATCAAATTGTGTTGAATAGGTTCTGCCTTACGTAAGAAATACATAAGTATCGTTTTCGTATATTCCATTCGTGTCTCCATGATGTAAAATTTTGATAGTGAAATGTCATGTTTACACTGCTGGAGATTGATTGTTACATTACTTGTATATATCTCTGACAGTTTACAACATAAAAAATATGTATGTAGTGTTTTTTCTTTTTTTTCCGTTGTGGATACTTAGGTGCATTCTAAAATGAAACTTTTTTTTCGAGCAATTTCAGTGTTGTGCTGTTTAAAAACGTCAATAAATGTACTCCATTGATGTCCCGATGACGATATGTGTGTTTTCCGAGAAGGTTTTTAATCTGATGTATTTACTTGAGTTTAACTCCGGCCTACATATAATGCATATCTTTAAACTGATGATAATAATGCTACATGATAATATGTGTTGTGCAGCTGCAAAGCTAGGTATGACGAGAAGTTGAGCTTGAGAGATAAAATTTGAGTGAAAAATAGCTTCATTATTATACCAAATATCAAATGAGGGAATGAATAAAAAAGAAAAAAAAAATTGGTGTGTCTTGGTTTCCAACTAAAATGTTCCATTAAAGTATTTACGTTTGATAATTGTTTCTGTAACACAATGGGATAGCTTAGAAAGAAAAGAATGATAGCAGGATGCAAAAACAATGGACAAATTTTCAAGAGGTGCTTCTTCGTTACGTCGTATTGAAATAGTAAGATCCAATAAATATGAATAAAGTATTCAGGAGCTTGAGGTGTGTAAAATTATTTCCGGCGAGAGTACGGAAGAAATATAAGTTCACGTCGAATGCACGCACCGATGATAGTTGAACACCTAAAAGAACAAATTATATCCGTAGCACACATTTATGCTGAATAGAGCGATTCGCGAAAGGAGATGGAGTACCTCTTGATTTTCTGTGCTTAAGGGAACTGAGGTTAGAAATTATTTATGCTTTCGCAGCGTCAGTTCATCGAGTATTTTTAACGAATAGTTTTCTAATTTTTACCAAATGAATTTTATCCGATAGAGTTACAGCCTTTGAAGTCTCACTACCAAGAAGGTCGTGACTCTCTGGATTGTAAACACTGTTCATTTTCTTTTAAATTAATATAAGAAATTAGGTTATGAAATTGCCTTTTTTAGTCCGATTGATTCATTCTGCCATTCACGAAAGCACTTTTAATTTTTATAGTTTGCCTTCATTATTATCGAAATATTTCACTGTAATCATTCGCAGTGTTTCCAGGTTGTGCAAAGGATTATTTTGCATTAATAGATAACTAAGAGAATCGACAGCGAACTTTCATCGTATCTTACATAACGTTGAAGAATTCAGGTTAAAATTTCAAAATTAAATAAATAAAATACTATTAAAAAACTCTTTTTATTGCTACAATAGAATTGCCGAGTAGCAATATGTAGAGTTAAGTTGATTTTGAGTTTAGCATCCCTTTCAGGTGCGAGGCTATATGAGACGGGACCTACTGATTAACGTGGAATCCGAACAACATGTGCTCCCGCTGGAAATCTAACCCGGGTCTCCCACGCCAAAGACGCATACGCTAACCACTTAGCCACGAAGGAGCTTAGTAGCAATATATAGAGTTGAATAGCTGAGCAAAAAAGGGTAATGTGTTGTAGAGCAGCTGAAATGCCCGTTCTTCACATGGGCAGAATAGGTTTACGTGAAGTTTTTGAACCGCTTTCTCCTACGTATGAGGAATGAACTTAAACGGGACGACAGTATCACTCTTCATCTTATGGATTGCACACTAATATCGAACATATTGTATTATTCTTGAATGTTAACCCCTCACGCCGTGTCCTCCCCTAACAGAAACCTTTACTGAAACCTAAGCTACACCAGAATCTACTCACGTACTAAAAATTATAAAAATCGGTGCAGCAAGCTAGTAGTAGTTAGGACAGAAACCTATTTTTACGTGTCATACCCCTCACCGTTCAACCCCTTGACGAAAATGTGCTAAAAACATAAGGTGGGCCAAATACCAAAAATAATAAAAAAATCAGCGCGACTAGGAGTTCGAGGGCAAATATCGTTACATTCATATTTCATGTACATTCATATAATATGAGAGGGAGAGGAGGAGGAGTCATTCCATGTGAAATCAACCAACCTCAAATCATCATGGTGTCAGATTTCGATGGATCTTGGTGTACATGTAGGCCACTATGAGAGATGAACATGCACCAAATTTTAACCCCGTACCCCCTGTAGTTTCAGAGTACAGGGTGCTAAAAAAAATGGACATATTTGATGTTTTTTGTGGAATCTTAACTTCAATTGATCATATCTCCCAGAAATAGAGAAAAAGTAATATACCATTTTAAAGAGGAGATAATAGGCTACAAGATATATCAGGAACATTTATTTGAAAATCAAATATCGTGTTTCGGGAAAAATTTAGGATCAGTGATATCTCCCATTTTGATTTTCTTGAAATTGGGTACCAACGTAGCCCCATATGTCCGGCATAAGTGTGTCAAATGTCAACTTGGGCCAACAATGGGTTTGGAGTCTACAATGATTTTTTTGTGTGAACATGATGGGAGAGAGACCTGGGGTGCCAATGTGGCAATTTGCCAATTTGCCAGTACTGGTGAGGTAAGGTGTACCGACCTAGCAGTAATGTTTTTTCTGGTGCAATCTGTAATTCAGTAATCCTGTGGAGATCTTTGGTACATTCCATTATCAATCGTAGTACATTGCATTGACCTAAATATGTGAACATTCTAGAAAGTGTTAAAATCATGAAAAATCATCCCAATCGAGTACAAAAAATCAAAATCGGTGCAGCGGTTAAGCAGTAGTTCGCAAACTAACACCGTTACATTAATTTATATATGTAGTAAAACTTAAAGCGGAATCGCATGAGACCGAACTATTTTTCAAATTAGACAAGTATCCGCATTATACAAAATTACATATAGAAATTACTGCAAGTCTGAATATATTGCAATGTACTGATTTTAAGTATATACCGTCTTGAAATTTTTTTGACACAGTTCTTAACTAAATGTAGGTATTCAAAGAATATGAGATTAAAATATAGTTAACTACGCACTGAGTTACGTCATTTACATTCTGAAGGGTCCTCGCCTACGATTTTTAGTTTGTTTCCGTGCTCTGCAGTTTTATCCTCCCTATTTTTTTTCAGCATTTTTTTCTGCTAATATAGCTGATTCGAAGATGCTTCTAATGAAGTTCTGTATGTCGCACGAAATGTGTTTATATTGATAGTCAGATATTGTCATTACGTTTTTACTTGCTTCATTTCAACCATCTCTTCCTCTCCAAAACCTGCTTCGTCTTCCCTTTACCTCCGATAAGTATCATTGTCGCAGTGAGACACGTGATTTAGCTATGCCGTTCCCGTTAAAATGTTGAGAACAAACTGCTTACTAAGATGTAAAAATGTCAGTGGATTGTGTTGTAGGATCAGTAGTCCTAACAGGAAAATTTTCCAAGAATTTGTTTCCATTCTTCACTCCGTCTTAATGAAAAGCCCAATATCATAAATTCAAATCCAGATTCTAGCTTAGAGAATCTATAAAAGTTGGTACTATTTTTTAAGAACATTTTTCATTGTGTTTCATACTAGCAATATACAAAAAATTCATGTTTAAGCAAAATACTAAGTAAAACACAATAATAATTTATAATTTTCTTTTCTGGCGAAAATCCGATGCAAAACTGCTACTCAAATTTACATCTATTTCGCAATTTGCTGCACAAATAGCGAAATAATAATAGAAGCGTTGATATATCCAGAGTATTTGTTACTTACTTTTTTTTTCTGAGTTTTCTGAATTGTTCCCAACCAACTCCCCATCTCGTGGTTCTGTGAATACAATGTAGTATGTTGGGAACTGCGTGCTTATTCCAATAAATAGCAGCAATTTTATATAATTGTGAGATACAATCTGCTCAAAAGTGCATATTTCTTAACGGAAATGTCTTGGTAATCTCCTTCGGACGAACTGATATTGCAATAAAATGAACTTTATGTTAGAGAACATCACTTTCTTGGCACGATGCATATTATAAACTTATTTTTTGGCTTTAGAAGTTTGCACAGGGTGCTATACAGGGAAATTAGACTAATAGATAGATACCCTTTTAAGAAATTACGAACAGTTTCAGGAACAGCAGTTCGTTACTATCTTTTTGATATATTTTCAACTCATAAAACTTTTAAATATACTTTTGAGTGCATTAGGTATGCATAATTTGATTTTAGATTTATTCTGGACACTGAATTGTAGCCGTAATATAAGAAAATACCGAACTACATTTGCAGAATTGGAGAGAGTTGTCAGAAGTCCCTTAATTTGCCTAACAATAGTAAGGGAACATTGCGTTTGGGCTACCGTTGATTTTCAGTTACTAATGGCAATCTGCATTTTTTTTTTTTTTTTTTTTTCAGTGGTTTCCAGTACATATTTAATTGGTATTCGAAACGAAATATATACGTCATCTTTAACAATACAAATTTACTGATTGAAATTTAGTGCTTCTTGATTTTTATTTGGAAGGCAATAAGAAAAACTTATAATTCTAAGTTGTTTACACGTTTATTGATAGATAATATTCTTACGTAATCTCTTGCGTACATTTCTTTAAAATATAGGTTGCTGCAAGAACTAGATTTCTCTTGAGGAGGAAATACTTGCAGTTACTCTCTATTCTTGCTACAGCTCTTCCATTTTCTTCTGTTCTGTTGTACTGTACTAATATCCATTTACGTACTCTGTATTATACCTATTGGTTTCCAAAAGCGGAATCCCTGAAATGCGAGACAGTGACTTCTCAGATACAAGTTTTCGGTGAATCAGACTTGTTTTTGTTAATACAAATATTCAAGTATTGATAAATTTTCATTGAACGTTCATATGTCTAACGAGGTACTTTTTTTTTTTTTTTTTTTTTTTTTTTTTTTGCAGATTTACTTGAGAAAATTTTCCGCTGTAAGTAGGTTTATGCCAAATGCCATTTTATAATTGCTGGAGTAAACAGAAATTCTTCCCTCTGAAAACTTGGCGCCCAGAACTTGCCGCTTCATTATGTGATGATGCATAACTCTACATCTTTAAACAAGTCTCTCTCTACCATAAGAACAAAAGGGTTCTTTTTTTCTGCAAGTTCTTATTTGTGAATCGTAGTAAACATTTCTCTTCTTCTAACAAGGTACATTCGCGAAGTGTCCCCTCGGGATTCCTGTAAAATTGATTCAAATGCAAAGTTCTCCGCGGCCCAATGTGTATTGTACTAATTTTTGCGGCTCATACCGGTAATTTGCATATTTATGGGCCTTCATATACCCGGAATTCAATCATACACTACTAAACACTTGGACACAAAATTGCTTTTAGTATCTTTAGATGTAACTAGACATGAAAGTGGACATATGCAAAGCAATCTGAAACAAATACTGCTTCTCTAACATGTTACCTACCTGGCAGCCATCTTGGATTCGACATATTTAATTCAAATGGGAATAGGTGCAAGTGATACATCAAATTCATGTACAGTTTTCTCGGAAATTAATTGATGCAATGAGTTTTACCGTAGCTTGTACCATTTGCAGGATACTGCATGTTAAGTGTCAGGCACTTCACGAATATTGAACGAAATAGAAAGTTGTCAAGGCCCCATGTGTATATGTAATCTTTCACGTGATTTATCTTTAACGAAATATTCTCTGAACATACATACGGACACACAGACGTCAATACGAAAATCGTAGGTCCTCACCCAAATTTTGTCGTATCTGGATTTACATTACGCATTTTGACCCTAATACAATACTTCCTTGTTATAGTATAACATGGAAGTAATAACAATCACTCACAGAAATGTAATAAGATTATGGCACCAATGATGTATAAAGATTTTGTTTATACCTACAGTATTTTTTCAGTTAGATTTTGAGTTGTTAACATCAAAAACGTAAGCGTAACTGGTCTTATCCTGCAATGTCCATTCGCGAAGTGAGTGAAGGGACTTAACATTCAATACCTTCCAAACGGTACAGGCTATGGCAAAGTTCATTACACCAGTGAATTTTCGAGAAAATTGTACATGAATTTGATGCATCACTAGCACCTATTAACCATTTGAATCCAATATGGCGGCCGGGGTGGGGATCATGTATCATAGAAGCGGTACTTGATCCAATTTGTTTTGCATATGCCCACATTTATGTCCAGTTTTATCTTTAAAAAACTAAAAGCAATTTTGTGTTTGAACGTTATGGTAGTGTATGATTGAATTCTGGATATATGAAGGCCCATAAATATGCAAATTACCGGTATGAGCCGCTGAAATTAGTACAATACACTTTGGGCCGCGGAGAACTTTACATTTTAATCCATTTTACACGAATCCTGAGGGACATTTCGTGAATGTACCTTGTTGCTAGATAGTGTAAAAGTATGTAATGTGATACTCAGGACGGTTATTTGCTACTAGTTAATGTACTTACTGAAACAAAAACGTGGCGGGAACTCATGTGGTTCGGATTACACAAGTTGTAGGTCCACGTCTTATAGTCTCACTGCTGAAAGGGACGCTAAACTCGCAATTGAACTTGAAACTGAAAAACAAATTTAATGATGAGAATTAGCATGGTGTTTGGTTTTTTCCATGATACTTTTACTTAAATTTTTAAGTTTATACGGTGCTATTTACGATTTATTGTATTAAAAACGAGAACACAACAGCGAAGTAGAAAATAGTTCTGAGATGACATTATCTTCATCTCGCTATGGAATTCCAAATAGTGTAAATATTTGTTGATCAAATTTTTCTATTATGTGCAAAAGTTCCACTCGTAAAGATATTTGTACACGAAGTAACCACATTTTTTCGTATTATTCTGTTTGTTGATGTATTTCACATCATCGCTGCATAGTTTGAAATATTCCTGTGATAACAATAGGGACATGTGCCGATCTGTACTTCGTTTACATTTGTAATACTAACGGACCTATACATTTTTCGGAAATATAAGCAGGGAAACTATAATTACAAAGGAAATATTAGTAACCTTACAAAATATCGCTATTAAACAAACATATTTGTATATGAGCGTCATGTTTATTTACTTACTTTCATTGTGAACATACAGCGAAAACTGTTCATAAATAAAATCAACAGTACTATGCTTTAACAATAATTCTGTTGTAGCTCTTTATTAGTGCTGCACCGATGGTTGGTGTTTTGGATATAAATTGTCCGCCTTACATGGGTACGTGGGATGCCCAGACATGTTGACATTCGTCTGGTACTTGTGGTACGACTTCGTTGCACCAGAGCAACTTTTCCTCCTGTTCTTTCACGGATTGTGTGGTTTCACGGCCGAAAGTCATTTTAGTACTGGAAACTGTTTCATGCTCTCTCACTGCAGGAAACGTATTAGTAATCAATGCTTTATTTGGTGTCCTATGTAATGGAAACAGTCTCGTGTATTCTGCAACAGACGCGTAACCACTTCCATTACAGAACTCGTACACAAAACACTGTCTACATACTTTTCAGTCGCGTATGTAGGTGCCATTTTATGGTACCTGTGTGAAATTCTTCAGAAACAAACCAAATGACAGCAGCTCACAAATGTGTATGTATTCCAGGTACACTCACTCACAACACTGTAGGTGTGACGCTTCGGTAGGTAAGTGTAGGTGTGCTGCTTCCTGTTGGAAAACTTGCGAATTCGATATGAAACATTTCTAATTGACCATCATTTGAACAGGTATGAGCTTCGAAACTACTATTCAGTAATTGTCAGGGAACGTGATGGTTTACTTATTAGCTACTACGTAGCTCTTACCTACTTCCGAAATGAAGTGTATTGATCTTGGCGGTGGCATTCTTATTTCTGTTCATATCTGTTATCGTTCAATATATATATACTTGTATGAATTGTTCAAACTCTTCCAATCACATTTTTATTGTTTAGGTCTCGAAGGAGCCTAAACCTCCCTTAAAGTACATTAATCTTTCCTTTCAAATGGTAATCAAACATTTCTACCACAATGTGTTTTTATATGAGTCTTCTCTGTACTTCGGAATGTACTATTTTCACTTTGAATTTACTTTGAAAATGGATTACAAGTAAGTGATCTTCCACAATCACATGTTCTATTACTGGTCCCTTCGTATAATGTATATCCTTGTATTAAACTGTTAAAAATGGTTGACTGAAATAATACATTTGCACAACTATATGTGTGATTAAAAAAAAGTCATTAATATAAAATGTAAACAGTTAATTATTGTAAGAGCAAAGTATTTCTGATTTTTAACATTTATAAGAGAAAGATCCAAGATTCATAAGAAACTTATATATGAACCAACAGAGGTTAAAAGGGCTAGAAATAGGGGAAGAAATGACAGGGGAATACAATTATAAGGGGGTTGCTGTCTTTTGCCTACATTACTTAATATCTATTTAGAAGATAGTGAAAAAGAGCCTACAAAATGAAGACGGCATTTCAGTAGGAGGCAGAATGATTAGTTGTATACGGTTTGCAGGTGATATGGTAATTATTGCAGAGTGTGGAGAGAAAATCAATAAGAAAATAGACTCAGAAAATACTTGGTGTGCAGTATTATATTGTATTGTATTGATCAGACATTGCGCAAAAACGATGAAAAACGACGAAGCTTTCGAATTGTGGGTGTGGAGATGATGGAGCGAATTAGCTGGGTTGAGTGGAAAACGAATGAGAGGGTGTTAGAAATGGTAGGGGAGAAAAGAACAATTTTAGATATTATCAAGAGGAGGAAGAGAAACTGGTTGGGACATTGGATAAGAAGGAACTGTATCATGAGGGATGTACTAGAGGGTATGGTAGCACGAAAGAGAGGGGGCGAAGGAGACACCAATTAATGGACGATATCAAAACAGAAAAATCTTAGCAAAGATTAGCGAAAGACCGTGGAGCATAATTAGTTCTCAGTTGCAGCAAATGGCCTCCCTAATAGTGCAATAATGGCAGAATACCTAAGATGATGGTGATATGAGGGGCCGCGGTGGCTCAGTGGTAAAGCGTTCATCCCAGCCGGATTCGATCCCAGCCCCCGCCAAGTGAACTTTGTAGAGGACAAACACCGTGTGCGTTGGTTTTCTCGGGGCTCTCCCGTTTCCTCCCACTTTCTTCATTCCACCATTTCATTCATTACTCATCATCACAGTCTCCTTTAGCCTAACCGGTATATCGTGGGACGTAAAATTCAAAGATTTTTTTTTTTTTTGATGGTGATATGGTAAGATGTGTTTCTATGATGGTACTCGTGACCAAGTGGGGCGATATGATCGTTACAATGAAAGTAAATAAAGAATCATCATGAAAGTTCGAAGTAAATTTATATCGATTAGCTTCAACCAAATAGAAAATCCAACGCAAATATTTGCACTATGCCAGGACCGTGCCGTGGGGGGAAGGGGCGAGCGTGGCGACGGCCCCGGGTGCCGAAGTAAAGAAGCGAAAAAGTCGGGAGAAAAAGGGGCAAAAGAAAGGAAAAATTACTTGGAATATATGTATGGGGGCGCCGTCGTGTACTCTCGCCCCGGGCGCTGATTTTCCACGGCACGGGTCAATAAGTCTGGATAATGTATAGTACAAACTGATTAATGGATTAGCTGTCCAGTAATAACAATGCGTCACGACTTGATAATCTTAATATCAAACCTTCTCTTAGTCGAATATTTGGGAAAGAAGTACAGCTGAGACCTAAAAAAAAAAGTGAAAGTTAATCGCCATTTATTTCCCATCTAGGTGCTAAAATATTTTCGATGAGTTCTAAGTTGATTCCGTAATGCATGTGAATGTATACATTTGCCTGTACTCTAAATTAAGTTTTCATTTACACATATTACAAAATAACAGTGTGATTTACTGGAAATACTGTTTCGATGAGTCAGAGACATTCAGACAATAGAATTCCGAAAGAAAAAGATATTATCATTATTCTTGCATTTTTGTTACTTTCAAGCAGCTCTAAGTAATATAGAATGTTAACAAAATATGCCAGCTGTAGCTATTACACAGTGTGGTTTAATAGAGTCGATTCTTCAGAAAATCTGGCTGTACTGTAATGAAACTTTTTTGTTTTCTTAACAAACATGGTATACATCCTGAGTATTTCGCTAAGTTGATCATAGAGTTTCTCACGTTTGTCACATGTGTCAATGTCGCTAATTATAAGGAGCTTCCTGTATAAGACAAACGTGGAGAAAGGTGGCCCATCTATAGTCTGTGCTGCTCGAGTTTATTGGTATGTTTGTGTCTGCGCCTGTATTATGTATGTTTATAAAGAAACAAGAACTATGTTTTTAAATGTAATTTGAGTCATATATGGACACATTTTTTTCTTTCGTTGAGTGTTAGACATTTTTTTTAATAAACGGCTGTCAGATAATTTTTGTCTATTGGAAACACCCATATAAAACAGTTATATGTGTATATATACTGAGAATAAAATACTTTGAAGCAATGCAATGTTTTATCTTCTGAATTAATTAATGGATTGATTAACGAAAGTAAAGGTACAAAAATCCTTAAGTACTGAACATAACGATGTTTCTGTTATACAAGTTTCACTAATTTTTCGCTGTTATTTTTATTCAGGTAGAATTTTTCTTGATATTTTACATGATTGCATTTCATCATATATCGACTATCCATTATTATTTATTTCCGAATTTTTAATACTACTTGTATTAGTTTGTTTTTCTTGGATCAGCAGATCCGATACATTTTAATCAAAAATTTTCTTCTAGGCCTTATATCTGGAGAACTACATACAGTGTAGCCAAACCCAAATTATCAGTTAAAAAAAAAAAAAAAAAAAAACGCGATTTAGGGGCCGTTTAAAAATTTTGTGGTCCCTAATCCAAAAACTAATTCTTGGCCAAGATTGCAACCTCTTGATACATTTTTTTTAATCGTTCCTAAAATTCTTGTGCAAGATTGCAATCTTTTGATCCATTTTTTGGATCACTCCTAAAATTTTTGTTTTTAAATTTCAGATTCACCTCAATACTGCGGTTGTGTTCACAGTTTTCTCATCGGTATATCTTGTAAAACGCGTGTCTGTTTAATATTTTTTATATAAATAATTACGACTTTTTTAAAATTTCATTTCCGTCTTCTCTTCATTGCAGTCTGTGCAGATTATCTTTTTAAATTAAATTTTACGTCTATGTTCAATATTCCGTTTTACCTAAGTTCGCACATTTCATATATTATGCTATTTTATTTTTGCTCGTCAGGCCTAGCTAAAACTCTTTCCGCACATATACTATATTTTGTGTGCAAGAAGTTGTTTTAAATAATAGTTTGGCTTTCACTAATTTTAATTTCTGATTTATGTTTAGAAAGGGAAACAAATAATATATAGAATATCTAGTCACTTGTAACATTTCTAAATTTATGCATCAGTGTGTGCATATTAAAGCACTAATTTATGTATTTAAAAAAAAGTAAGATGGCTGACACTGTACACTCATATAACGTTCTCTGTCGATTACTGCAATTCTCACAAGAGGTAGCAAGGCATACTCATCTACTTAATATCGATCTTAAGTGGTGCAGTTATCCCTTATCCCGTACAACATGAATTAAGAAACGGTTCAATAAGTAAACCGGAGAATAGGACTACACAAGCAAGTAGTGAAGTTGGCAAACTATAGTACGAAGGGGAGTCCGAAAATAAGTTTCCCCAAGCGACTGTGGACAGAGGTGGAGATGCAAAACCAAAAATAGCCTGTGACAATAAAGATCAGACGTACCTTTATTTTTCCACATAAATACCACGTACATTGAGACATTTGTCATACCAGTCTTATAAGCTTCAAAAACCCTTCCAGGAAAAATTCAGGGCTCTGCATACGGAAGAAGCGTCGAATAGCTCCTGTGACTTCAAGACTGCTTCCAAAGCGCCTGCTGCCGAGAGTCTTCTTCAAAGCAGGAACAGATGGAAGTCACTGGATCCTTCCAGGTCTCGGTGTGTCCAGCACTTGCTGCCGCCCCTCACTGAATTGGCGACACCATCTCCGCACTATTTGTTTCGACATCATATCAGGCCCATAGACTTCCACGAGGTGCTTATGGATTTCTGCTCCCGATACGCGACATAGCGGACAACCGTTCGCACTTCCTTCTTTGACCACGTCGTCAAAACGCACCTTCTTTCCATAGCTACCAGACTCAGAGACTCGTCTCCACTTTGAGCAGGCGCTGCGAGGGCGCTATCTGCAGGATCGCGGGCGAACGATACGATTCTTTCTTGTATTTGGGTGTGTTGCGCGTGCAACCGCTGTTTCCCTCATTGCTGTTCGCTTTCCTAGGGGAAACTCATTTTCGGACTCCCCTCGTAGAATAATATCCCTTGAGGTACCACACAGGTAACAATATTTTGCCTTTTTTTTATATTTCTGGATTTATTGTGGTAATGTTAAAATCTCTACTTATTTATTTTCATTAATGACCAACAATTATCGTAGGTACATAGAATTAAGAGGCGCCACAAACACGCACGTTCATCCTCGAAGGAACGCCATACGGATATATATGTATGTAAATAACATATTGTAAGGAGTTGGAAGGAGATTGATAAAATTGGAGAGAATTTACGACCCACAGTCATCCATAGTGCATAAAGGATGATTAATTTATTAAATAGCTTTTTTTATTAGGTACTTCATAGTTCGTACTATACATTAAAAATAGAAAATAAACTTAAATATAGAAAACCAGATTACGGCGGAAACATGTAACTTTGGTTTCATAGTGTGAAACTAAGGCTTCCAAACTATGTAAAATCAATACTCGAAGTAGTATACCTATGATGTAACTACTGGTTGCAATAGAGTAGTAGAACTTGTTCCTCGATAGAACTTGTTCCTCGGACGGTGAATCCATATCAAAAAGCAATCTGATACTGTTTTTGTTCTGTGGCGATAAAGGTTGAAACCAAAAATAGTTTATTTCAACCACTTCCGGTTTGAATAGATAGTTAAGGACATGCGACCTATTCTTCGGTTGCTGAATCGATTGCGAAAAACGGCATCTTGATATCTTAGTGCTTTTGCTCTTTAGAAACCAGTATTGAAACCAGAAGTAAATTCGAACCACTTCCTGTTTGGATGGTGGTATGAATAGTTATGTCTTAAAACGCTAAATAGTTTGTAAAATATCGCTTCTCACTATCTTGTTACCATTCTCGTTTGAATAGAGGGCCAACTGAAAAGATAAAACCTACACTTGAGACGGTGAATCGATTGCGAAAACCACACCTCGTTATCTCTGACCGTTTTTGCTTTGTTGAAAATCAGTACGGAAACCGGAAGCAATAGTAAATTTGAACTTCTTCCGATTTTAGTAGTGTAGCAGATGTTGGCTTGAGATGCTGAACAATTTGCAAAAAAACGGCTTGTAGCTATTCTCGTTCTATGGTAATAAATATTGAAACGAGAAATTGCTAATTTGAGCCACTTCCCGTTAACGAAGGAGATCGAACTTGTTTTTGCTGATACCTGTCGACTGATTGACAGACAAAACTGTTCTATAAGAGTTTCGACACATGCATAGTTACTTTCTGAACACCCTGTATATTGATGAAGAAAGATATACACTTTCAGAATTGGAAGGCCATGAAACGGAAAGCTATCAGCGAAACGAGGATATCTCTGCTACCTTTGAAGATGACAACCGGACACCTGTTGCCCTCGGGATGGCTGTCAATCATGGAGCCCAATTCCGACCAGGAAAGGATTCTTCTCTTCCTCCCCCTCCAACCCACCCAGACGCTCCCAACTGTCCGAGGATAGATCCGCCTGAGGTCACGGTATTGAGGACAATACAAAGAATGGAAGCGAAAAACTGGTAAGTTGTCTTCAGCTGGTCCAAATGAATCATTCAAAACAACTGGGTTTACGATTTCTTTTGTGGTGTATTTTCAAATAATTATGATTTGATTGGAATTACAGAAACTTGGATTAATAAGACATTATGACTGAACTATTTGATGATAGGTACAGTCATAAGGCAAGATCGCAATACTATCACAACTGGCAAATCAAAGGGGGTGTTCTTATCTCTGCTTTGACCAAATACAAGATATGTTTATTATACAGGGGTGGTAACAATTACGATATTTTGTTAGTAAAAATAAGCGTAAGGGTTAAAACTATATTTATATGTGTAGTGTACTTCCCACCTAAATCTAACATTCAGTGTTACCATGAATTATTCACCCGAATTGAAATTAACTGTCCTCAAGGTAGCTCGATTCTTCTGCTTGGTAACCAACTTGTCAAGAGAAAAATTCAAGTAACTTTACCTTCGAAAACAGCTCATTTAAATGTAACGATTTACATAACTATGACTTATTATAATTTAGAATTATTAAACACTGTTAATAAATTTAATCGAACCTTAGATATAGTCTTTTCAATTATGTCAGAAGTGGAAGTCAGTAGAGAATCTTATCCTTTAGTTATAGATAGAGATGCAAAAAAAAAAAAAAAAAAAAAAAAAAAAAGCCGGCTTTTTTTTAGGGGGGGGGAACGAGAATTTTGGCTTTTTCATTTTTATGATTTTTCTATCTAAATAGCTTTCTTATAGTATATTCTATAGTTAGATAAGAATTCCAGGACCTAAATGCCATATTTCGCTTTGAAATTCACCATCAAGATGGATGGAGCACATGTTTTACGAATTAAAGCTAACATGAAGAATGTAGTATTTGAAGGCGATTTTAGAGGCTATTTAACTATTTTAACTTTTGAGTTATCGACATTTTTTCTTCTCTAGATCATTTTAGTTTGTCATCCGTGTTTCATTTCTAGGAGCTTAGTACTCTAGCTTCTACCGCAAAAGTTAAACTTATGTTTTTCAATATATCCGTCAAACCGTACTTCCACATTTCTGTTATACTGTAGCTGTGCAACGATTTAGCAATAATTTTCCGGATACAACCTTGAATACTAATTTATACAAATAATCAGTAGCGGATTTAGAAAAGTACTTTGGGAGGGGTTTCTCTGATTGTTTCGTTTTCTAAAATGTCCTAATTTTATTTGGGAGGAGCTTGAAGTTTATGAGTACAGGCATAACTAATATTTCGTTTCGTTTATATATTTAGCGATAATCTTCCGGATACAACCTTGAAGATCATTACTAATATTTAGTTTTTCTAAACATTCGTAATTTTTATTTGACGAGAACTTAAAATTTATGAGTAAAGGCATAACTAATCGATATTTCGTTTGTTTTGGACATTCCTTAATTTTGGGGAACAGGCTTCAGTCCGAGACACCGCCCCCCTAACCTTCGCAAAACCGTCACTGCTGGTAATTAGTAATAATAACGATTTAGAAACAATAAAAAAGGAAGTCGGCCAACTCATAGTACACACACTATTTCTACTTCACAGATGGAATGAAGAAAAGCTTTGTCAGAATGGTCGAATGCTGGGTTGAATCCCGGACTTCCCGATAGAAGCGCAAAAGCTCCACTCAGTCATGTTTGTTGTGCAGTTGTATTTATCTTAACCTAAATATATTCCGTAGTTTTTTTTTTTGTTTTTTTTTTGTGGAGGTGGTGGAGTGGGGTGGGGAGAGTTCCGTAATGATGTGAAGGGTGTGAGCCAAGAACATGGTAACCAACAAATTTTCAATTGCTGAGTTATGTAGCACCAGATAGACAGCAACGCATACCGCTTCGTTTAATCCTTCATGTATAGTCTTATGTGAAAAATCAGCTTTACGACTTTCAAAATGGATTATGCAGCAGAAAATCTCTTTCTTAAAATAGTAAAATTGTGGGTTACCATGTTCTTGCATCACACCCTTCATATGTCGAATCACTCGTTAAAAATTCAGAAAACTTGAGGACTGAGTAAAGCGTGATGGTGGTTATATAAAACTGTAGAATTTCAAGAATATATAGAACCAAAAGCTCTAGATGTGCAGCCTTTAAGTGTATCATATAAATGTAAGTATTTCTCTTATGTTTTATTTTAATTTTATTTTGTTCTAAAAAGAGGGTATGGAATATTTTGAAGTAAAAATAATACATAGAATTTTGCTAGTTATTTGTGTATTTTTAAAAGTAGTAGTTACTTTTAGGGTTGGTTGGTTGGTTTACACCAGCTGTTTTTTTCTTTCTTTTTTTCTTAAATAAACAACTGGTTTAAACAAAATAAATAAATAAATAATAAAAAGAACGAAAAATGCGAATCGTGTGAACTTCATGCTGACGTTTCCACATATCAAACCATCTGCATTAGTTTTATTTCCCTTTCACCTTTTAATCAAGGTGTCCCATGTTCAATTCTCGGTTGAACCACAACCCTTCTTTCTTGTTTGCGGTTCGGATGTAACTTTAAGCGAAAGTCTTCTCCTTGATAACCTCGGTATTACGTAAGGATGTTAAGCCTGAACATACAAAACGAAACTAAATTGTATATTTCTGCATGCCTGAATGCCTGTTGTTTTATAAAGAAGCCAAGGTTGCTTAAATATATTGATAGAAATTGGCAAAATGTATCGATTGCCTACGTAGCTTCCAACATTAGGTTGGATTGGACTTTCAATGGTATGTACGTACTAAATTTGTTATTTAATACCTCAGTTTTAGCGTACTGATTATGATACGTTGACCTTTAAATTTTACATGGTAAGCAATAACAGGATTTTTCCGTTATTTTATACATTTAGAGTAATGACGAGATTTTCCCGATGGCTAGGGCGGGGGTTTCCCAATTTAAGAAATTTACTGACCGGACTTCTTTTAAGCTTATGTGACCTCTTCCAGCAAAACCCCGTTGTTGCATAATAACACCAAGGCGAAGCGAACTTATTTCTGTCAATATCTAATATAAATACATATATCTAAATAAAAAAAAAACTGGTTTAAAAAAAGTTTAAACTCACAAAAAAAAACAAAAAAAAACGGGTTTTTGGTATTTTCAAAAACAACCATGGTTCTTGGCAACCCTGCTTACTTTTGTATATAGGAAGTTTAAAAATCTTATTATATACATTGGTTAATCCTTCGGAATTCACAATGTAAATATGTTGAAGTAAAATGGTTTGAAATATCTTTTTGAAATTCATGGTTTATTTTCGAGGTTTTATATTATTATCGGCATCAACCACTGATTAAAAGACTTTTTGTGTTATAGAGAAGCGAAACAAAATCTGCTTTATCAATTTAAAGCAGAATTTTGAAAAAAGCCCAAAATTTCCCAAGCAAAGAAGCGAAGCAGAAAAACCCGTTTTTTTTTTTCCCCAAAAAAGCCGTTCTTTCCCGAGCCCTTGCATCTCTAGTTATAGAAGATATGCATCATCCAGCCCTTGTAGTAAACATCAAACAACAGTCGACAGTAAAACACAAGAGTAACATCTCCGGATACAACTTTTAAAAAAGCTGTCTATCGTTGGTAGATTAGAATTGCTTAAAAAATATGATAATGTTTATGATTTTGTCACAAATTTTTATATTATCTATAACATATTTGATAGGAACGCTCCGGAAAAAAAAAGTTATAACTATCCTTGCTGATTCACGAAGGAAATTACTTTAAGAAGGCTTTCGACAGAGTAAGTCATAAAATACTGTTAAACAAATTAAATCATTATCATTTTTCTTCAGCCCTCACATTCTTTTTTTCGTCATATCTGAGTAAACGTAAGCACACAGTTGTCTATAAAGAATTTAAATCAGACTAGTATTTTGCGTCATCAGGAGTTTCACAAGGCTCCAATCTAGGCCCTTTACTATTTCTATTATTTATCAACTATCATGCAGATAATATACACAACAGTTAAAAACTATTGTTCGCTGATGATCTCAAAATATACGCCAAGATAGAATCTATACATGATTGTCTTGATTTAGAACATGTCTTAGAGGGTATTGCAAACTGATTGTTAATAAACTTGGAGTAAATATACACAAGTGTAATGTATTATCATTCAGTAGAAACTTTACGTCTTCATTATACCTCCATGTTCCTTGGATTAGAACTGAAACCAAGAGTACAGGTCTCTTATTGCAAAAAGGCTAGGACCAACATAATGCTGAAGTCAGCAATCTGGAGAACACGTTCTTTCTATAACAAATTATGTCATAAACATGATGAAATTGATATATGTGCAATGTCCTCTAAAGCACTTACAAAAACTGTTGTAAAAATGAATTATAATATTTCAACACTAATTCGGCATATGTCTGTTGTGTTGATAAATAAATAAGAGGCGGGTTGAGCGACATATGTGACTTGACGCCTTGTCTTGATGCATCCACACTCGATTCTTGTCCCTTCCGTAGAGATGGGGAATGTCATGGCGATAAATGAGTGTCAAGCCGTTAGCCGGATAATATTCCGAATTCACCTTCGTATTTTGGCTCCACGATGTACGGTCAGCTTGTCCTGGTACGAATATCCCGCAATGATCATGAAGACTGTGCCAAAACTTTCCTTGCATTTAGCGAATCATCATTGAAAATCCTTCACGCCTGTCGATCGATAAAAAATTGCGCGTGGCTTGTGATAGTCATCCAGATAAATATATGCTTCGTCCAGTGTTACAACAAACTTCTACTTTTCACCGCCCAGGTACCGCTCATACAGCTTTCGACGGTTGGTGCGAGGTTCCTGGATATATTTTGGCAAGAGCTTATGAACACGTCCCTTCCATCACTTTACCACCCTCAAATCGCGATGAATGACTGTGTGCACTGTCTTCAGTGATGTCAGTAGCCGGTTCGCGATACTCCTCTGTGTGAGTGAATTCTTCCTAGTGACCAGACCCCCACTTCTCGAATTCTAGTTCGTGTGTGGCTAGTTGCAGGCCGGGGGTTGGTCTGTTTCTGCACCACAGGAATCATCCCACGCCTCGCATTACCTGCCCCTTTCAACACCCGTGATATGCTATTTTTGGACACAGTGAATCCACGCTTCTTGTATAGTTTGGGAATGGAACTATAACTGTAGTTCACGTCGGAAAGGGCAGTTATGTAGCCCTCCCAATAACCACTTACTTTCGGCGGCATTTGTCCCGATATGCACTTCCCGCACCTGTCATGCACAGTCAGTATTCCAAAGTGCCGACACGACTGGCAGCTTCCTTCTCTTCCAGCTTGGTGGTGGTGCTGCATAAGGTATGTAATTTCGTCACCATAGATCAGAAACAACCTCTGTAGTACGGTTTATACGCCACAACAAGAGCAGAAATATACCTGCATTATCACAGTATATTCCATACCTCATGTCTATGGGTTCTTGCGAAAAATATACCGGAAGCGTTTTTCCTACTATCCCTCGTATAAATCAAACTTCCTCAGTGTTTATTTTCCATACGCCTTAAAATAGTAATAAGGTTGCCATTATTATTCTGTCTGCAAATGTAAGTTCTACTTTTAAAGATGGTAATTCACTTCGGATTAAAAATGAAAACTTAAAATTCAGGCATCAAATCAAAGCTTCCTGTCCCGAGGTTTCTCCACTACTATAGGTTATTCCGTCCATGTAAGCTCCGATATTTCAGTAAGGAAATGTCGTTCGGAAAACTGTTTTGTTCAGTACTATCTTTCGAACTTTTTAAAGCTACTTATATGTCTCCATCACAGATTAGTTTTAGATGTAGTTTTTGGTACACTCTGGAGGTGGAAGGAACAAGGAGGGGTCGTAACTAAAAATTCATATTTTTGCTTATAGCAGACAGTGCTAGAATAAAAAAAACAAGTACATATTTTCACACAAAGAAATCCTCTAGTTAAAAAAAAATAATAATAAATAATGGTACAATTTAACTACAATACGTACCTGAGTTTGTTGCTTATTAACATATGAATCATTTTCACGTTCAAGAACAAGAAATATACATGTACTTACATCAGGTTTATTTTAATTAAGTGTGTTAAGACAATATATATATAAAAAAAACTGTTACAAATACTCGTATATACATGAATTTTTTCTATTTGCGTACATTACATCGTTAAAGGATTAGTCAATAGACAGTCCATTAATGTAATCATTGTATACAAAATTATATGTAAGGCCCGGATTTGTATGTATAAACTTTTTTTTTTTCAAACACGTACAAGCCCAAAACAAAGTTTATTATCCTAATTAAGAATCTGCAAGTGTAAATTAAAAATTTTATTTCACATAATATTTCATATTTTCTGAAAAAAGTTATGTAAATATATATTTTGGACATTTTTGCAATAAATACATATTTTTAATAATTTCCGTCATTTTATTCTAAATTTCACGACGATTTTTTTCTTTCTCTCGAAAGACATTAACATCGGGAAAAGAATACGCTACATACGGTAAATCTATCCATCGTATTTACAAGCAATTTTCAATCTGCAGAAACAGCGTCGTCATAAATTCTGCTTATCAGCACTGGGGTAACTTGTGCCAAACAAAGAGCTTGTAAAGGAGCGCTTTGTACTTTGAAACCAAAACTGAGAGGAGGGCGAGTGACCGTAGGTGAAGGGGAGATAATAGTAAGCACAGCACTATATTTCATATTATTAAAGAAGGAGAAGGGTTTCGGTGAAACTAGTATTTCTGTTTGTGTTAGAAAAGTGGAAAATTTTATAGTATGTGTACTGATAAATGATGAAATAATTTCCAAACGATATTTCTTGCTAGCCTCTAAAGAGCTTTCAGTTACGAATCACGTGACAATTGCCAGGCTGTTCAATGAATCTTTGCACATTTGGTGGCCAAATGGTGTGAAATATCACAATGGTTTGCTTTTTCTGACTGACGGTGCTCTTTATATGAGGAAAGCTGGTGAAGCTCTTTCTGTATGCTACCCTAATATGATTCATGTGACATGTGCCGCACACGCCCTACATAGATTGTGTGAAAAAATCCGAACCTTTTGTCCTAAAGTGGACAAGTTAGTGTCAAATGGGAAAAAGATTTTCGCAAAATTGCAAACTAGAATTGAAATTTTCAAAGAAACGAATCCGGATCTTTCATTTCCTCTAACATCTGCAACCACGCGGTGGGGTACGTGGTTTAATGTAGTACTATAGTATGTGGAAAATTTTGAAGCATTTGTATCTATAGTAACTAAACGAAACCCAGACGATGCTTCATCCATTGAAATTGTTCAAAATTTAGGAAGTGACAGTAGCTTGAAATGTGACTTGGGTTTCATATCTGCCACTTTCGGTTTCTTGACTCACTCTTTAGAAATTAGAAGCTAGGGCAGATTTATTGAGTACTTCGGTTAAAGAAGTAAGTGCGTTGAAAGAAAGCTGAATGTTTTTTGCCTTCGAAAGCTGAAGTCGTAATAAAAAAAATAAGGATTTGTTTGAGACAAACATTGGCTATAAAACCGTATTAAAATATCTGAAGTATGAGAAGGCCAAAACACAAGTGAAGTGGTGTGAATATACCCCTTTTCAAATACGCGAGGTTAACACTGTGTGATGTAGAATGTCCCATTTCTCAATATAAGGCATTATTCCGTAACAAATAGGCATGGCTTTACGATGGACAATTTGGAAAAGACGTTATTCACTGCAATG
This sequence comes from Thermobia domestica, assembly GCF_964235325.1. Classification (NCBI taxonomy): domain Eukaryota; kingdom Metazoa; phylum Arthropoda; class Insecta; order Zygentoma; family Lepismatidae; genus Thermobia; species Thermobia domestica. Next base: position 92,461,574 of record NC_137470.1, read on the forward strand.
CACATGGAATTTCGACATCTGATGAATAGGAGCTATTGATGAGTACCAGTAATTATTTTTCTTATGTTGGGCGTTTCCCCATACTTTTTCTTATTACTTTTTGTCAAATATAATATATATATATATATATATATATATATATATATATATATATATATATATATAAAAATTTTAGCAAATATTTTTTCATTTCTAGCACATAAAAATCCGGGCCCTAATTGTATGTGTAGGCAAAATCTTCGGCACATCAGTTGTTCTTTCCGTATGGCATAGTTATCTGTTGCGTATGCTACAGATGCTAATACTTTACCATGTCGTTCCGTATACTTGTCTCTTTCTATATATATATATAAAAAACACAATCCTATCTATGTTGTACCAATATATAGCATTGGCAGTCTTTCACTTCAATACTCCTAACTCAAGCGAAATTGAGTTTGTCCAAAGGGAGCCGAAATCTTGTTTCTCGCGAAAATAACTAAGCTGCCTCTTCTTTTGTTTTGACATCCATTTCATTATCAATCTCTCCATCATTTGTGTCTTCTGTGTTGTTTTCCTCCAGCTTCTCCTGGCCATAGTCGTAATCATAGTCATATGTGTAAGCTGATTCATCTTCCTCCTCGATCTTTGATATGGGGCATTCATAGCACCTGCAATTAGAAGACAGTACTTAAAAATTATGTACATCAGATCAAAAATACGCGCAAAAGTACGAACGGTCAGTCTTAAGATATAGGTCAGGGCGCAAAATTTCAAAATCAGACGCACTCGCCAATCCAAAAATGATGGTCGCCAGTATCTCTCACGTATAAATTATGAGAGGTCTGCCCCCCCTCCTCCGGCCTTTGGTTTGGCAAAGAGATTACATCAGGGCATAAAATTTCAAAACCAGACAATTAGATTCAGGATAATCATTTTGTATTGGACAATTCATATACATGTTAAAAAAGTATCATTCATTAAGACTTCAAGTTTGAGTTACGTCCTCTCTCTGCACTGAAATACCAGTCGTCCATTGCAGTTTTCGGATCAAAGTTCTTAAATGAAGGGCTATTAATGGAGATTATCATCAAATCATCCAGTGTGTCAGTCTTCAGTAAATTCCTGTAGGCATTCTTAACTCTGTTCAGACTGCTGAAGTCTCTCTCACATGAAGCAGTACGCACAGATAAAGCTGCACGAAGTGTGACAATTGGAAGCAATTTCGTAATGAATTTTTGACTGTAAATCTTTTTCAGTGTTTGATTCTACGTTAATGAGGGTGGGAAAGGAGGGCCGAATTACAACGTTATGACGTGAAGACTTCACATTCCGTGTTTTCTCTCACTTAGTGAGAATTATTGTCGTTAAAAACAGAAACTGCGCAGCCCTGTGAGTTTAGGCAGAAATCATTCCTACTAAACACTAGTCGCCAGGGGAAATTTTGCGCCCTGATATAGGTATACTGAGTAGTTGCGTAGGGACCTTACGATTCTATGTGCCCCATGAGAATTTATATGCGCTATCACAATAAATAAATAAAAACTGAAGCATTTTATGAAACAAAAGAGAATTGGTACAAAAAGGCAAACAAACGAATGAGCGGAGAATGTTCCACAATGCAAACAATAAGTCATGTAAAACATAATTAGTGTGGTAAATACGCCTGGGATGTATAATTCTAATTCGAAAGTTTATGGACAACAGACTGCTGGGTATGCCAAGAAGAAAGTTGAAATTTGGCTTGTTTATGGCTTCAGAAGAAATATTAAAAATATATTTTCTTTACATCTTCAGGAGGTAAAAAGGAAGGATGAAAACAATTCCTCGTGTTATTTAAATGTGACATATTCTGATTTTCTGGATATTGAATACCACGTTTGTGGTAATTTCAATAAAAACTTGAAATTTGGTATGATTGTATGTTTCATAGCATTATCTCAGTAAATCACCAAAATAAAAATTTCCAACTTTAGTAGTTGACGTCAGGATGGGCATTCTGTCGTAAAACCTACATCAAAGCCGCGGAAAATGCTAGTGCGTATCCTATAGGCCACGTGCAGCGGAGTCACCCGACTTTTGTGAGAAGTGGGTAAGGGCTGCTGAATCGAATAGGTTTGGCTCAAGTAAGTAGTTTATGTGAAGGTTAGAATGGGAAAACTTAACGTCAGGATGATGGACAGATGAGGGAGAGAGACTGCAGATCAGTTTGAAAAAAGAAAGTTGGGGATCCTGTGCATGCAAGAAAAGATATGGAAAGGTAATAAGCCAAGAGAAAATATCGATAACAACGATAATCTATATAAATATGTAAATGTTGTTATGGACAATGGTCCGGTACAGAAGATATAATTTTCTTTTATGGCCAGACCTGTACATCTGTTGTTAGGTTTTGTGGCCAGACAGATTTCTAGGTAGTTAAGATGATAATACGCTAGGACGCCATTGTAAATGAATGTATGTTCAATTTAAAAGGAAGAAATATTGTTTAAAAAAAAAGATAAATGTGGAAAAGTCTTCGGAAAATACACAAGTTTAAATCTATTTTATTTTGTGAGTTATCATTGAACATTCATTGAGTGAATTACATCTTAAGCAGTTAACTGTGCTAAATAACTGAAGTTAGTAATATAAATTGTTACGTATTTTATGGTGCCGAACTCACGGCAAATTTCGAGACTAGTTGGAAGTACAGTATACTAGTCTCAAATTTGTAATTAAAAATGTAATATATATCAATACAAAATGAAAAGATATACGAACCTATCAAAATGAGTGTTCAAAACAGTAGTAACAATCCTGGTGATAGAGTGGAACAAAACATGTCCTCAACGGATTAAATGTTTAGTGTAGCTGATATGATTCGACAAGTAGGTCAACAATTGAATGCAGTGACACAAAAATTAGAACAAAATGATGCCCGGCTTGAGCACATGATCCAGCAAGTGACAGAACGAGTGGATGTCCGGATTGAACATGATCCAGCAAGTGACAGAACGAGTGGATGTCCGGATTGAACATGATCCAGCACGTGACAGAACGAGTGGATGTCCAGATTGAACACAATTCAGCAAGTAACCGAAAAAAAAATAATGCCTGGATTGAACAAATAACTTAGCAAGTAAAAGAACGAGTGTCCCAGCAAGTAACAGAACAATTAAATACGAAATTTAAGCAAACTAATACCAAAATAGAAATGATACTTTAAAGATTTGAGGCTATGTAAGGTTCAGTCAACGTAGTGCAAACACAAGCCAACGAAAAGTCAAACCAAATCAGGAAGTTTCAAGACGAAATACAAACATTTAAGAACAAACTTGCAACGACTGAGGGCAAGGCTGTAGTCGAAGGTACACGGCGGTAGGGTTGTGACCGATTCCATTTCAAATCGTCCAGGCAGACCACAATTGGTCCCCATCATAGTCTCAGATTTCATTTATTTTTCTTATATGGGATCTACATGCAATATTATTAGACCCATATTTTTTTCTTTTTGCTGAAAAAAATTTCTCCTTCGATATACAAGCCTTCCAAAATGGCTGCCCTCCTCTCGGATTGATCGAAAAACTTAAAAACATGTCAAATTAAAAATTTTATTGTAGAAAAACGAGTGTACTTAGTAACATAATCGCAATAGCAGGAAGAGTATAAAGTTGTATGTTTTGGTAGAGGGCCAAAAATCGTCTATTGATCCAATAGGAACCGCGCAATTCACTCGCAATGTTGCCAACTTTGGTGAAATATTTGCTAACTTCAAACATTTTTTTCTGTCCTCACGAACAATATCAACTATCTGCTTCTACCATGGAAATCTACTCCATAAGGTCTCTTGAAAATTTAAAGGACGTACGTTTCTGATTATTATATCCCACGTTATAGCTTGATGAAAAGCTGAAAATTTCATTAAGACGCCATGTTTGGACGCCATTTTCTCAAAAACCCCACCGTTTAAAAATCTGAATTTTTTACATGTATTGGAGAAGCACCTAAGTATTTAATATCCGTTAACCGTTCATGTGGCTGCAGCCCCTCACATTTGCAATTGATTATTGAAATTTCGATTTTTGTACTTGAAATGTAAATATTTCCTATGGGTATTTAGGTCCTCTACACGAGGCGATTTGAAAGGGGGTATGAAAATTTTGAGAGATGAATCCTGACATCAAATCCAGTAGAAAAGTTTCTATAAACATGAGTCGAATTCCGATTCGTTTTCGAGTTACAAGGTTTCCAACTCGGGACCCAAAATCGGTTCGGGACAATGGAAAATAAAATATAAATTTCGCGTTAAATCAGACCTGTGTGTTAAAATTGTGATGAAGTTCAGAAAGTTGATTTGTATCAATATGATAATATTTATGTGCATTGCAATTCGGTTGGCAGCGTTGTCAACTTGGTAGAACTTTTATTTGTTTCCAAATGACACTACGTGGTTTTTATTTGATATTTGGTATTCATTAATGATTGTAAACATCACATCAAGCACAATTTTCCCACATCATCACAGTTTTCGAAAACTTACATGTATTTCATTAAAAGGTTTTATCTCGTGCGTTATTGATAGTTTGCAACATTAAGTGTGAATTTCACTTGGTGTTTGCCATCATTAGTAAAACCAAAATGTCAGAAAAAAAAACTACGCCTGTGTAAGTTGTATTATTATTATTATTAATAATAATATTAATAATAATAATAAGAAGAAGAAGAAGAAGAAGAAATATTTTTTATTGTTGCAAAACCTCTTGTAACTCCATGCATCAAGTTCGAACTTATTCAAAAAATTCTGCTGTAACCACGAAACAGTTCATTACGTGATTCGGTGTCGTGAACATCGTCCTAGTGTCCTCTGGAACCATGAAAATTGTTTTCACTGGTAACATGACATTGTAGTGCACTAGTTACAGTGTTTGTGTGAATAACAATGGAGAAATCCTGCTACAGTAAGGACCGTATTAAATGTGTTGATTATTCTAAAAGGCATAAGAGGATTGTGTAAAGAAAGAATTCTTGGCAAAAATTTTATCTTGTGGTAAAATATATGTATTGCGTACAGCGCGTCTGCCAAAACGTAGTATTAGGAGAGGATGATTATTTGTATAAAGGGTGCCTTGAATATTTACCGTGGACAACGTGAATGTGTGTGAGAACGGAAGAAGGTGTAGATATGAAATTATGCACCAGCAAGATGCAGAATTTGTTCCTCTGAATGTAGATTTGGAAACCATTAACCAGACAGTTAACATGCTAAACATGAATGTGTCGCCATTAAAAACAGCCGTTATCGGTGAAACCTAGACTACGGTGAAGGATTCACCTCTCAAAATTTTTCATACTGCCTTTCAAATCGCCTTGTGTACAGGACACAAATAATCATCCTCTCCTAATAGTGCGTTTGGGCAGACACGCTGTACGCAATCCATATATTTTACCGCAAGATAAAATTTTTGTCTAGAATTCTTTCTGTGCACAATCCTCTTATGGCTTTTAGCATAATCAACACATTTAATACGGTCCTTACTGTAATAGGACTTCCCCATTGTTATCCACTCAAACACTTAACTAGCGCACTACAATGTCATGTTACCAGTGAAAACAATTTTCATGATTCCAGAGAACACTTGGACGATGTTTACGACACCGAATCACGCAAACTATCAATACGCACGAGATAAAACCTTTTAATGAAATACATGTAAATTTTCGAAAACTGTGGTGATGTGGGGAAAATTGTTCTTCATGTGATGTTTACAATCATTAATGAATAACAAATATCAAATAAAATCCACGCAGTGTCATTTGAAAACAAGTTCTTCCAAGTTGGCAACACTGCCAACCGAAATGCAACGCACGTAAAAATCACCATATTGATACAAATCAACTTTCTGAACTTTATCAAAGCTTTAACACACAGTTTCTGATTTAACGCGAAATATATATTTTATTTTCTATTGTCCCGAGCCGATTTTGGGTCCCGAGTTGGGAACCCTGTAACTCGAAAACGAATCGGAATTCGACTCATGTTTATAGAAACTTTTCTAATGGATTTGATGTCAGGATTCATCTCTCAAAATTTTCGTACCCCTTTCAATTCGCCTTATGTATAGGACCTAAATGCCCATAGGAAATATTTACATTTCAAATACAAAAATCGAAATTTCAGTAATTAATTGCGAATATTAGGGGCTGCAGCCGCATGAACGGTTAACGGATATTAAATACTTAGGTACTTCTCCAATAATTCTAAAAAAATCAGACTTTTAAAAGGTGGGGTTTTTGAGAAAATGGCGTCCAAACATGGCGTCTTAATGAAATTTTCAGCTTTTCATTATGCTATAACGTGGGATGTAATAATCAGAAACGTAAGTCCTTTACATTTTCAAGAGACCTTATGGGGTAAATTTCCATGCTAGAAGCAGATGGTTGATATTGCCCGTGAGGTCAAAAAAAAAAAAAAAAAGTTTGAAGTTAGCAAAAATTTCAAAGTTGGCAACATTGCGAGTGAATTGTGCGATTCCTATTGAACCAATAGACGAATTTTGGCCCTCCACCGAAACATACAACTTTATACTCTTCCTGCTATTGCGATTATGTTACTAAGTACACTCGTTTCTCTACAATAAAATTTTTGACATGTTTTTCAGTTTTTCGAACAATCCGAGAGGAGGGCAGCCATTTTGGAAGGCTGTATATCGAAGATTTTTTTTTTTCAGCAAAAATAAAAAATATGGGTCTAATAATTTTGTATGTAGTTTCTTATTTTAAAAAATAAATAAAATCTGAGACAGTCGTGTGGACCACCCTGGACGATTTGAAATGGAACTATCAAAGATAGACACTGCGGTTATTTGGAAAAGCTTTCTAAATGAAGAAAATACGAGAAAAGTTTTCAGCGAAATCTTCGAGCAGCATCATCAATAAGCCAGGTATACCAGTAGAAGCACGGAAGAGTTTGTGGCCAGAAGGTATAGATATTGTATAGATTGTCATGCAGAAAATCTATGAACAGGAAAAATGACAAGTCAATGGAGGGATAGTATTATTGTACCTATTTTCAAGGAGAAAGGAGATATACAGGACTGTGGGAACTATAGAGAAATCAGATTAATATCACATACAATGAAGATTTGGGAGAAAAGTATAGAAGGGCGATTACAGGGAGAAACATCAATAGAAAAATTTAGGTTTATGCGAGGAAAGAGTACAATGGACGCACTTTTTATACGAAGAGAAACTAGGGAGAGATTATTTATAAAATGCAAATGGTCTTTATTCAATTGGGAAAGGCCTACGACAGAGTACCATGACAGGAATGAGGTGTCACAGGAAGAAAGGAGTGAAACAGAAATATGTAAGAATAATCCAAGATATATATAGATACGGGAGCAACCACGCAAGTGAGTAGTGTGGAATTGACACGCTAAATCCCTGTTAGAGTTGGATTACACCAGGACTCAGTCTTAACCTCTTATCTCTTCAACGTTGTCATGGATGTTATAACTCAAGATGTGAGGTATAAAGCTCCCTGAAGTATGTTTGTCGACGATATTGTATTATGCAATACAAATAAAAAAGTTAAAAAGGAAAGTAGAGAGTGTGAGGAAGTCTTTGGAAGACAGAGGCTTAATTAATAGAAAGGAAACGGAATTTCCCGAGTTTATTGAAAAAATGGAGAAGTAAGGCTAGGAGGAGGAGAACAACTGAGTTAAGTGGACAACTTTAAATATTTAGGCTCATCTGTTGCCAAGAATGGTGTTATGGATGTCAAAATAACACACAGAATAGGGGTGAAGAAACTGGAACAAAGTATGTGCAAGTACTAACATAACCTATAATCGTCGTTCAGAGATAGTGAAAAATTAAAAGTTTACAGTGTTACCAACCAGATGTTACCAAAGTCTACATCTTCTAGTGGAGGAAAGGACTAATATATTTCGACATGGATAAATTGAAGCAAAATTATGCAAATGTCGATATTTATTGCTGTTCTCGTATTAGCGTCATGTTTGATCATCGACCGCCATATGAGACTACATGTCGGAAGCATTAATTAAACTCATTATTACCTTCTTGGAGGAGTCAACATTGCTGATAAGTTCCTGATTTTAGTCTGAACTGTTTATACGCTATATATGTGGAGTTTTGAGAATCCGTTGTCACTGAAGATACTAGATGTAATAATTTCTTAAGTTAGAATCCAACAACTAATTTCACAGGTGATTGATGGCAGTCATTTTCCTACTTCTTTTGGATGTCAGTTTAATGTAAATTCCATTGGCATCGAATGACTTTTGATTTTGAAGAAGGGAGGCATTTGGTGGATTGGATTTAGTCACAGGAGTCTGTTATCAACACTGGTATTCCAAACTCACTTTTGCATAGGAGATGATCTCTGGAGACACAAGATGGTGTGTCTTTTGTTGCTGAAAGCTCCTGGTTTGCTGCATGACATTGCGTATGTATGCAGTGGACTTTGATTGCCGTTTTCTTCTCATACCAGGTAAAACTTTTATTTGGAATCGAAGTACCACACCATCGAATACCACGTTCGACATCGATCCTTAATACAGTGAAACCTGTTAATGTTGGCCACCATCCACTGAAAAGTGGCCAACTTGGACAGGTGACCAACTTACAGAAAGTAAGTGTGATTGGTGTATTTTTAGAATAGGATTTCTAGTATTACTTGATTGTAAAATTTTAATAAGCAATGACACGACAGCTACTTTTAAATAATCTATATAGAATAATTATGACAATACACAGTACTAGAAAAAAAAATAGTACAGTATGTTTAATCTGAAAATTAGCCTGGTACACGGAATTATTCGGATTGAAAACAACAACACAAACAAAAATAGAAACATATGTATGCAGTTTATTGAAATTGATATTGTAGCACACTGACCTATTCAGATTGAAAACAAGAAAAGCAAAATTATAAATTGAACAATTTATATGTAGTTATATGACTTGTTTTCAGTTGTTACTGTTCTTTTTGTTTTTGTTTGTTTTGTTTTCATTTTGGATAAAATCCAATGTCTATTCAATTCTGTTGTACAGAGGAAACATATCTGCAAACTCATTCTAAACGTATTTCTTTTATTCTTTTTGCCTTGTTAATGAGCTACAAGCGTTCCCCTCGGAGCAAAAGAGGTTTTGAGAAAATATTAAGGGAATTCATATGTCAAGCTCTCCGCTACTTTTCGACAAGCCGTCATGTGCCAATAGTTGACAATTGAGATGGTTAACCTTGAGAGAATTTCAAGGAATTACGAAAGCTTTTCACTGATGAAAGGAGCCGATATAGCTAATGGCTTTACCAAAACAGACAGGGTAAACAAATATATACGTACAACCATTTCCTGAATTCCTGTACGTGGTTTTTCTTATTCAGATCTTTCTTCACCACCCCTTTATCAAGATAGTGTTCTCCAATCGACCTCCAAGAACAAATCGTGCGAATCCCTGCTTCTCTGTCTCCAGTCACAAATACAGAACATCTGCCTCTCATATCAGAATACGAAACAGTTAAGAAAAATAATAAAACAGTATTTTGTGTGGCTAAGATACCCAGGTAAATTTATCGTTACCAACATAGGTAAACATTGCTTCAATGCGGCCAACTTATAAGATAAACAGGTGTCCAACTTATAGAGTAATAAGTAACGAATGTCTTATGGGGAAAACGCAGGTTCAAGATGAGCCAGGCCCAGGTAAGCAGGTGGTCAAGTTGACAGGTTTTACTGTACATTAAATATTTTGATTATCATGGCACCTTTAAAAATTTAACTTCATTTTGTGTTCAAGTTTCAATAATAGTAACAGTTCCGCTCTTTTCTGCTTTAGATGCTTTTGTTGAAATGTGGAGGTAGTTCAATATCTCTTACTATTCAGTATTACAATGTCCTTTGAATCCTCTAGATTTATCCTCCATAGTAACTATTTTTGCGAAATTGCCATAACAGATTATGACCACCTTTTAGTTTGCAAGTCTTTGCTTGTGCCATATTTGTATCGGATAGCCGGACTAGTTCAATATTCAAATGTGTGAGACGAACATATTTAATTGTGCGATTAGTGTGATATTTTATTGTGTGTGGTGTTGATGATATTTTGTGGGTTTGTGGCGGTGCTCAACGCACAGAAAATCTATAGAGAATTGCTACTTCTGTTTTTGTAGAAAATAAAAAGTTGAAGTTTGTTGGACAGTGTACTAAGTAGTGTACTTTAAAGACACTCAAAAAATGAGTGTATCCAATGCTATATACCAGTGCACAAAAGAAACCATTTCTGATACAGGAATCAGTACTTGGCGGAGCACCATTTGTCAGCACTTAAAGCTTCAACCCTATGTGGAGTGGTATCCTGCAAATCATCGATTACATCCTACGACATATGGTACCACTCCTCACACAGTGCCTCATATTACTTGTTTACGGCCAGTAGATTCATGTAAGGGGATTGTGCGGACCACGGCAGAATCTAGAGTTCTATTATGTCCATGTTATTTTCAGTCGGTTGTCAGGTTTATATTATGACGTGGTGTCCCGTCATTTATGTGCCGTCCTACGACAGTTCGACTGTTTCAAAGGAAGATAGCAATTTATCTTGCAAACCTTGATAAATTTCGCAACACTGTGCTAGTCTCTCAAAGAAAAAATGTTACTGCGACATCTCCTTAAATTGCACTCCACACCGACTCCCCACGCCGTATTTCGCCGCAGGATGGTAGAATTTTGGTGAATCGTGGTGATCTGTTGATCGCTTTCATACCCATTGTCGACCGCTGCCCGAGAATTAGCAAAATCTGCTTTCATCAGAGAATGCAAGATTGCTCCAAATGTGTTCTGCTATTCACACTTGTGGTGGTCCGTGTCATTTTATAGTGATCTTTATTATGAACTAAGTTTGAAGACTTATTTTGTGCAATGAACAAAGAGTTGAGCTGGTTTTGAGGTTAATATCTCTTTCAGCAGCGAAGTTATATGAGACGGGACCTACTGATTAACGTGGATTCCGAACCACATGAGCTCCCGCCGCTGGACTTAAAGAATTGCATTTTCTTTCTTTTTACGTTACAATGGAAATTTTATTCGCGTTTGAATCTCATCCGTGGGAACTACTGCGACAACGTACTCTCACAGACTTTGCTTATACGTCATGATAATGCTCCAGCCAACAAGAGTATATGTACAGACGAAATGAATAAAAATTTGTATGAATTGAGGGTTCCGAGATCACATTTTACGTCTGGGTTCCAGACCTGTGGGTGGGACTTCGTGAGAGAAACGGGAAGAGCGATACTTATTCTGCAAGATGAAGAAATAGTAAATAGACCTGCGTTCTTCTGTTATTTTAATATTTTTCATTCGTTTTTTTTTTTTTTTTTTTCAAATTATTGTTAACCTACAACAAATAAAGTATGTAGCTGTCATAAACATCCCAAATACAATCAATTGAACTGAGGATGCATTTAATTCACTGATTTCCTCGTTGTTTGTTATGTGCATAGCCCGCCTAATATAAGTTTCTTTATACTATGTTCCTGATAATACAATATAATTGCTGAATTATATTGCTTTCAATATGAGTCTAATATAGTGGTTTATTGCTGTTGTTTGTGGTGAGGTTGAAACAGAACTTCGTTTTGTTTGTATCAAATCATAATTTGCGTGGTAACAGCATTTGTGTGTGGATAGCTTTGTATACATTCAGGTTATTGGCGAAGCTGTCAATGCATGGGCGCTCTATGGATTTCAAGTTTGATTCCCGAGCTTGGTTATTACGTTGGTATCCTTTGCCATCCGCAGGAATCATAATGTGTGTGTGTGTGTGTTCTTTTTAAGCAAATGGTTTCTTTCAAACACGTGTCGAGATTTTCCCACATTATGCAAACATTGATCGGTTTGTGCTGATCAGCCAACCACGGCTGCGTTGTCACTGGCAATTTGGATGACGAATCCTTACACTCCGGACGACTACTCGTTTCAGATATGTCATTGGTCCCGGTTGAACCTACCTTGGGTTTAAGCATGTCATTCTATCCTATCTGAATTCCGTTAACAGTTGTTAACGTTGCATGCAATATAGCACTAGGGGCGCACCCACGAGGGGTCTACCGAATCCTGACCCAGCCAAAACTTCGTAAGTCAACATAAATTTGCACACTTTCTTAATAAAAGTTTAACAGGCAAATGATTGATGTAGCATGTAAATTTGATCTTACACTTCATCTGTACTCTTGCTCTTGTAAAAGCAATACGATTCTATCATTTTTTCTGAAAATATAGGTGGAAGTATTTTACAATTACTTATCGCCTCTTCAGGTGCAGAATAATACCCGTTCAATATTACGTAGACGTAGTGGCTGGTAGTATTGGACACCCTCCCAAAGCATGGACCCTTCCCAACAAAAATTTCTGGGTCGCGCCTGCATAGCACTGATGATGGACTTACTTCTACCACATCCCCAATATCTATTTATGTAACCACGGGTAAACTCCATCAGCTCCTCCCAACCACGTGCGTGCACTATGGTGCCACTTACTGTACTGAATGCTTACATCACTACCTGCACCGGCCTTAACCTTCGCTCGGTGTTTCCAGAAAATCATGTTGCATTCGGGTATCTGTTTCCTTATGTCAGGGTAATTTATTTTGAATGTTCACGGAAATATGATTACTAGATGAAGTAAATAAGACACGAATCATTAATTTAATTATCGGTTTCATCCGCTACTGTACTGAACAAAGGAAGACGCAACTGGTGAAATGGAGATTATCATTGGATTTCCTCCACACTAGCCTATAATTCAATTCTTTATTTGAAAATATAATAAGACAAGAATCTATTAATTAATACCATGGAACAGCAAACACAGTTTTAAAAACATAAAGAAGTTATTTGAATGTTTACCTGCTTTCATTAATTCCATAATTGAGACAAGTATCTCCAACGCACTCGCAACATCCATCGTGGAACCACCTGTAGCTCGCTGCGCCTGTGGAGCGGCAGGATTCCTTGCATTTCGTCCATGACATACACTGACTCATGAACATTACTGTGCAGTTCAACGTAATTATCTCTTTCATTGGGTCTACTTCTTGTTCCGCTGTGTCTGAAAGAATAAAAGTATTAGGAATCAATAAAGTCTTGGCTTGAATCTATTTACTCTCCATTTTCTGAAGAGCAGTCGCACGTTTCCAAAAGAAACTTTGCTCCCATAAGGATATGGTATAACTTTTCATATGAACGTAATATCAATAGAAACAAGAAAAAGGAACTTCAAAACAGTTTGCGTAACACGAAATTTTAGTTAGCTTCAAAATGAAATCACCAATCAACTCAATAAAAGTGCTAAAACACTTAAGTCGAGAAGCTTGTCCTTTGAAAGCTTTAGTTTTCCACAATGCAAGACAGAGTGAAATAACTTTTGAAGAAACAAATTGACATAATTTATTTTATATTATATACATACATGTAGAACAAACTTAAAACTGTTCAAGAAATCGTATACTGACCTATACCTAAATGTCAGTATCTTAAAACCCAGCCCCTATAGCTACATAATGAACTCTGTAAGACAAAGTTGAGTCGCTGATCCCCTAGGAATGTGCATAACTGCCACCCGAGTTGAAGACTGCTTGTAATCTTGCTGGTAGAAGATGAATCAGGGTTCCCACAAAAAAAGGAAAGATCTATTTCCTTCACTTTCCCTGACATAAATTCTTGAATATAAATGGGAAAATATGGGGTAAGTTCTATCATACACTTTTTTAACGGCCTCCTCCATCTCCATATCGGTCCAACACACTCCTTTAATTACCATTTACATATTTGTTAACTATGAGTAATTGTTATTTACACAAAATTTAAGTATATAATAATATATGTATAATACAGTACCACATGCCTTGATCTTGCAAATTTTACTTTTTTTTTTTTTTTTTTTGCTTGAAAAAACAATAGAAAGTAATATAACATGCAGGCAACTCTTCCTGAGACTCTTATTGTGCTCCAGAAATCAAACATATTTTGGGTAATGACTATGAAGTATGTGCTATAGTAAAGCCGGGTGAGAGGGCGAAAGATATCTTGAGCATAAGTCATTCTTTAGTACAATGTGATTATCTTGTGGTTTGGGCTGGAGCAAATGATGTAGCAAAAAATGAATCGGGTGAGATATTTAAAGAAATGTGCACATTTTTAAAATCTGTGAAAGGGGTGAATGTTATTGTAGTAGGTATACCTTATAGCCATGATCTACCCAATTTCTCTTGTGTAAATGATGAAATATGTGAAGTAAATAACAAACTCAGGAAGTGGGTGAAGCTATACCCAAACTGTACATTTGTTGATGTTGATGTAAAGAGATCTTGATTCACAAGACATGGGCTTCACCTAAATAAAATAGGTAAAGAAAAAATAGCAAAAACACTAGCAGACATGATACAAAATAAAACCAAACTGCAACCAATTCCTCTGCCATGGCATGAAATTAATTCCCCAATCACCTCTGATGGTCAGACCAATATGCCAGTAATGGCCGATACAAATATCCAAGTATCAGTAACGATTCAAGTGCAAATGTAAAAACTAAAGATTCAAGTGCAAAGGTTATAAGCGACCCAAGTGCAAACTTTGGGAAGGGAGAAAAACAACAGAAACCAATGAGAAACAAAAAGCTTCCAAAAAACTTATTAGATGATTTTTTTAGTGATGATAAGCACACACAAAACAAAACAAACATAATACAAATAAAAGTCTATCACCAAAATGTGCAGGGGTGGAACACTCAAAAAAGGCTTATGTTAGAAATAGCAATGCTAGATGATTTACGTGATGTAGATATATGATTAACTGAACACTGGCACAAGGTAAATGAAACAGAGCACCTACATGTAGAAGGTTTCAAATTACTAGCAAATTCAAGTAGATGTCACATGAACAGAGGGGGATCGTGCATATTGGTTAAAGCAGGCTTGGATGCAAACAAAAATACGAAATTTGAAAATTTTAATGTAGACAAACATTTTGAAAGTAGCATAATAGAATTATTGCAATGTAATTTAGCTATAGTACGTTTATATAGAACACCTGACGGTAACTTAGACTTATTCACAAACAAACTGGAAACAATTGTCAGATATTACCAAGGAAGAAGAAAAAACGTAGCAGTAATAGGGGATATAAATGTTGATTTTTTGAAAACCGAAAACGATTGATTTTAAATTTAATGCTATGTTAGAAACGAATGGCCTGAAAGCAATCGTACGAACACCTACTAGAATAACCGAAAATAGCAAAACAGCAATAGATCAACTTCTGATAAATGACTTAATATTAAATAGTCATGCTAGGGTAGTGAACACTGGGTTTTCTGACCACCTCGGTCAACTCTTCACTATTAATGCACCAATAAATGAAAGTATGTCTTTAAAACGGGAACAAGAAAAAATACACGCATATAGGCGGAATTTTAATACAAATAATATTATGCACTTTAAAATGCTAATTACAGATGAAAATTAGGAAGAAGCATTTTTGCACAATGACGTAAATGAAGCCTGGAACGGTTTTCTTGATAACTTTAGTTACTATTTCAATGTAGCTTTTCTCATAAAGTGTTACTTTACAAACAAAATCTTCCAAACAATGGTGTACTCAGGGTATTAAAATTTTCAGTCAAAAAATGAAAACACTAAACTTGTTAAGGAAGAAAGGAAATATTACTGAAGCATTCGAAAAATATTACAAGAAATATAAAAATATATATAAACGTGTAATTATAGCAGCAAACAAATGCACAACGAAACTATAGTACAGCATTCGGCTAATAAAACCAAAGCGATGTGGTTATTAGTAAATAATGAAAGTAAAATAAATCAAACAAGAGAAAATATTACTGAAATAAAACAATTATGGAGTAATTCATAACCCACAAATGATTTCAGACACATTCAATTCTTATTACACAAATTTAAGTAGAATATATGACAAACACAAAAATAGCAACCAATTTGGAAAAGTTAATATAAGAAATAATGTAAATTCAAAGTACATATATCCTGCAAATGTGACCGACGTAATTAAAATTATCAATCAAGTGAAAAATAAATGGTCAGCAGGCATTGATGAAGTACCGCCTGCGCTTATCAAAAAAGTTGTAAACAGTTCTCTAGCTGAAGTTTTATGCTATTTAATGAACCTTTCTTTCCAAACAGGAGTATTTCCTGATAAAAGTTACCAAAGTTAAACCAATTTATAAAAAAGGGAGATAAAATGGATATCAGTAACTATAGACCGATTTCTCTTATTACAACATTTGCGAAAATATTAGAATTAGCAATGAACAAACAGCACTGGAACAATTTAAAAAGATCAACATGGACTTATTCAAGGAAAATCAACGGAAACTGCTATTTACCAATATCTGAATTACGTAAGCGAACTACTAGATAAAAGAAAGAATAAGTTCATAGATATATAGAATAAGTTCATAGGATTGTTTTTAGACCCTACTAAAGCGTCTGACTTAGTGCCTCATAGAGAACTTTTATATAAAATAGAGAAATATGGAATAAGAGGAGTAATAAGAAACTGGTTTCATTCGTATTTGACAGATAGAATGCAGGTGGTGGAAATAACTAGAGTAGATGGGAGAAACTCAAAAGTAACTACTTTCACATCTACAATGAATAAAATAAAATGCGGCGTACCACAAAGATCAATTCTTGGGTCATTACTGTTTTTGATATATATAAACGATCTCCTGGATAATTTAAACTTTGCAAAACCCACATTATTCGCGGATGACACAAGTGTAGCAATAACAGGTGAAAACTATCAACAATTAAATACTAACATAGAAAATACCGTAAAACAGCTAACGAACTGGTTTGACCATAATAAGTTAACAGTAAATTCAGAAAAAACCTTGTCAATAAGCTTTAAATTAACAAACTACAATCTAGATAAAAGAAGTATAAAAATAGGAGAAAACGAAATAAAACAAGTTAGTTCTGTAAAATTTTTAGGTGTACATGTATCAGCAAATTTAAAATGAGATTATCATATAGAAAAAAATGCGAATAGGCTAAGAAAAACGTGTTTCGCAGTAAAAATCATTAAAAATACTATAAACTGAAATACAGCAAAAATATTATATTACTGCTCATTTGAATTTATATTAAGATATGGATTAATATTTTGGGGAAATACTGTAAAAAGTAGAGATATTTTTGTTCTTCGAAAAAAGAGTTGTACGAATCCTAGCTTGTAGGACCCTGAGAGTCCTGTAGGAAATATTTTAAAGAACTAGCTGTACAACCGTTACCATGTTTGTATATATATTTCTTCATAGAATTTGTAAGATCCAATATAAATGAGTACACAACAAACGGTGACGTGCATTGTTATAACACAAGAAAAAAGACTAATTTTCATCCGCCAAACCATAGAACAGCAATGTACGATAAGGGAGTAAAGTATGCTGGTATTATGCTATACAATAAGTTACCAAACAAATTAAAGGTAATCAAGTCTAATGTTGCATTCAAAAGAAAATTAAAAGAATACCTATTGTCACATTGCTCCTATACAATAGATGAATATAATCAATTAAATAGTCACAATTTAAATAGTAGTAACAAAGTAACAAGATAGGTCCATTTATGATAGGCATGCTGTAGTATTAGTGTAATAATATTTCAAATTACTATAATATATAAATGTATGAATTATGTTTAACAAATGTGTCTAATATATGTACATGACGAATCCCATGTACTATCGGAAAATTATTTCCAAGTTTGTACAGAATGGAGGATAAATAAAATGAAATGAAATATTACTATGTCCTAAAATGAAATGAAATTAAATCTTAAAGTTTTACATTCCACGGTTATGCCGTCTAGGCTAGAGACAGTGATGATGAGAATGAAATGGTGGAATGAAGAAAGTGGGAGGAAACGGAAGGACCGTGAGAAAACTCATGCACATGGTGTTTGTTCACCACAAAGTTCATCGGGCACGAGCTGGGATCGAACCAAGGACCCCTAAACCAGAAGTAAACACTACCACTGAGCCACCGGGATCCAATATCAGTCCTAATATTGCCAACTCAGATACATTATTTCTCACTTTACATTTTGTAAACAGAATTTTATTTTGCTTTCAGTTCTTGAATTTGTTTTCCGAGAGCGTCTTGTTCTTGTTTGTAACATAATTCAGTGCCCCCTCGTAGCGTAGTCGCTAACGCTCTCGCCTTCAGTGCAAGCGGTCCTAGGTTCGATTCCCGGTGGGGGAGCTCGGTCGAAAAAGTGTAAAGCGCTTTTTCAGGCCAGCCACCCTGAATGAGGTTTTCCTGTGTTTTCCTCATTCACACCAGGCAAATGCCGGGGTGGTACCTAACTTATAGGTCCCAGGCCGCTTCCTTCCTTCCTCAATCCTTCTTTTTTCCCTTTCCCCGGGTTGTGTGCTCGCCGAGGGACGTCATCCCTCAAAACGTGACGGGCTAAATGGTCATAGATGCTTAAAGCTCAGAAATCTAAATCCTAACATAATTCAATATGTTTCTTCTTTTCTTCCAATTTCTTAACTTCAGCACTTACTTTTCTTCTTTCACCTTTGATTTTACTTTCCTCTGCACTATTGATTTGTTTCTGTTTAAGGTATCCTTCATTTACTCACTCAATATTGAGTGCAATATTGAATTAGTGATTTAATGGTTAAGTTTTAGGTGTTATACCTTGTCATCTAGGACATTTTTCAACCACTACCAGAACAAGGTGGAGCTCCTCAGTCTAATGAAGAGAAGGCTTACATGGGCCAAGTGTTTCTGCCCACACATCTATTTTTCGTAACCAACATTAGGCAAAGTAAGTCGGCTATCCCTTCACTATGCGGAAGTGGAAACTGTAGAACAGTACCATACGGCTGCAACACTTTCATAGTATGTACTAACCACTTTTGAAGTTGTTTATCATATGGAAACCTCGTTATATAATCCATATTTCGTTTTAACTATTTAGCTATACTAATAAAACCTGCGTAAAATGATTGGATTAAACTTTAGATAGTGATCTTTGAGCAGCAGAGTGAGCGGACTATGAAGTTAATATTCTGTGTAACATGCTTACCACTGCAAGAAGCTCGACCCCTTCTTTTCCTCATTACATCATTTTAGCTCTGGTTTCTTGTGTACCATGCCGTTACCTAACACATGCAAAGTTCAAAATTCTCCATTATCTAGTTCATGTATTTCTTTCGTCTCAACTTACGACATATTCTTCGAAGTTTCAAATGACTACTTTTTCTCTCCAACTTTCAAATTTTCAATATATAATAACGTTTTGATTCCTTCTTACATTTTTTTGGCTACATTTTACGATTGGATTTTGCTTCAGTAGTACGGGATCACAATCTGAAAAAATATTGGATTTAGAGCAAACCTTTGCGTCTTTTTATAGAGGAGCCACCAAGAGAAGGTCTCTGAAAGCTCGCAGTAGTGTTGTCACTACTCACGTGTCAAGGTTTTGTCGGTGCATCTATAATGGTAGTCTTGTTAATGGCATAAAACAGAGTGGCCGTGGTTGGTAACACTAGCATCAAAGTAGGGGATGTATTTTCACTCCGCACGACGTAACAAACTTCAGGGACGATCTCATGATGGATCCTCTATAACTATTTAGAAACCCATCCTATATCATTGACCTTTACTCCATTTGATAAATATTCCTACTGCTGAAGAAATTAAGGCTTCCAGATTTCTTTTCTGTTGTACGATTGAACCAGATGCTTCATTATCGTTAGCGAACTGTGCCGTCAAAAGTTGGTTATTCTTTCTCATTTACTTCCCTTCCTTTTCGCACATAATTGATATAATGCATTACGAATATTCCTATTCTCTGTATTTCTTCTTTCTTGTTCAAACAAGATTTTATATCATGGAAAATTTCCAAAACGATATCGATTCATGGTGTTTATACGAACTTGTTTTAATATACTTGTCTTATAAATCAATTTCAAACATGTTTCGCTGCGAATAAATACAGTAACAGTTCTTATACTTACATATTCTGTATTTAATTTCTTTTTCGTACTTGGTCCGATAAAAGGCGATGTTAAAATCCACAGGAAATGTAAAACTATGCCAACGATTCGCATCATCAGGACCCGATGTAAGAGCGACGAACAAGTCTGGAAATGTTGTCTGAAATTCTTCCACGTGGCTCTTTCGGCTCAACTCACCCATTGTATTGTTTGGTTTTGGACACATATCTGAAACAAAATGAAAATAATATTTTAACTTACATATTACGACAATGAATAATATACTGTATCTATCTAACTTTGTACACATAGTCAAATTTTGCAACTTACTTTGCATTTGAAGAGACGCGAAAACAATCTAATATTTTCGCAGTACAACCAGTTACTCTGTCCCAATCTTTCTCATAGATTTCATTCACCTAAACAGCAATACCGTTCTAAGGACCCCTTTTAATTTTTAATGAAAGGTAAGTATCGACAAGTCCCCGTTAGTAATGGTGGAAAATTTGTGAATTGTGTGCGTTACTAAACAAGGCTTTTCAAATCTTAACAGTAGTAGAAAATGGATCGATCTGGAACAGTATTGGACAACTCACAAGCCCCTGGGAAATTGAGCACCTTGCACCGTGAACCCACGGTCTTTTACGACCTCCATTTTAGGGGTGAATTTGTTCCCTTTTATGAGCACTTTTTAGGGGGTGTATTCGTTCTTTTATGACCACTTTTTAGGGGGTGAACTCGTTCCCTTTTATGAGCATATTTTCCAACCCCTATTAACACATAGCATAACAAGGGTATACTCGTTCTCTTTCATGAGCATTTTTTCAACATAGCAGACAATGAACATAGCACATCAGACAGAGACTACGAAACATAACAGAGCAGATAATAAACACAACCACCTCCATTTTAGGGGGTGTATTCATTCCCTTTTATGAGCATATTTTTCAACCCTTATTTTAACATAGCAGAAAGTACACTGAGACTATGAACACACAGCAGAACAGATAATACATAGCACAGCTAATAAAAGAACATGGCTTATTTTCCAACCCTTATTTTAACATAGCAGAAATTACACTGAGACTATGAACACACAGCATTTTAGGGGTGTACTCGTTCTTCAACCCCTACGAACACATAGCAAAGCAAGGGTGAACTCGTTTTCAACCCCTTAGCATAAGACTATGTAACATAGCAGTTACGAACACATAGCAAAGCAGATAATAAACACAACCACCTCCATTTTAGGGGGTGTATTCATTCCCTTTTATGAGCATATTTTCCAACCCCTATTAACACATAGCACAGATTACATAGCAGATCTAATACGGCTTATTTTCCAACCCTTATTTTACCATAACAGAGACTACGAAACATAGCGGACATAGCACAGGGGGTGTATTCCCACCCCTAATTGAACATAGCAGAAATTACACTGAGACTATGAACACATAGCAGAGCATAAGACTACGTAACACACAACAACCTCCATTTTAGGGGGTGTATTCATTCCCTTTTATGAGCATATTTTCCAACCCCTATTTCAACATAGCACATCAGACAGAGACTACGAAACATAGTGAAGATTATATAACACATAAGAGTACATAACATAACAAGGGTGTAATGAGGTTGTATTCGTTCCAACCCCTATTTCAACATAGCACATCAGACAGAGACTACGAAACATAGCAGGGGTGGACTCGTTCCCTTTCAACCCTTATTTTAACATAGCAGAACTAGTAAAAGAGTATGACTTATTTTCCAACCCTTAATTGAAGATAGCAAAGAATACATAAGACTACGGGGGTGTATTCCACCCCTATTTGAACATAATGAACATAGCAGAGAATAGGGGTGTATTCGTTTTGGATTCCACCCTTAATTGAACATAGCAGAGAGTACGTTCCCTTTTAAGGGTGTACTCGTTCTACTGTAACATAGCAGTTGGCCTATTTTTCAACGCCTATTTGAGCATAGTCCATTTTTAAGGGGTAAACTCGTTCTAACCCTCTATAGTAAATATAGTCATTTTAGGAGTGAACTTGTTCTAACCTATATTTGAACATAACAGAGATTATTT
This sequence comes from Thermobia domestica, assembly GCF_964235325.1. NCBI lineage: Eukaryota > Metazoa > Arthropoda > Insecta > Zygentoma > Lepismatidae > Thermobia > Thermobia domestica. The sequence goes on from NC_137470.1 coordinate 92,483,692, forward strand.
AAAGATTGCAGAGGAATGCGAACTTCCGTGTTTTGTTATCAGTTACATAATAACTTCCGCCATATGTGGATAATTCTCATTACGTCATTCATCCGGATTTTAAAAACATTGAGCTAGTTTTCTCTTTAAAAGACAATACGGTCATTCAACGATAGGATTGAAAAAAAGGAATCCCTGAACGTAATGCAATCAATCACAAAGATATAACTTGTCATTCAACGATAGGATTTAAAAAAAAGAGAGGAATCCCCGACCGTGACTCATCCCGATTGCGCAATATGACGTAATGCGATCACACAGGTATAAAAGACTGACCGAGATGTTTTTTGTAATCACTTCCTGTTTGGTGTTTGAAGTGTAAAGTTCAGATTTTTTGTGTGTGTGCGCTTATATTATTAGTGTGGTTTTGTTTTCTTTTTTAGGTAAGACATTTTATAATAATAATATTATATTATAAAAACTCACTTCAGAATTATTATAGTAACTTTGAGTTATTTTTAAAAAAAATGGCAACAAAAAAGGTTAAATCAAATACTATCAATTCACCAACTGATACTCTATTTAATAATAATTTGAAAAAAAAAATCATTTTAAAATGTGATACTGTTTTAAATGAGGATAGTGGATGTTTTTTAAATAATAAAAGAAAAGACTGTTTAGATATATTAAAACAAGAACAAACTAATACATCGTTTAAAGTAAATTTTTCCTTTGGCTACAACTTTTGTAAAACCAGTAGATTTAGAAACATGTAAATTCTTTGTAAATAGTGGTAACGAAATTATTTTACCGAGTACAGATGTGAATTCTATAATTAAAAAACTATTTAATAAAATTTTAGTTGAACAAGAAAATAGAGCAATTAAGAAATCTGGGTGGTCTTTATGTTCTGAACCAAACCATCACTTAGAAATTAAAATCAGTAAATATGATCCTCTGTCAGCTTCATCATTTATAAAATTACCTCAATGGATTTTATCTAAAAAGAATTGTGTTCTAAATATTCAAAATAATGATAATAGATGTTTTATGTACTGCATTCTAGCTGCGTTGCATCCAGTAAAAGAACAACCAAATCGTGTAAATAATTACATACAATATATTAATACTTTATTACCATTATTTGAAAAAAACTAATATGAAATTCCCAGTTAAAGTAGAACACATAAGCAAATTTGAACATATGTATAATTCCGTATTTACTAAGGAACAAATTTCTATTAATATATATGGCATTGATTATGATAATGAAACAATTTTTCCGTTACGTATAAGCGAAAACACATGTGTAGATAAACGTATAGATTTACTGTATTGTGAAGAAAATTGCAACAGTCATTATTGTCTTATAAAAAATCTCAATGCGTTATTAAAAAATCATAAAGAGAAAACTTATGTAAAATTGCCTCAATGGATTTTATCCACAAAATGTGTTATAAATATTCAAAATAACGATAATAGATGTTTCATGTATAGTATTCTAGCTGCTTTATATCCCGCAAAAGATAATTAACATCGTGTGAATAATTACATACAATATATTAATACTTTATTACCATTATTTGAAAAAACGAATATAAAATTCCCAGTTGAAGTAGAACACATAAGCAAATTTGAACATATGTATAATTCTGTATTTACTAAGGAACAAATTTCTATTAATATATATGGCATTGATTATGATAATGAAACAATTTTTCCGTTACGTATAAGCAAAAATACAGGTGTATTTAAACATATAGATTTATTATATTTAAACTCTCATTATTGTTTAATTACAAATTTAAATGGTTTAGTTAGACATCAGTTAGGTAGTCATCAAACATTTATTTGTAGACGATGTTTAGTATCTTTTTATAACAAATCAAAATTAGATGAACATGAGATATTATGTAAAGAACACACTCCAACCAAAATTAACATGCCGAAACAAGGAGATGTTTTAAAATTTCGTAAACTAAAATTGTTATTACAGAATGATGTCATAATAGTTGCAGATTTTGAAAGTTTATTAAAACCTATAAATAAACAAAGTGGATCTCATACAATGCAAATTCAGCAACATATACCATGCAGTTTTGGTTATATTGTATGTTGGAGTAACAACTATATGAAATCAGATTTAGTTATTTATCGGGGAGAAAATGTATCGATGAAGTTTATGTCTGCTATGGAGAATGAATTAAGAAAAATCATAAACATATTAGATCAACAAAAACCATTAATACCATTAAATAGTTCTCAGTTACAGGAGTTTAATCTATCCACAAAATGCTCTGTTTGCTATATTAAATATACGAGTAACAATAGAAAAGTTAAACATCATAACCATTTAACTGGTCAGTATATTGCCACGGTGTGCAACAATTGCAATTTACAAATTAAACGTCAAAGTAATTTTGTCCCTGTCTTCTTCCATAATTTGTCTGGGTATGATGCACATTTATTTGTGAAAGAATTAGGTTGCACCCCTGGCAATATTTCTGTGATTGCTGAAAGCACTGAGAAATACATCACATTCTCTAAGCACTTTAATTTTAATGGTAGACCTATCGAGTTACGTTTTGTAGACCTATTTAAATTCCTGCCATACAGTCTCGAAAACTTGGTGTCAAAATTAAAACCTGAGCAATTCGTCTATACAAAGCAATATTTTTCTGATGATAAGTTCCCTTTAATTCTTCGTAAGGGAATTTATTATTACGATTACATAACATATTTAGATACATTTAATGAAATTGAATTTCCTGAAAGAGAGGCATTTAATAAATTGAATGGAACACAAATTTCCGAGACTGATTATCAATATGCAAAACTGATTTGGCGTGTGTTTAAATGTGAAAATTTAGGGGACTACCACGATCTATATTTAAAATGTGATGTACTTCTCACAGCAGATGTATTGGAGAATTTTAGAAAGACATGTTTAAATGCTTTTTGCATTGATCCGATTAATTGTTTTACTGCACCTGGGTTTGCTTGGCAAGCCATGTTATATAGAACAAAAATTGAACTTCAACTTTTATCAGATATCAATATGTATATGTTTGTAGAAAAATCGATTCGCGGAGGTATTACTCAAGCTGTGTTAAGGTATGCCAAAGCTAATAATCCCTACGTACATGATTTTGATGCGGAAAAAGAAAAATCTTATTTACTGTATATTGACATGAACAATCTGTACGGACTATCAATGATTGACTATTTACCATATGGTGGTTTTCGGTGGGAGGATAAAATTGACAATTGGCAAGATAAAAATAAAATTATCAATTGGTCCACGGATAGTGAATGTTTTTTTTCTAGAAGTGGACTTAGAGTATCCAAATTATTTACACGAATACCATTCTGATTTTCCGTGTGCTCCCACTAATGAAGTTCCACCAAATGGTAAATACTCAAAATTACTATTGACACTTAAATCGAAATCGAATTATATCTTGCATTATAGAGTATTACAATTTTATCTAAAACAAGGTTTAATATTGGTAAAAGTACATAAAAAATTATGGTTTCGTCAATCTAAATGGCTTGCATCTTATATACAAGAAAATACTCAACGCCGTGCAAATGCTACAATTGAATTTGAAAAAGATTTCTATAAGTTATTAAATAATTCTGTATACGGAAAGACAATGGAGAATGTACGAAAACGCATTGATATAAAATTAATTAACAATGAAAAAAGTGTAAAAAATTAGTAGCGCAAAATCAGTTTCAAAATTGGGTAAAATTAGGAGATAATCTTGCATTATTCCATATGTTAAAAAAATTTGTAACTTTAAATAAACTGATCTATGTAGGAGCTACAGTTTTGGAATTATCAAAATTAGCAATGTATGAATTCCATTATAATATAATGAAACCTCGATATGGAGATAAGATTAGTATTGCTTATATGGATACTGACTCTTTCATTTACTATATTAAAACCAACAATATTTATAACGATATAAAAGACATGATTGGGTATTTTGATACCTCAAATTTTTCTCAACCTAATCCGTATGATATTCCATGGAAAAATAGTAATTCCGGCAGAATGCCAATCCATTTATAATTTCCCTGCAGTGTAAATTGTCTCCACATTAAATTACGTAATGATCTATTAAATCTTTCAATAATACTTGCTTTCACATCACTGTACGTGGAATAATGTTTAATGTTATTTTGGTTCATCGCCTTCTGAAACTCTGAATTATAAAATTCTCGACCCCTGTCAGTTTGTAAAAATTTAGGGCTTTTGTTTGCTTTTCTCAGTACTGTTATAAATGCTTGTGTAATTTCTTTCCCAGTTTTATTTTTCACAGGAATAGTCCAAGCATATTTAGAGAATGTATCTATCACAGTTAATAAATATTTGTAATTTCGATTAATTTTTGCTAGACCTTTCAATTTTCCACTATTCATTTCAACTAAATCAGCTTGCCATAAATCATGAATCCCTTTCGTTATAACGGGTATTCGAGGATAGTTTCGTCTTGCACTTTTATGTAATTCTGCAACTATTTGTTCTCGAACTGATTGTGACATCATTTCTATATATTTCTCCTAAAATATTATTTACATATTTCACATTGATTATCATTATGCTGTTTTCGATTGAAAAACTTTCTTTAAAAAAAAAGAATTATTTTACATTTTACACTTATTACAATATTTCAATGGTAACTGATAATGTCCCCATGGCAATGTATGAATGTTACAATTAAGAATACATCGCTTGTCATCATGAGGATCTAAAGCAATTTTATTAACAGATACTGTAAAGATTTCATGTTCTTTAGATTGCAACTGTGTTTGTGTCTTCCTAATAGTTCGATTATGGTTTAAACAATCCTTAAAATCTTCGATACAGATCATACTAGTTACATTTTTTCTTATACCCTTAATTTTTTTTATTTTTTTTTATCAGATTTAGTGCGAATTGCATAAGTTTTTGCTCATAAACCGACATATTCAATAATGGGAAGTCCACCAATCCAAAAACTACTTTCCATTTTAGCATGTTTAGATTTGTTGCAATTTTTTTTAAATGCTCGGAACCAAATAATTTTATTGAGTAATGGAAAGTATTTGATTGAAATTTTATATGTTACTGCAAAGTAAGCTCTACTTAAAGTGCCATAGTAATGGGAGCTGAACGACACATCGGACGAAAGAATGCTTGAGGCCAGTCTTCATCTCCATGGTTCAAATGTGTTCCCATAACCGCGGGGTGTGTGCTGCTATTGGTGGTTGCCCCTTTTGTTGAACTCATGACAAAAATGAAATGAAATCTTTGAGTTTTACATCCCACGTTATGCCGGTTAGGCTAAAGGAGACGGTGATGATGAGAGATGAGTGAAATGGTGGAATGAAGAAAGTGGGAGAAAACTGGAGAACCCCGAGAAAACCCACGCACACGGTGTTTGTCCACCACAAAGTTCACTTGGCGGGGGTTGGGATCGAACCCGGGACCCCAAGCACCAGAGGTGAACGCTCTACCATTGAGCCACCGCACCCCCCAAACTCATGACAGTACACCCAGATTAGCTAGTGGTCTAAAAAAAAGTTGATTTTTGGGTGGCCATTTTGGATTAAAGTTTCTTATATTGTCGTGATTTATTCGCCATCATACAACATACATCTTCATACCAAGCCGAGCGGTCTGCGGCGATCGACTTGAAGGCCCCGGGTTGAGTCCCGGAAGGGTCATGTGTATGGATTTTAACAGCATTTGTTTTTTCGTATTGTGTCAGGGGGGGAGGAATCGTACGGGATAAAAAAGATTTCAGTCTGAAAAAATTGGAGAGAATATCCTCCCCAGGATACTTTCATGGGAGTAAGGAATTAGTAAAAATATAGGATATACATTTTATAGTAGGTTTTAAAATATTGGTTGGGTATCCTATTTTTTTCTGAAATTATGTTCTTCAATGTTCGAATTTTGATCATTCTCATGATATTTTCTGCTTTCAACGGAGTTCCATGAATATTATACCAAATGTTCTTTACACTCTGCAAAAAACCATTTCTGAAGATAATTCAGGTCCTAATGAATATTATTCACTAGGAAAGGGAAGTATTCCCCTCTTCTCAACATGGAAGCAGAGGACAATTTCGCACTCTGGTCAGATCAAACATTTCCGCGTAACAAAACGAAGTGCCCCCTGTAAAACCTCTACACCTAAAGTGTTATTATTAGTATCATAAATTTGCTGAAAGCAAACAATTTGAAGGGTTCGTCGATAATATCTTTGCTTTCTTTGTCCTTCGCCCGCCTTCCAAACGAAGGGGTGAATTTTACAACATGACTACTGTATAATAAGCGAGCGATTGGTAAAATGGTAAAAGTGTGTTTATATATATATATATATATATATATATATATATATATATGTGTGTGTGTGTGTGTGTGTGTGTGTGTGTGTGAGAGAGAGAGAGAGAGAGAGAGAGAGAGAGAGAGAGAGAGAGACAAAATTTTAGTTGCAAGATGACATACTTCAATTGCCGTTTTCGGTTCGTATAGCGAAAAGAGTACCGCCACCAGAGAATAAAGACAAGTGTAGTCTGTTCTGTTCTCTTCTGCCATCTCAGCCAGAACTTTCAACTACAGCCTATAATAAGTGTAGACCTTACCCAGTTTTCAAATTGAATAGATGGTGGTGGTAGTTGGGTTTCTAGACCTTGTAAAAATCTTCCCTGTCTTTGATTTTGTTTGTCATCATTCCAGCCAGAAATGAAAACAATGAGAATTCCTAAGTTTACAGCAAGGGAAATTGGGAACAAGACATTAAGGATGATATTCCTGGAAGCTCATGTGACGCTTTTCTATGAAGGCTTTTCAACATGTTTTTTCACAAAGGGGATTTTCCTTTTGCAATCTATATGACCACTGGCAATTTCAATCTTGGCCATTCCCGCCAGCGTTTTCATTTTCGAGACGTCCCGTCTCGTCTCGTGTCTCGCCTAAAAGGGTTATGTCTCGTCTCGTGGCAACACTAGATACAGGCATGTCCTGGCGGCAATTTTGAACACGGTGACCGATATAAAAAAATCTTTTGCCACATCACTGTTTAATGTTTGGAGATCTATCGAACGAGGTATCACTCGCCCTGTTTCCATTTAAAATTTTAAAGTTGGGCCCTGGGGGCACCTTGATAACACCATTCGATGTGCCCCATGGCGTTTCCTATTCAAGTTTTGCTTGGCTTAATTATGTTCAACCGTTTCCGTGGAAAGATTAAAATGGGCCACTCTGTATATAATACATAGGCGCGAATCCAAGAGGCGAGGCTATAGGGTCTATAGCCCCCCTTGACACTCAGGTATACACTGAATAAGATGGGCTTCAATACTGCTTTACACTGAATAAAACTGCCAACTATGGTTTAGCACCTCCCTTGATCGTATTATATATATATATATATATATATATATATATATATATATATATATATATATATATATATAGGGTGTCCATGAAGTCCTTTGCCACCCCTGAAACTCGGAAACTGTGAAATGTATGTCAAAACGAGAAAACACGTATTTCATCATTTCAAAAGTACCATGTATTGAGGGATACAAAGTTGCCCCAGGGTTCCTCGGAGGGTCCCAAACGGGGTCCAACTCAAAATTTTCAAATGGCAAGGGGGGTAAGGTAGTAAGTCGTTTGAATCTATTGTTAATAGAAGGAAGATGGAACAGGAATATTACAGAGTAGTACTTGTAATAGGAATATTAGTAATAGCGTCAGAAGTAGTAGTACACACACTTCTACTTGAAATAGTATTGTCAGTTTGTAATGCAAACATGATACCCAGTTAATCAAACCTTTCAATAGACGTGACTGTTTGCATATCTCTCAGCTCACCCAATCCCTGTTCTTTCGGACACTGTTTGTATAGCCGTTCCGAACATGTATCATCTTTCTTTTACCAATAACTTTCAAAGAATATGGTACTTGACCCTTTTCCTATTCGCAAATTTTAAGCTAGACCCCACTTAGGAACCTGCACGGATTCTGGGACAAATATTTGCACATCAAAATGCTGTACTTTACAAATAAAGAAATACTCCTTTTAGAGTTTTGACATCTTATGTTTTACCATTTCGGATCATTGGAAGTGACATATACTTTTCGATGAAGGCCATGTTAACATTTTAATCCCCCCGCCATTTCACGCAGGGTTGGTATTGAAACATAAGACCTGTTCCATCTTCGTTCTTTTAACAATAGCTTTCAAACGATATATCACTTGATCCCCCCTTGCCATTTGAAAATTTTCAGTTGGACCCATCTGGGATCCCCGAGGGAGCCTGAGGCAACTTTGTTTCCCTTAATACGTGGTACTTTTCAAATGATGGCATACGTGTTTATCAGTTTTTATTTCAGTTGAGCCATTTCATATTTCTAGGGGTGGTCAAAGACTTTTCAATGCAAACTGTATTAACATTTTGACCTGCCGCCATTTTGCACAGGTTTACTATAGAGCATCGAAACTTATTCCATCGTGTTTCTTTTGAAAATAGCTTTCACACGATATACTACTTGACCCCTCTGCCATTTGAATAGTTTGGGTTGGACCCCATCTGGGACTCTCCGAGGGACCCTGGGGTAACTTTGCATCACCCAATACGGGGTACCTTTGAAATGATGAAGTACGTGTTTTCTAGTTTTGACACATATTTCACAGTTTCCGAGTTTCAGGTGTGCAAAGGACTTTATGGAGACCCTATATATGTATAGCAGCGTTTTATTTCAGCGGCATTGCATTGCACTTCGATACACAAAATCCCAGAAATGTGATGCAAATGAAAAGGAGTATCGCAAAATGTGATAAATCTATGATCATAATTGATTACCGAAGTGGCCTATTTTTGCAACAGAAAACTGTTTATTATTATATTTCCTTTATGACAGAATGATTCCCTTTATATCTTAACTATGTGTTACATTTCGGTAAGTAATATTCACACTTGTCTTCATAATTACTCATGGATGCGTGTAGTCTTCAACCTGCTCTAGTTTTGTAACAATCGAAAATCAAACAAATGTTCATAGGACTTTTTCGACTTATTTTCACATATAGAATCACCTCACAAATTATGTGACATTCCTCCTGAATCACCCTGTATATAAGTAACAAAGTTTTAATTTATTCATAAATCTTAAAATGGCACTTTGTTCCACGAAATTTACTACATTTTTAGAACAGTTATCGCTAACATTATTACATTTTTTACTAAAGCAGTTTTCTATAAAGGTAACCAAGAAAATTCTCTCGCTTTTTGTGGAGGTTTGTGTTCAATTGGCCCTCCCACCGTGAGTTGAATGCGAATGGAGATAAGGCGAAGGTCAGTTGTGGGTATGGGTATATCCAACATACTACCTGGTTGTGGCAGTTCACTTACACAGTAAACTTGCGTAAGGACAGAGTGAACATGGGACTTCCACAGAGCATCATAAGGGCATGTATGCTGTACGAGTTCAAACTGAGGTCAAACTGGCGGAAGATATGCCAGGCCTTCTGTGAGGGTGTCGTCACTACGCGGAAAGTGCAACGGTGGTTTAACAAGTTTAAGGACGGTGACGAAACACGTGCCGGAAGACCAATACATGTACAAAATGAAGATCTTGTGGCAGCAATTGAGGCGAACAGTGGCCAGACATGTGAGGAACTGGGACTACAATTCTGTGTGAGTGCAGAAACCATTCGACAGCACCTCCATCAAGTTGGGAAGCACTAAAATTTGGGTCGATGGGTTCCACGTGATTTGAACGGGACAGAAGGCAACGCGAGCAAACACCTGCTGAAACATGGCTGCGTAATAAATGAACACGTAATCCATCTATTAAAATGCTATAATAACAACAAAAGTTCCTCACCTAGAACCTACAATTTTGGATTTCAAACCTTTGATTTACGGTTATTTGTGATTTCACATATGACATGGACAAATATTTTAAACTATGTGTACTTTAAATAAATAATTTAAATAGTTTTTTTGATAAGGTTTATATATTTAAAATTATTGTTCAAAGCCTTTGTATTTTAAAAAGCCTTTTCCAAAATCAATGCAAATGAATTGAGCTGCCATCTTTGGCATTCTTTTAAACTATACGTTTGCGGACGTTTGTGTGTTTGTGGCCAATCCTTTCGACAATGAGATCTCGGAAACTACACGCTCTAGAAAGATGACGTTTTCACTGATCGATTGCAAATTTTGCGTAGATTGTCCAGTTCTAACTGAATGTTTAAAAAACATGGCCATCATTTCTTTCTTACATTGTTATGGATGCACTGGAAGTGTTGAAATTAAAAAAAAAAAAAAAAAAAAACTAAAGCATCCTATACTATGCATTACACATTCCAACACCACACCATTGTATACATGGATTGCATACATCTCAGGCGTTTGTTTCATGGCCAAATGAATGAAAAACGAAGAATAACGATTTCCCCAGTCTAAGTTGAATCTTTATTGTTTGGAGTGTTTAGCCCAATGAACACCATGTACCACTGGCATTATAATTAATTGTGTGTGTAATGTATTTGCTTATTACATACTGCATGCAAGAAGAAAGAAAACACTGATCATGCATGAATTAAAAACTCCAACTGGAAGTAGGCTCAAATCTTGCAAACGGTGCGAGATATTAACCTTTTCAGGACGGGCAGGGATTTCAAGAAAATCGTAACCTTTACTTTGGCGGCCCTAGCACCCCTCCTAATTCTGAAATGGGTATGAATTATAACTTGTTGGAAAGCTTATGAAACAAAGATTCTAGTAAGATAACCTTTGAGGCTACCGCACCCAACCCGTAGAAGAAGAAAGAAAGAGAAAAAGTGAAAAAATATTTTTTTCGAAATTTGTGAGTCTGGCAACACTGTTTCTAGTCGTACGCTAGAAAAAATATTCTGACCTGTAGGCCAGACATTGATAATAATTACACCAAAAAAACGAAGGGCAAAGGTACAATAGCTAGGTAAAAAAAAATCGGAAGATAGAATCTAGGTGAATCATCCTGTTCCTATTTTCCCGAGAAATTTTCGTCTACCCTTGCGTTGGCAGGCTTGACGACGCCCCTAAATGTCACACATAAACAAACCATACCTCGTTGGAAACCTTATAGAACAGACATTTCAGCAAAGTAACTTTTGTGTCTCTCGGACCAAATTAGTAAAAGAAGAAGACGACGAAAGTCATGTTTTTTTTTTTCAAAAATACAATTCTTCAGAATTTGTCAGACTGTGGCAACGCTGATATATACCGTACGCAAGCAAAAAAAAAAATCTCACATTTACGCCAGACATTGGGGACAATGATATTAAAAAATGAAAGGTGTAGGTGCAATAGAAATGGAGGAAAAAATTCGGAGCAACGAATCTGCGTGGATCATCCTGTATTTTTTTCGATAGATTGTGGTATACGCTAATATCGGCAGGCTTGGCCACGCTCCTAATTGTCACAAACATATCAGCTGTACCTCGTTGGAAATCTTATGGAACAAACATTCCAACAAGGTAACTATTGTGTGTCTCGGGCCAAACCAGTAAAAGAAGACGAAAATCAAATTTTGGGGGGAAATTAAAATTTTTCGAAATTTGTCGGACTATGGCAACACTGTTATTTGTCGTACGCAAGGAAAATAATTCTCTCATTTACCCCCGTTATTGTGGACAATTGTGCAAAAAATAAACCGTGTAAGTGCAGTAGGAATGCACTCTTACTAACGGCAGAGAATAAACTCGCATTGGTTCACCTAACATTGTTCGTCGCAAGATCATTGTTTTTCTTTCCTTTTGCTTCGTCAGGAAGATTTTTTTTCTAAAACTAAATAACTTGTCAAAGGAGGGAGTTGAAAGAAATGCATATTTACGACCCTTAGGTTCAACTGATAGCTACAGCTGACTTTGACCAGGCTAAAAATAGAACGGTGCGTTCTGAGGTGATAACTGTTTTCCTTTCGCTCTCTCTCTCTCTCTCTCTCTGTCTGTGTATGTGTGTCTGTCTGTTCAATAAGTTATCTTGTTGGAATGTCTGTTCTATAAGCTTTCCAACGAGGTATAGCTCGTATGTTTTTGACAATTAGGAGCGTGGCCAAGTCTGCCAATGTTAGCTTATACCACAATCTCTCGAAAACATACAGGATGATTCACGTAGGGCCGGCGTTCCGAATTTTTTTCTTCACTCCTATTCCACCTAAACCCTTCATTTTTCTACATCGTTGTTTCCAATGTCTGGCGCAAATGTGAGAATTATTTTCCTTGCGTACGACAAATAACAGTGTTGCCATAGTCCGACAAATTTCGAAAAATTTTAATTTCCCCCCAAAATTTGATTTTCGTCTTCTTTTACTGGTTTGGCCCGAGACACACAATAGTTACCTTGTTGGAATGTTTGTTCCATAAGCTTTCCAACGAGGTATAGCTGATATGCTTGTGACAATTAGGAGCGTGGCCAAGCCTGCCGATATTAGCGTATACCACAATCTATCGAAAAAAAATAGATGATGATTCACGTAGGTTCGAGGTTCCGAATTTTTTTCTTCACTCCTATTGCACCTACACCATTCATTTTTTTATATCGTTGTTCCCAATGTCTGGCGTAAATGTGAGATTTTTTTCCTTGCGTACGAAAAATAACAGCGTTGCCATAGTCCGACAAATTTCGAAAATTTTGATATTCCACCCAAAATTTTGAATTTCGTCTTCTTCTTCTTTTACTGGTTTGACCCGAGACACACAAAAGTTACATTGTTGGAATGGCTGATCTATAAGGTTTTCAACGAGGAATGGTTTGTGTGTGATAATTAGGAATGTCGCTAGGGCTGTCAACGTTAGAGTACATTACAGTGGATATTGAATAATATACAGGATGTGTCACGTAGGTGTGGGATTCTGAATTTCTTTTTCCATTTGTATTGAACCGATGGGTTTGACTTTTGTGTTCATTGTCCCAAATATCTGTCGTAAATGTGAGATTTTTTTTTCTTGCGTACGATGAATAACAATGTTGCCAGAGTTCCTCAAATTTGAAATATATTTTTTTGTCTTTATAAGAAAATATACAATAAGAAAAAGGGTAAATTCAATACCCCACCTATTCACCCCTCTAAAGCCCAAAAGTCATGGACTGGGTATGGCTAGTTAGTACGTTCATTTGTCTTTATGGATGCCATTTTTTATTCTTGTAGCTCCATCAGTGGGGGTACCTCCCCCAAATTCTGAAGGGAGAGAGGGAAAACTATAAACACCCAAATTTGCCCCCTCCCCTTCACGGCGGGACCCATTACATGAATGGTATACACATGATTAGAAAGGTTCATCCTTTCTGAAGAGATACATACCAAAATCATATCTCTAGGTTAATTAGGAGCTGAGCTAGAGAGGTTTGAATTGCTGGCTTAAGGGTTAAGCCGTTCGTCCTGAAAAGGTTAAAAAAAAAAAAAAGCCGACAAAATCTCCCCTTTATGACCTCTAGTCTTTTATGAAGATGTCCTTTACTTGTGTCTGTAAAGGGTTATGTACAGATATTGTGAGGAATGACAAGGAGATTCATGCTTATATGTGAATGTTGCGCTGTGTAGAGCGCAGATTCATCTATCTATTAAAATGCTATAATAGCAATTAAAAGTGCCTGAGCTCCAACCTATAACTTTGGCTTTCAAATCTTTCAATTCATAGTCTAAATTAGTTAACTATATCTTTTTCATAAATTTTGACAAAATTAGTGTTCAAAGCCTTTGTATTTTAATAAGCCTTCTCTAAAATCAATGCATGTGAATTGAGCTTCCATCTTCCGATTTCTTTTACACTATACTAGCTGAACCTGCGCCCTACACAGCGCATCATACACTTATGAGCATAAATCATCTCCTTATTCCTCACAACATATGTACATGTCTCTTTACAGACACAAGAGAGAGAAGTCTTGATTTAAAAATAATCGGCAAGGGGTTTCATAAAGGGAAGATTTTTTCGATTATTTTTTCTCAATATCCACCGTTTGCGAGATTTGAGCCTACTTCCGGTTGGAGTTTCTAATTCATATATGACCAGTGTTTTCTTTCTTCTTGCATGCAACATGTAATAAGTAAATACATTACATACACAATTAATTATAATGTCAGTTATATATGGTGTTCATTGGGCAAAACACTCAAAAAATAAAGATTTATCTTAAGACTCGAGAAACGGTTATCCTTCCTATTTCATTATTATTTGGCCATGGAACAAACGCCTGAGACACATATAACCCCAATATACAACATTGTGGTGTTGGAATGTATAACACACAGGATATGATGCTTTAGTTTTTTTAAAAAAAATTCAACGCTTCCAGTGTACCCTAAAAAATGTAATAAAGAAATAATGGCCATGTTTTTTAAATATTCAATTAGAACTGGACAATCTACGCAAAATTTCCAATCGATCAGTGAAAACGTCATCTTTGTAAAGCCTGTAGTTTCCGAGATCTCATTGTCGAAAGGATTGACCACAAACATATAAACATAGTTTAAAAGAACTTGGAAGATGGAAGCACAATTCACATACATTGATTTTAGAGAAGGCTTATTAAAATACAAAGGCTTTGAACAATAATTTTATATCAAACTTTATGAAAAAGATATAGTTAACTAATTTAGACTATTTAAAGTACAAATACTTAAAATGTTTCTCTGTGTTAAACGTGAAATCTCACACAACCGTAAATGAAAGATCTGAAAGCTAAAGTTATAGGTTGGAGCTCAGGCGCTTTTAATTGCTATTGTAGTATTTTAATAGATAGATGTTGAGGACGTTTATATGTTTGTGGTCAATGCTTTCGACAATGAGATCTCGGAAACTACAGGCTCTAGAAAGATGACGTTTTCACTGATCGATTGCAAATTTTGCGTTGATTGTCCAGTTCTAATTGATTATTTAAAAAAGAAACATGGCCATGATTTCTTTATTACATTTCTTAGGCTACACTGGAAGCGTTGAAATTAAAAAAAAAAACTAAAGCATCATATCATATGCGTTATGCATTCCAACACAACATTGTTGTATATTGGGGTTGTATATGTCTCAGGCGTTTGTTTCATGGCCAAATAATAATGAATTAGGAAGGATAACTATTTCTCGACTGTAAGATAAATCTTTATTTTTAGAGTGTTTTGCCCAATGAACACCATATGTAACTGACATTATAATTAATTGTATATGTAATCTATTTGCTTATTACATACTGCATGCAAGAAGAAAGAAAAAACACTGGTCATACATGAATTAGAAACTCCAACCGAAAGTAGGCTCAAATATTTCAAACAGTGCGAGATATTGAGAAAAAATAATCGAAAAATCTCCCCTTTATGATACCCATTGCCGATTATTTTTAAATCAAGACGTCTTTCATTTGTGTTTTTAAAGGGACATGTACATATGTTGTGAGGAATGAGAAGGAGATTTATGCTCATATACGAATGAAGCGCTGTGTAGAGAGCGCAAGTTCAGCTAGTCTATCTATTAATATGCTACAGTATCAATTAAGAGCGACCGAGCTCTAACCTATAACCTTAGCTTTCAAACCTTTGATTTACGGTTATTTGTGATTTCACGTTTATAACAAAGACAAATATTTTTAAAAGAGTGTACTTTAAATAAATTACTTAAAAAGATATTTTTCACAAAGTTTATCCTTTTAAATTATTGTTCAGAGCCTTTGCCTTTTAATAAGCCTTCTCCGAAATAAATGCAAATGAATTGTGCTGCCATCTTTGGAGTTCTTTTAGACTACGTTTGTGTGTTTGTGGTCAATTTTTTCGACAATGAGATCTCGGGAACTACAGGCTCTATAAAGATGATGTTTTCACTGATCGATTGCAAATTTTGCGTAGATTGTCCAGTTCTAATTGAATTTTTAAAAAAACATACCCGTTATTTCTTTATTACATTTTTACGGATACACTGGAAGTGTTGAAGTTAAAAAAAACTAAAGCATCATATCCTACCTATTATACATTCCAACACCATATAATTGTATATATGGGTTGCATATCTCTCAGGTGTTTGTTTCATGGCCAAATGATAATGAATAACGAAAGATAACCATTTCTCCATCTAAGTTGAATCTTTATTGTTTGAAGTGTTTTGCCCAATGAACACCATATATCACTGACATTATAATTGTGTAATGTATTAGCTTATTTTAAAAGGTATAAAACGATAATAATGCCTGTTGTTCTGTATGTTTGCGAAATATGGTCTTTTGCCCGGAACGAAAAACATAGATTGAAAGTATTTCAGAACAAAATCTTGAGACGAATATTCGGATCCAAGAGAAACGGGAATAGGGAATAGCGGAATCTTCATAACGAGGAACTACATAATTTTATACGGTTTGTCTAACATTGTTAGGGGTCATCAAATCTAAGAGGCTCAGGTGGGCAGGCCATGTAGCCAGGATGAAAGAAAGAACGAACGCTTTCAAAATCTTAACTGGAAAACCAGCCGGAAAACGACCATTAGGAAGACCGAGGTGTAGATGGGAGGACAATATTAAGATGGATCTCGCAGAAATAGGAATACAAAGTAGAAACTGGATCCAATTTGCTAAGGATAGAAGTCAGTGGAGAGCTTTTGAGAACGCAGCATTGAACTTCCGGGTTCCATAGGTCATGGAGTTACTTAGTTTATGTATTTGCTTATTACATACTACATGCAAGAAGAAAGAAAGCACAGATCATACATGATTAAGAACTGCAACCGGGAGTAGGCTCAAATCTTGCAAATGGTACGAGATATTGAAAAAGTAATCGAAAAAAAATCTCCCCTTTACGGTATCTCTTGCCGATTTTTACCAAGATTTCCTTCACTTGTGTCTGCAAAGGGACATGTACAGATGTGAGGAATAACAAAGAGATTCATACTCATATATGAATGATGCGCTGTGTAAAGAGTGCAGGTTCAGCTAGTCTATAAATTAAAATGCTACACGATGTTTATACGTATGTCTGTGGTCAAGAAAAGTTTATATGTTTGTCTCCAATCCTTTCGAGAATGAGATCTCGAAATCATTAGTGCTACAAACGTGCCGTTTTTACTAGTCGATTCCAAATTTTGTATAGATTGTCCAGTTCTAATTGAATATTTAAAAAACGCGGCTGGTATTTGTTCATTACATTTTTAGGGGTACACTAGAAGTGTTGAAATTTTAAAAAAGCATCATAAAATAGGAGTTTTACATTCCTACACAACACAGTTGTATATAGGGGTTGTATATCTCTCAAGCGTTTGCTTCATGGCCAAATGATGATAGAAAACGAAGGATAACCATTCTCTAGGCTAACATGAATCTTTATTGTTTGGGGTGTTTTGCCCAATGAACATCATATATCACTGGCATTAATTATGTATGTAATGTATTTGCTTATTACATACTGCATGCAAGAAGAAAGAAAACACTGATCATACATGAATTAGAAACTCAAACTGGAAGTAGGTTCAACCTTGCAAAAGGTGCGATATGTTAAAGAAAAAATAATCGAAAAAATCTTCCCTTGCAGATTTTTATCAAGACGTCTTTCAGTTGTGTCTGTAAAGGGACATATACAGATGTAAGGAGTGACAATAAGGAATGAATGCTCATATTTGGATGATGCGCTGTGTAGAGAGCGCAGGTTCAGCTAGTCTATCTATTAAAATGCTACAATAGCAATTAAGAGCGACTGAGCTCCAACCTATAACTATAGCTTTCAAACCTTTGATCTACGGTTATTTGTGATTTCACGTTTATAACAAAGACAAATATTTTTAAAGAGGTGTACTTTAAATAAATTATTTAAAGAGGTATTCTTAATAAAGTTTATCCTTTTAAATTATTGTTCAAAGCCTTTCCATTTTAATAAAACTTCTCCAAAATAAACGCAAATGAATTGTGCTGCCATCTTTGGAGTTTTAAAAAACTATACGGTTATGCACATTTATATGTTTGTGGCCACTTCTTTCGACAGCGAGATCTCGGAAACTACAGGCTCTAGAAATATGACGTTTTCACTGATCGATTGGAAATTTTGCGTAGATTGTCCAGTTCTAATTGAATATTTAAAAAACATGGCCGTTATTTCTTTATTACATTTTTACGGGTACATTGGAAGTGTTGAAATTAAAAAAAAAGAGGCTAAAGCATCATATCCTACCCATTATACATTCCAACACCATATAATTGTATATATGGGTTGCATATCTCTCAGGCGTTTTCATGGCCAAATTATAATGAAAAACGAACGATAACCATTTCTCCAGTCTAAGTTGAATCTTTATTGTTTGGAGTGTTTGGCGAATGAACACCATATATCACTAACATTATAATTGATTGTATGTGTAATGTATTAGCTTATTTTAAAATATATAAAACGATAATAATGCCTGATGTTCTGTATGGTTGCGAAACATGATCGCTTACTCGAAAGGAAGAACATACATTGAAAGTGGGAAAAAGATCCTAAGACGAATATTTGGACCCAAGGGAAACGGGAATAGGGAATGGCGGAAACTTCATAACGAGGAACTACATAATTTATACGGTTTACCCAACATTGTTAGGGTCATCAAATCTAGAAGACTCAGGTGAGGAGGTCATGTAGCAAGGATGGAAGAAAGAAGGAACGCTTTCAAAATCTTAACTGGAAGACCAGCCGGAGAACGACCATTAGGAAGACCTTGGCGCAGATGGGAGGACAATATTAAAATGGATCTCGCAGAAATGGGAATACAAAGTAGAAACTGGATTCAATTGGCTAAGGATCGACGTCAGTGGAGAGTTTCTGTAAACGCGGCACTGAACCTCCGGGTTCCATAGGCCATAGAGTGAGTTAGTTTATGTATTTGCTTATTACATACTGCATGCAAGAATAAAGAAAACACTGATCATACATGAATTAAAAACTCCAACCGGAAGTAGGATCAAATCTTGCAAACGGTTCGAGATATTGAAAAAGTAATCGAAAAAAAAATCTCCCTTTAACGGTATGTCTTGCCTGTTTTTATGAAGACTTCTTTCACTTGTGTCTGCAAAGGGACATGTACAGATGTGAGGAATAACAAGGAGATTCATGCTCGTATGTGAATGATGGGCTATGTAGAGAGCGCAGGTTCAACTACTATATACAGTATATTAAAAATAATGAAACTTTTGCACCACGTTGTGTGAAATATTGAGGGGGAAATTTCTCTCGATATTCCTCAATACTACTAGATAAACAAGCAATGTTTCCAACACAACATAAAGTTGTATTTTCTCAAATTGCACTGCATAAGGCATTACACTACGTAAGGCACTACGTAATTACATAAAACCACAATACCACATACATTATTCAGTGTAATACAGTATCATTAATATCAAGATTTTGGAGATCTCTAATAACTCAAATGGCATGGATGGTGCAATGCGCATCACTTATTTGTTAGCGTCAAATATTATGATCATGATATAATGTTTTTCGAATAAATGAAGGAACAAAGTTACAAGAAATGGAAATTTAACTTTTTCTAAAGACTTTACTTCGAAAACGTGCTGATATATCATTCCTCATCATTAGACATCGGATTGTTATGCACTTAAAATTTATGAAATATGCATGCAACTATGCTGTTAAATGTGTTAAAATATGACCTTAATATGCACTAACAATGCAATTAAAGAACATTTTCAAGCATGTTGCACAGTTGTGACAGAGTTTTGTAGGTGAAATATAACATCGAATGTGTGCTGTATCTTTGAGGTACTTCTCTTCAGAATGTATTTGTTATGACAGTTACAATTTATATACTCCTAACTTCACAATTTTATTTTACAGTACATTTATTTTACACAAAATAATAGGAGCCTCACTTTTCTACACGTTTCCACTGTACAAAATAATAATAAGTTTTCGTTTTTAAGAATTTAATCCCTTCCGTAATTCGCCTTACAATGTATCACAAGATGCTTCTCTTAATTTTTTTTAGTGTATGTGACATTTGTAGCCACAAAATGACTTCTTATCATCAATAGATGTTAGTGAACAATATTTATACAAAGGAGCAAGTTTAGTACCTATATTTTTTGATACGTTGAAATTTTCCCATGGCTTCAACTGTTTTGTGATCGGAGTTTTTGGCAATAACATTCGTCATTTTTTTACCCATAGAGCTCCCAAATTTACCAGGAATTAACTGGAGCTCGTACTGAACTTCAACTAGAGCTAAGCATTCACTAAGCAGCGTTCTTCGTGTCTCTGTTTCTGAATTAATGTGGAGACGATATTACAATGTCTATGCGTATTTGCTCTGCTGATCGGTTGCTAACATTATTAGCCCTCCATAAACTAGGAATTCTTCCACCCTCATGCAAAAACCAGTTCTGTTGTATAGACATTAAATGTACTGAAAACAAATTAAAACTGGATTTATTCCATGCTATAAGGATACATTTGATATAAAAACTTACAGAATATGCCCTTAAGCATTAACATATGCTCTAACCTTTGAAATATGCATTTATATGCACTATAAAACTTCAAATTCGAGCTTAACTAATGTCGTTAGAAACTTTAACCAAGTTTAACAGATGTATATAAGAAACAAAATATGCATTTACATAAAAATCCGATGTCTAGATGCTACCAAAAAACTTAAATGATCATAATGCCATTTGCAACAATTGTTATTTCAAACCATTTCAAAGGTACCAAACACATGGGTAGTGATTGTTATACTGCTTAAAATGACGTATTTGTGTTAATTTTTTTATAATGTTTGTTTTTCTTTGCTTCTATAACATTACAACAATAGTTTTTGGTTTTAATTACAAGACGCAGTTACATTATTTTAAGCAGTGTTGCCAACTTAAATAAATTGCTAAATGTGATATTAAATTTGGTGCAAATAACGTAGCTAAACGGCAAAATATTTAAAAATTCATCGCAATTTGTTTTATGGTGCAAGCACGTTTTCAAAAGACAACGTTTTTCATAGTCTTTGGGCTACTCATAATGTTAAGATTGGTCTAAAGCCATGAAATAATGTCATCAGAAAGAATTTTACGTTCGTGGGGGCATAGCTTTCAGTTTTTACGAAACTTACAAAAACAGATGGCAGTGTTGTCGAACCCAATTTGGAAGATAGGACAGACCTTTGAGTTAGAAGTTTACCTCACCACCTTCATTTTTTTCCTCGAGAAGGATGGGGCAGAGGGTGTGGGATGTCGTTTGTCTGCGACCTTCGTAGGAATTTTCTTTTTCGATACTTCCATCCCTCTAAGTAACCTGACACCACTGACAACTGTCTAGTAATCTGCAGCTTGTGCGGAAGAGGAGTTTGAACCTAATCGTGCCATTTCTTGTAAAGAACGCTGAATAGCGAAAATGCCTATTGCTGAGAACACTTTTTTTTTTCGGTATTTGCAGTATATTGCTTGTCTTACGTTAGTTCACGTGATACTGGAATTGCAATCAAATACATTTGCTCAGCACAGATTTAATCAAAGATGTCATAAATGACAACTCAAATTGAACACAAGAACCTCCCGTGGCGTACACACAACGTTATAAAGAGGAGTTCAAGCACCCAAGTTCATATCGTATACCATTGATCTGTACAATATATTAACGGGTAAAGTACAAAAATTTGAATTCTTTATCCAGCATAGAGTTTTGAAATGCTTTACTTAGTTTTAAAACTTCATGTATTGTCGGTGTGGAGTCATAGCGCTATTTAGCGATGAAGACAATATAAGAAAGAGAGAGAGAGAGAAAGAGAAAATAGTTTTAACAAGATTGGCAAGAGAGAAGTGTTGTATTTACGAAGATACACTAGTTATTATCAAATATTTGGAATTAATGAAAGAAGTGACTAAATTGTTAATCCATTTTAGAGTGGCATCTTATTTACGAAATATTAGTATACAAATTATAGCAAATCACTTCGTAAATAAATATTTCATTAGATTCCCCACAATATTACATAAGTTATTTCCCATGGAAAGGAGTAATATACACTTTGGGGTGAGTTTTCTTCTGACATAGTTTTCCGAAAACGTCTATTATGATTTTGTTCATATTTCGTAAGTAATATTCCAGTATTAACTACAGCATGTCCTGATTTAATTTTAAAAATCGGTTTGGGTTTGAAGTTTTGTGTTTTTCCTTCTTATGCAACAATGTAACTTAGAAATTATGAAGGACGGAACCAACTATTAATTCCGAACCACAAATGGGGCTTGAGTGCTGCGTAATTGGCTAGTGCATAGATCAACATAAAAGATCGATCCTCACAGTGTATTCTATTACCCAACATAATATCACGTCCAGGAAATGTAAGGGAAATGAGACCCGTACTTTTTATTAGTTTTTTTTTCGGATGAAGAAAACAAGTATAGTGAGATGTCTTGCTAAGTTTATTGTTATATATAAAAATTGTACTCTTACATGTTAGAGAATATATTTTTATATGTGAACTCCCTTCCTATGCAGTATGAGATGCAGAAAAAGATGAAAGGTGTAAGTTCGATTTTTTGTTAAGAAAGCATGTAACGTAAATACATGCAATGAAGCAATAGCGGTGGGCGTCAGTGTTGTATTTATGGAAAAAAGAGCTGTTACAGTGTATCCATTTTTTTAAAGTAGTAATTTAGATACTATATGCCTAAGCTATGTAAACACAAAATAGTCTATAAGCTTTTGCCTATATGCGTAGCGTAAGCGTCTTCGGCGCAGGAGACCCAAATTTGATTCCCGGTGGGAGCTCATATGGTTTGGATTCCACGTAAGCCGTAGATAAACGCCCCTTACTATAACTAATCAACAAAAAAAAAGTTCTGTAGGAACATGTCAACTGAAGAGTGAAGCATCGGTATACATCATACGATTCGCCTAGTTGCGTAAAATGGAGAAATTTTTTCATTTTACTCACAATTTTGAATATATGTATGCACAGAATGATAAAGCTGTTGCACGACTGTATAAAAATAAATGCATCAAAAACAACATATCGGTATTTTGATATGTGTATGGAGCCTCTAACCTTTTAAATTTCGATTCAAAACCAAAATAAATCCTTTGTATTGACAATTTTGAAAAAAAAAAATAGTTCGTTTCGAAACAATTCAATATATATTTACAAAATGAAGTTGGCCAACTTCACACTGATCCCTCTTTTAGACTTCCAAACTATGCTGTGCATAAGGGGCGCTGTCCGTCTCTTGACAAATATCAGAGCAAAAACGGCAAGAGATATCGTGATGCGAATATATGCAATCGATTCAGAATACTAAAGATAGTTGCCATCTCCTCCATTAACTCTTTATTCAAACCGTAAGTGGTTAAAATTAGACACTTCCCGTTTCAACGTTTACCGCCATAGAACGAAAACTAACATATATTGAAAAGCGTTTTTTTTTTTAACGATTTATCGTTTCAAGAGTAAGTTCCACTTGCTTCGTTAACTCTCTTTTAGTACTGAAAGCGATTCAAATTAGCTATTTTCGGTTCAGGTTTAAACTTTTTCGCCATAGAATGAAAACCGTAACAGATAGAACGAAACTGTTTTTACAAACGATTCAGCGTCTGAAGACAACATAATATGACTGAGAGGAGGAAATCGGAAAGTGTGTAGAAACTCGTTAATCTCGTTACCGTCAAATGGGGTGAATAGAAACACATTTTTGGCTATATGAGAATATAAGTCTGGTAATGTTAAAGATTTCGCGTATCAGATTATTCCAAAAGAAAGGTCTTAATATGCTAATGAATTTCAGTAAACGTCATATTAATTTATCAACTCCACTTTTCTTCACCTTGATTTTTCTTAATGTTTCTATTCACCCCTACCCATGGGGTGAATAGAAACAATTACTTTATTTTCATTGTTGTTTCTTTTATACTATTGGAAAGGTAAAAAAGAAACAGCGTATTTGTTGAAACGAACTATTTATTTGATACCTGCAAAATATTAGTTCAATAGAACCAATATTACATAAGTTACAAACTTATAAAACAATACAATGCACAATATAGGTATAAACGACCATATAGTTTTGATGATATTTGAATAAGATTTAAACCACTGAAATCATCAGGGAAATTTATCATGAGTTGAGTTGATTTTGAGGTTTACGTCCCGTTCAGCAGCGAGGCTATATGAGACGTGGACCTACTGATTAACGTAGAATCAGAACTACATGAGCTCCCGCCGGGAATCGAACCCAGGTCTCCCAAGCCAAAGGCGCGTACGCTAACCGCTTAGCCACGAAGGGGCCCGAAAGTTATCATATACTTAAAGCGGGCTGACGAACTCCTGATAAAACCCAACAGTTTCGTTCTGAAAATTTCATTGTTTAGGTGCTCTCTTATAAAACACTCCCACATATTCATCATGTTCCCATTTTCGCACTTGGGTGCTGAATAGTCTCATCGAGTTTTAGCTTCTCATTTTACCACAGCAAAATCACCAGCTTTAGAAAACCATCATCTAGTTCGTGATCGTATGGAATGTTGTCTTCTGGAGTGTTGTCTTTCTCCTCTTCCGACAATACAAATGTAGGTTGAGTTTCGTTGTGATTTGATGAAAATGTATCATTTTCAGAAAACAAACCAAAACTCTTACCAGAAACATCTATTCGTACTCTCTTCTTCCCTTATTTAATTTTTTCATCTTCTCTCATGCTCCTGAGAAGATCCATAAGGGAACGGTTTACAGTCTGAGATGACTTTTGCTGTTCTGTTTCTTCTCGTTCATTGTCTTTTTTTTTTTGGCAACATCCTCAGTATTTGGTCTCGACAAAGGGGAAAAATTCCACACTTTTCAAATCCAGCCCTGATATTTTCCTCCTTCAGTTTCACACTTTTTTTTTCAGAAGACTTGGAAATTTGTTCTTAGAGATGGTTGATACATTCCTATCAGGTCCTTTTTTCTGCTCCTCAAGAATTTTCCACTCCTTGAGGAATTTCAAGAATTTCCCAAGAAGTGTTTCTATTCACCCCACTAATTAAAGATCATAACAATAACCCAGTAAAGTTAAATTTTGATTAAAAATAATTTACAAAAGGAAAACTTTTACTATGAACGTCAGTAAATGAAACAACAAACTACAAAATAGGCATATGTTCAAATGCAACAAATATGAAAATGTCATACTTACCAAGAAAGTTTAAGGAGCGCTAAAATACCGTGTAAGATTTCAGTAACACATTAATGCTACTGCCGTCTACCTCAGTGTTCCCAACTCAGTAAAACATTTTGTCTCTGCCCTGGACACTTTAGCCGTATAAGACTATGTTAAGAAATTTCAGTTTTCTTGATTAATTTATCGTCCAGATAAATCCAAAACTAATCTGGGAGTTTTGTTTCTATTCACCCCCATGTTTCTATTCACCCCATTTGACGGTATATATTGTTGTGCCGCCCCATTTATGGGCAGCATGAAAAAGGGGGAACAGCAATTACCGAAGAATGAAGGCTTCGGCCTGATCTGCAAATGGCAACTAACCCGTGCCACTGAGTCTATAATTGTACGTGCGACCTCACAGCCTCATCGAGGTAGGTGGAACACTTTTGTGAACTGCTGTCCCTACCGGCGCACAGTGTGTTATTTCACGAAAGCCCGTATTTCAGGTGACGTTTTGATTGCCACCCCTATAAAACTTATTTGAGCTTTATGATCATTTTATATATATATATATATATATATATATATATATATATATATATATATATATATATATATATATATATATATATATATATATATATATTGGTATCAGTAATTATAAATTGAAATTCTACAAAGAAAGCCTGTGATAATATGAATGAAGGCAGAATACAGCTACAATATTTTTATAACTGCTGAAATATTATCCGCAGCAAAAAATACTGTAGATTCAATGAGGCTGAAAGTATATATTTACATTTAGTTCTCGTCAAATTCTGCAGAGGCGGTGCATTTATTTTCGCGATACTCGGACAACAGTTGTAAAACATCTCTCGAGAAATTGATTGGATTGTCTTGATGGTAATTTCCGCAAACTGGTGACATAAGGATCTGAAGAAATTAAGAGTCTGGGGAAAAGATCTGTCATTGTAGCCTGTCTTGAAGTTTTTCGTCTAAACATATCTCTATAGCGCTTATTGTCTATTTCTTGCCTCTTGTGCTTCCCCAGATAGTTGACCGATTGGTACAATGCAGTGTTGAATTATTTGCTCCCCATGAATCAACAACTTGTGTAAAGTTGCTGGCATATAAAACCACTCATATTGTTTCATATATAAATTAAGGAATTTGATGCAATAAGGGCGTAAGTCTGAAACATGCAGTTAGAGAAAAACGATGTTGAAACTTTAAGTAGTGTTTTTTTCTTACATAAAACAATGTAATGTGCAACATTTTATTCCGATATTGAACTGAAATGTTACCAGGAGGCTAAACAAGCATGGCAAAAGCCACAAATACGTTTGATGCAAAAGGGCGTAAACTCGCAGCCTCCCTGAAAAATCTCCTCGCTGAATTCCCATCATTGAAGCTTTCACTTCCTTGCTTTGGCAGATCAACATTTCTTCTCTTGGCACTCATTTCTTCTCTGAACAGATCCTGCACAGCTTTCTTCCTCGTACTAACTAATGGTTTTTCTCTGTCCTCTTATTTGCAACTTAAGTACATCTAACCTGTATGCTTTGTGTAGCACATTCGAAATGTAGAATCCATGCATGCAATGGCGATATCCCAAATTTCAAAGTAGAAGGGTCATATTCTTTATGAGTCACTTTACTAATGTTATTCATTTCTTTGGGAGTTGCCCTCATATGTAATATCTCTGAGATGAAAGACAAGGCACGGCAAACATTCCTGTCCAGCATTGTTAAGTGCAGCTCATGTTGAACATACATTTTGAGTTTATCATTCACAACTATCTCTGTTGGCACCAAACCCACTTATTTGCGAACACTTGTTACCTCTTTCCTAATTATATCCATAGTTTCTTTCAAAAACTTCAATTTTATGGGTTGACAGTAGCGGACTGATGAAGGTCTAGGATTCTGCCAAGCTACTACATTCTTTTTGTTGTTGCACAACCTTGACTGGCACAAGAGAAATGCTAAACGAAGATTCGTCACTCGCGAATTCACCCACGACGATTTTTTTGTTTATAGCGGCTTTGATCGGAACTACCATCACAACCCCACTTAGCTAATAGGTTGTATTGTTGATGTAGCAAACTCGTCAAAATGTCTTGTTGACCTTTACACAAACGTTTAACTGTATGATCAAATAAATCTTGTAGAGATACTGCTGCGGATACATCTGAAACGGTAATGCTAACTGGATAGCAGTTCTCTTTACTTTGACGCAGTAAGTAATATGGTAGATACAGGTTACTTTTGTACGTCTTTGCATTATCTAGAAATTCCTATGTTGGTTAGAGGTTAGTTGTAAATCTATCATCAGGGAGAGACCTTCATCAGGTGACATGCCAGATTTACCTTGCACGAACAATTTTCGTGCTTTTTGAGCTTCGTTGTGCGTTGTGGAAGCAAATGAGACCTCTCCCACTATGTTGGCAGCGTCCTTTTTTCTTGAATCACGTAAATTCTTCTGGGCTGCAGACACTATTTCTTCATGTGATATCTCTTCCACAAGTGTTTTAACTTTTCTTCTCTTAGATTTTCCACTTGATTCTGCAAACCGTTTCTGTGGACGTCCACGACTGTTGCTGCTGGGTGTATCACCTGCACCCTGTTGCAATGAACACGACGCTATTTTATGTATTCCTAAATCGAGACTGGCATCCCATTTAACCATAAATCATTGTATTAAAAAAAAATCGTCCTGCTTCTACCATATTTCGTCCATCTGGATCTCAGTTTCGCACACAGAATGCTAATACTGTTCTTCACTACTTTCTGCACACCTTTACGGCGTTCGTGCTAATTAAACTGTTCTTTTACGTACTTCCAAATGTCTTCGTTAGTACGCTTTCATCACATTTGTTCCACAATTCGAAAATAACTCTACGCATTAACGCACACATTATCAATGAAACAGTATTGTCACTTTCTTTGCAGCAAAAACTTTTCGTGTTCCTTTAACATTATGAAAAATATATTTACAAAGTTTCGTCGCGGAATAAAGGAGCAATACCTTTTAAACGACTACATTAAAATGTCTAACTGATAAAACAAAACGATGCCGCGCACCTACATTTTCCATCTCAGGTTACAATCAGTAATACAATAAATTTCGGTTTTACCATGTTGACTGGGCGCTGTTTTGTACACTGTATCTGTGAAACTACGTAAAGGACTGTGGTCGGGCGTACTATTGTGAGACAAAATTTATTTGTTCAGAAAAAAGTACAATTCTCAGCTGACGTATGCCTCTTGGACAGGTTTCTATTCTTGGTGTTTACGAGCTGGCTACCTTGCTTACTGACTGATCGGTGGATGGTGCTGCCATCTATGAGTTTTCGTGGTTGTACAGCAAACCTCCCCTCTTCAGTTATCAAGTCAAGGTATGTATGGAAAGGACTACCTTTAATATTTTTGTAGTCTAAATCCGTTACAAGCATGTTATCTTTAAATTATTATTATAATTTTGTGCTTCGAAACAAATCTAGTGTGAATAATGTGTTGAAAACAAGAAATGAAAAATGAAGAATAAGTTATATTGTCAAAAAGCAAAATTTTGAATGGAAATAATTTTGATATACCAGTTCGACCTATTAGATGCACGTTAGAATTGGACATAGTAGATGTTAAGTTACCTGGATTTTTGGTATATATTCTTTTCTTTATTATTGGCATGCAGAAGAATATGGACAATTTATGTTAGGTATAAAGTACTTCAAACGATAACATGCTACATCGACATTGAAAATACCCATTATTATTTTTCTAACGCGGATAGTCTATTTTGTTTGACGTTGAATTTGAAATGTTTTCTTAATCACTTCCAAGAGAAATTATTTTTTTCAAGGTTGTTTTCTATTTTTGAAATATTATAATAAAATTTGTTATATTCGTTTAGTTGAAAATTTCTTCTTTGCTGTTACTATTAAACCTCAGACTACACCCCAAGCGTACCATCCGAGCGGTTCTGTATTAACTCACCAAAGGACCGGCAACAATACGAAGGTCAGAGGACAAAACAAACCACACATTCTAGTAAGGGAGAGTTGTGCACGTGATTATTCACCAATTGAGCTCAAGTAACCAGCGGCGGAGCCAAGGGAGGGCCTGGGAGGCCAGGCCCCCTTGCTCAAATTCTTGCCCCACATACAGACATACTGCTATAGGTCAAAAAACGGTGAGTTGATAGTGGCCACAAGTGAAACTACTACCGAAACATCTATCGAAAACAGAGTTACCAACTGCAGAATATCGTATGTTGCAATAGTCTGCGTTCCGAGTAAAAGCTCCAGGCTCGTTTTTGTTTGTAGTACAGCAAGATTTAATTCATTGAATGAGTTGAGTTGATTTTGAGTTTAACGTCTCTTTTCAGCAGCGAGGCTATACCAGACGTGGACCTACTGGTTAACGTGGAATCCGAACCACATTAGCTCCCGCCGGGAATCGAACCCGGGCCTCCCACGTCAAAGGCGCGTACGCTAACCACTTAGCCACGGAGGAGCTCTCTAATTCATTGAATTCTGTAAGGTGCATATATTGACCTCACTATCTGAACGTTCCTTTTAACCTCTGTTCCTTATTTGCTTATCTATTTTGTTTTCGACAAAAAAGAAAAAAGCACAATCAGTTGGTATTCTCATTCGCTTCGATGTTGAAAGTCATACTAAAATAAGAGATGCTTACTTACAAATAGCATACACCTCTGTAAAATATTACACTTGTGTTGGACGAAAGAAGTCTTCGTAAATTAAGTAATTAATTTCCATTGATTACGGCGACATGGAACAAATGTATATCATCCATTAAATAATTTGGTATTATTATTATTATTATCATCAAATAATCTTAATATCGAACCGTCTTGTTTAATATACAGTAAAAGAAGAGAGCAAAAATGTTTATTATTTCTGTCATTCTCTGTATTCCAATCGTTCGAGAAAATTAAGATATTGAATACTACTAACACCTACTCCTTGCTACTGACACTGGTTCTTCTTTTTCCTAACGCTCTTGGCCGTTGACAACTCTGTAGAAACCTTCTGCTGCGATGTTAACAAGCGATATCCAAGGAAAACGAAGTCAAAGCTTGGTGAACCTATACTACTAACTAAGGCATGCGGAAATGAGTCTAACAAAAACCAGTGAATATAAATAAATCGTTCAGAAATATTTTCTTTTAAACGAATTTAACTGTAGCTTAATCCCAAAACTGCTACTACTAGAGAAATTCTGAAGTTTATCACAGAGCAGTGCTATAATCTCCTGATTACTAAGCATAAGATAAGATACGGAGATGATACAACTTGGTCGCAGCAGTAATGCTATTTTGTGTAAAAGTGGTAGTTACTCCCGTGACCAGGTTGTATCATCACGTTTTCTGATGTTTAGTAATCAGAAAGACATCAGGAGTTTGTGGGACTGGTCCATATACAAGTTCCAAATGTTCCAGATATTCCATTCAGTAAGTTCAGTCAGTGAATACCCATTTTTATCACATATTTATATTTGTTCTTTGTCAAAATATGCATTTCTGAGAAAATTAAGCAGTAAACATTTCTGAGAAAATTACATTGCAGTAATTATGCAGTACAGTTAATCACTAGTGATATGAATTTTCGACAGGATACAGTAATGTCCCTCCTTCAAATCTAATCTCAAAACTAACAATATTAATTAAGTATCGACTACAGGATAGAAACGTTAAGGTAGATTTGAATTTATTTTAAGGCTTTGAAACATCCGAGGCTCAGGATAGAAATTAGGGAAATGAGTCATTAGGGCCATAAAAATTTTCCCTAGTGACACCGAGGAAGAATCTTGACAGACTCCTCAGACGAAATATTTACCCACGAGTGATCGATCACGCCATCTTCCTAATCTTAAGCTGATGTTCTGCCGCTGAGCTTTGGTCATTCGGTGTAGGTATGATGTGTTCGTGTATTTGAATTCACGTCAAATTTAAAAAAAAAAATAGTCACGGTAAACGAAAGAAAGAAAAAGGCCACATATACTTCTTTTGCTGTAAGGAGTTCCCATTGAAATGTCTTCTGATATTGTTTGATATTAGGGAAAGAAAAACATTTCCTCTTTTTGCTTCAAAGAGTATTTACTTCATCATTTTAATGAAGAAAAGGCAAATTCATTACTCAGTTTTAGAGCTCAAGGGCAAAAGTAACCAAAACTAATTGAACTACAGCCAGATCAAAACAAGAGGCTGCAACCGGGGCAGTTGCCCCGTGCGCCAGCAAATTAATCGGTGTGTTTATTGGTGTAGATATAGATAAAAGAGATGCTAATCGCAAAATTTACCCTGGGCGGCAAATGTCTACTTTCGTCACTGATTATGCTACCATATTTTCAGTGTGTGAAATCGAGACTTTTTTCTGAAATGTTAAGAATACATGATAATTATTGGCAATTTACTTTAAAGTGACACTTATGATTCAGGAGCAAGGCTTAAAATTTAAAGTGGGCTGGGACGGCAAATCAGTGTCCTGTTAAGAGTTCAGTTCCTGTGTCTATGCGACGTTTGTCTCTTAAGAAAATTTGTCCTTGTCCATCACTTTTACTTTATTATTATTAATAATACAGTTTATATACCAAACAACGATTTATATTATTATGTGGTACTAAACCAAATCTGGAACTTGTGATATTTATTTACTTCCATCCGGTAAATTAGTGTAATCTACATATACATGTTTTCGGGCTGATAAAATTTGAGATGACTGCTGCCATGCTATAACTTTGAGCTTCGCCTTATCTCAAGTAGATGCAGATATATCGGAAGGTTTGATTCTTGTAGATTTACTAGTTCAAACGTTGTCGAAGACGAGTTCTAGAGAATATGTCTCAACGAACAACATTCGAACAAATTTATCAAGAATGTTTGGAAATATGCAAAGAAAATGGTCATGAAATTCCAGAGCCGGAAGCAGATATACAATAGGGGTTCCTCGTGAAAACGAACTAGACGTTCGCCATGAAATATCACAAATTCATTTTGGATGAATCTCTTCCTTCATTGGAGGCAGAAAACTAATTCTCTAAAGATAATATAAAAAGAGACATTTTTCTGCCTACTATTGATAAGGCAATCACTAAGATGGAAAACTGCTTTGGATCATGTAGCAAAGTCATTATATCAATTGCCGCTCTACAACCAAAACGTGAAAACTTTCTAAATTACAACATCGTGGAGCCTATGCCCTAGCATTATGGAAGTGAGTTGGAAATATTCAAATGTGAACTAAAAATCCTCCCAAACACAATTAAGTTGTATGAAGACGAGAGGAAACGAAATTTGATTTCTTGATTAATTTCATTTATCTTCGTGTCTACAAAAACGTATTCCTACAAACATACAAGCTATCTCTGACTATATCAGTTTCTAGTGTTACATGTGAAAGGTTATTCTCATGTTTGAAAAGATTAAAGACATATACGCAATTCAATGACTGATGATAGGTTAAAGAACTTAGGATTTTATATTGAGAAGGAAATTGCTAAATCGTAGATCTTGGAAAAATTGTTGATAAGTTTGCTGCTGTCCACAAGAATAGAAAAATCCTCTTAAGTTGAGGCATGAATCTGTAAGTTATTTTCTTTACCTATAAAAGTGTATATCTCTGCTTCCACAAAGATGAAAACATTCACCTTGAACACACATTATATTATATATATTGTAAGGATCCTCACATCACGACAAAAGGACATGTCAACACATGTTATTGATTGTAAAAGCGTAGCAGACGAGATGCCGACACGAAAGACACAGAGGAACGCCGAAAGAAGACGGACATCACGAAAGGACCCGAAGAGGACAGATAAAACCCCCAACCACCGAGCGACCTGGCATCAGTCGACCAACTGATTGTAACCTATCCTAAACCTTGGAGGCTGCTATGAAGCTAAGGGGTCATCCTAACCACAACTAATCCCTGGAAGCTGCTATGAAGCTAAGGAGATCAATTTAAATACCAAACCTCGTGAGGGCTGCTACGAGCAGAGGTTTCCTAGAACCGAATCCTTGAGAACCCGGGAGGCTGCTATGAAGCTAAGGAGCTACCCATACAGAACATTACAACCTGCAATCCATGATCATTATAGACACTTTGTTAGAACTTTTGTAAACACAAAAGACAATTTTAAAATAAAATTGGTGAAGGGATAAAATCTCGGTCCATTATTGACTACCTGTAAGTCATTACATGGTGATAGGCACGCTTCGTGTCTACATCTGTTGTCAGTGTGCGAATTGCAAAGAAGTTGAGGGGGTAATCCCCTTTGCTAATAGTGGATGTAGACACGAAGCTTTAAGAACATTTTTACACAACAACTGCGGTAACAATAATATTTACGGAAGAGATTAAATTTTGTTCCTAGTTAACATGGAATATTGAAAGATTTTACAAGTGATTGAAAATTTCTATTGTCTTAATACATTATAAACATATGGTGAATTAATACTTATAGCTACAAATTCCTACTTTACTATTTGAAGCAAAAAGAAAATAAACGTTTGACTTGAAAGAGATTTAAACCCAAAACCCTTTGCATTTGAGGCTCAGGTTCTTCTCACTCTGCCTCGCCGCCATTTGATAAGTTTGTGCGTCTTAGGATATATGCGGCGAGTAGAAAATCTTAAGACGTTTTTTTCTCTGTTACTTTTGGCCATTGCGCTTTCCCAGTTTGTAATATTAACTCTTTAAATGTGCATTACCACCTCGCAAAAAATGGCCCCGAAGTTCACTTACCAAAGTCTGCCTTCTGCTGGTAAGATTCGCTATCTCTCCACTCTTTTAGCTTTCCTGAGTGCGATTTATGCCGGAAACTAGATCAGGTAAACAAACATAGATCAGGAGAGAATAATACAAATATTACAGAAGATGCATCTAATATACCCTTTTACATGTCACATTTGACGATATATTCGGGACACGTGCACAAGGACCCGGACAGGTTTTCATGCTATTCGATCGTATGGCAAACATACAAGCATGGTCACTAGCTAAGAAGGAAATTTTACCGATATATCTACAAAACAGCAGTAGATCACGTGTTGCAGCTTAAAAACCAAAATCGATTTGGAACGATGTCCTATGAAGCTTTAAAATCTAAATTAGTAGCATTAAGTAGGCCGAAGGTCCCATCGTATAAAGCGGAACAGGAGTTATTCGAGGTCCAACAAGGAATAGATGAGTCCATATTTTTACGTAAACTCCGACCAATCAGGCAGTTATTACCGGAAGCAACAGAACAAAAGATCCATCATTTATCCTAGAAATTACAAAGGGATTTCCCTAACAAGATAGCGTTAGAAAGGTTTGCAAAAGCAGACGCCTTACCGACGAAATTAAACACCTTCGAAGCCGCCAATGACCTTTTAAGAAAAAGAGAGCACGCAGAGCTGTCACAAAAACTGCACATGCTATACGGCTAAAATCTTATACCTAATCCGCAGAATATATCCTACGGATTGTCAACCGAACCAAAGACAATGTATCCTGTACAACAATCACATGCCTATCCTGTACAAACAACCTGTCACACAACCAATGCACAGTTAAGTACCTACATATCAACAACAATTTAGTCCTATGACGACGACTAAACCTAATCCTTAAGAACACCAGAACACGACTCAAGAACCAAAGACCGTTGCCCATCACGAGCAAAATCCTCCACAGGGACAAGCCCAGAACAATAAGCAGGCTACACCCACGGAAGATCAAGATCTTTCTTTAAACGTCCTTGGTATGTGCGGTATACCGGAAGCGGGGACACGGTGCATCCGTTTGTTATATGCGTCCAAAATACGTGTAAGGCTGCCCTTTGGCAAGGAGGCCGATAGCCATTATGATCCGGAAAATGAAGACCAAAGAGAAACTAGCAAGCATAACAGCATAAATTACGAAATTCCTGTAATAGAAGAGCAATCACGACAATTGGCAGAAAAAGGAAAACATTGCCCTAGAGAACGAAAATAACAGGTCACATGCAACAATTAAAACTAAATCACGTCCTCAGAATGCAATAATTGATACCGGGAGCACGATATCTGTCTGGCCGTCCGACTCTTTGCCCCTTGGAACAAGCTTAATTCCATTTCAGACGCTAGTAAAAGGAATTTCGGGAAACAATATTTGTTTAAATGAAATAGCACTGATAAGATTTCAAATAAATCAAACATTTACTCATTACTTTCGAGTAATCGACAGAACAATGCCAATAATTATAGGAATTGACTTTCTCCAACGTTCGCATTGTACCATCGACTTAAACCAGAATATTTCTTTATTTAAACGTCCACGGAAGTCACAGCTACCAACTGAGAGCCAGGAAAATACACTTTCAGCTTTTACAATTCAAATAATATCGCAGACAGACCAACACTGTTTGTACGTGACTAAGCAAACAACTTTACCTGCACGCACGCATACATTCATTCAAGTAGCAGAAAAGAAAAATAGCTGATGCGGAATTATTCTATATATCATTACTTCCTGGAATACTCGACAAACATAGGTTAAATGCTCTCGACCAGAAGATAGAAAAACAAAATGACAATTTCAATATCAAATCCTAATAGTAATAGCGTCAGTATAAAAAGGATTACGCTATCAGTGGCGGTTCTTGAGGATGGGCACCAAATTTCTTTTAACGCTTTAGAAGAACCAAATTTTCTAGAAAAAGCGTACCAGTTTAAGACTAAAGAAGAAACTGAAGAACGCTTAAAATACAGAGAAACTTTTCAATAAAGAGCTCTGACGTCAACCCCAACCTAGACAAAAAGCAAAAGCAAGCAGTTCATGAATTATTTTTCAAGTATGGGGATGTTTTTACGTATACCCCTAACGGCATCCGATATTTTAGGGGATGTGTTCGTAAAATTAGGATTTCAAAGTCTTCTGTATTTCACGACCGTTCCCAACTATTTCCATTACATATCATGAACCAAGTAGACAAACAGATTCAAGAGGTTATCGAGGCAAAAATAATTAGGCCCACAGACAATAATGAATATTGCTCTCCACTTCCGGTGCTCAGGAAACTTAACACACAAGAATTCCGGATAGTTCTTAATCTGCAGAACTGTAACATTTATACTAAGTATTTATCGGTGCCATTTCAATCGACAGAGGAAGTTCTAAACTCTATAAAGGGGAAAACCTTCACAACAACCATTGATCTTTCCAGTTCATACTTCCAAATGTTGCTGAATCCTAAGAGCCGAAAATATATGACCTTCGGGCTCAATCATAACAGAAAAAAATCATACGAATTTTTGAGGTGCATAATGGGGCACAAGACGAGCTCTCAAAGTCTCAGTATCGCAACGAGGATGATTTTCGCGAGACTACCCGATAGGATTACAAGTTTAGCGGATGATCTTGTCAGAAGCACATATAGCTTTCCACAGCACTTGCAGGATTTAGAATTATTATTTCGGAAGCTTAGAAAACACGATTTTCGAGCATCACCCAAGACGACACACACAGTTTACCATGAGCCTAACGTATTAGGACACCTCCTCAGTGGAGAACACATTAAAATATCTCCTAGCCAAGAAAATACAAGATTTCAAGAGACCAACTACAAAGCGGATTCTCAAAAGTTTTATCGGACTATGTTCATATCTTAGAGCGCATATCAAAGATTTTTACGATAAAAATCGAGCCCTTCCAGGAACTATTTAAATTGAAATGGACAAAGAATGATATTCTTTTTGAACAATTGAAATAAGACATTAAACGCCCCATTACTCGCTCATTTCAACGACTCGCTAGAAATCTGCGTCTATAGTGATAGCAGTCAAATGCAAATAGCTGGAATACTCGCTTGCTATAACCCAAAAACTGACACTGAGAAGGTGGTTGCCTACTGTTATCGAATAATGACGAAAAGTGAACAGAAAGCTAGCATATGGCAAAAGGAATTATAGGCACTCATATATACTTTGCGTAAATTCCGCCATTTTTGCTAAATATAAGATTCAATCTATACGTAGACGCAAAGTGCATAGCGAAGATGAACACACAACCTGATAAGGTCGGAAAATATACCAGATACAAACTATTCTTGGCCGATTATGATTTCAATATACAGTATTTACCAGGGTCCAAACATCCAGCAGATATAATCAGTAGGCTCAAAAAAAACGCAAGATACCAAGAAGGAAAAGAATAAAACAGTGACGAAAAGGGCGAATATTATCATGCCTTTAGGTCAAATAGTTTTCAAGTTAATACTCTAGAGGTAGAAAATAACCTCACAAACATCGCAAGAGAACAACACAAGGACGACAATTACAAGGACATAATTTCTGTTTCAGAAGGAAGAGAACCGGACAAGATCTCTACATTTAAATCAGCAAGATTTTTGTTTTAAAAAATGGCATATTATATAGAAACCAAAACCATCCTGATTATGGTTTACTATATCTTCTATGAATACCCAAATCGTTAGCCAACTTATGGTTCACAACCTTCCACCGCCAAGCAACCGGCTCACATTTAGTTTTCTCAAAATCGTATAAAACCGCCATAAAGAAATTTTATATGCCGCATCTCAAAAACTATCTTGGTCACAAAATACGTACGTGTCAGGACTTCCAACGTCTAAAGAAGCTACCACAACAGAAACAGGCCGAACTACATCACCCGGTGGGAGAGAGAGCAACATGTGTATATGACGAACTCGGGCCCTTCCCAAATAAAGAAGGAAGAAATAAATACATATTAGTAGCCACAGAATTAGCTACACATTATGTTATTGCAAAAACAATGGACACCATAAACACGGAAAATATAGAGAAATTTTTGGAACATATTCTCAAATTCGCAGCATTTACAACGCTGTATTCGGACCAACAACCAGTACATAGAGCGGCTCGTTTGAGACATTTAGCGCAGAAGTACGATTTCACCTATAAGTACTCACCCGCATAAATCATGCTTCGATATGGTTGGTAGGGCAAACCAAAAAAATTATACAAAATTATCTCAAATTTTGCGTACAAGAACACCCATACGGAATGGGAGAAATTGTTACCGCACGTTAGTTTTGGCATTAATACTTAGGTACAAGGAGGGACCAAATATTCAGCAAGCTTCTTATTATTCGGGTACGAACCTAAAATCCCGACAGAATGTACTCTCGAATCAAAACGACATATACAAGTTGACAGATAAATTAGCAGCCATCAGGACGGAAGTACAAGGCACAAATTCAAGAAGAATTTAACAAAATTCCAAGTACTTATCGGGAACATAAGACGGACTAACAACAGAAGAAACGAAAAAAGAAAAGATGCACTGACATAACATCGCACTTCTTAATTTCAATTATAAGCTGTATCTCATTCTGTTATTTAACTCCGCTACATTAGTATTTCCGTTCTTCTAGCAAAATGCAACATTTTTCTTTCTTTTTTAGTTTCAAAAGTCATTAATCCTTGCAAGGTCGAAATACAATGCTTTCTTGTTTCTAGCATCGATTGTTCAATAAGAAATACACGAATGCTTAACACGTCATTTTTTCTCTCCTTATACAGGATGTACATAAAATCAGGCCCTTGATACCATTATACACTGACCAGAAGTTCACTCTAATTTTTTCTTTTTTAACCCTGCTACTACCGGAATTTTTTCATTACACTGAATACCGTTGGGGTCACTGGTGACCCCATTTCATTTATTGAAGAAATACAGCCTTCTTTGTTTAAAAATCATTTAATGGTGCCCAGTTTTACATTCTATCATGTTTGTTTATACATTGTTATTCACTTAGCTTTTCTGGTCACGTAATATGCTTAATGTGTTGATAAATTGATAACATGGTGGAATTATATAAATTAAGTACAGGTATGCACATTGGAAAACTTAATAATTTGGATGATGATTAGTAGTATAGCTGAATTTTCTAGTCTAATTGCCTATTTTAGACATACAACTCGATTCTAAAACAGTTCTCTAAATTTTTGTTTACCTGCAAAGTAAATAATAATAATAATAATAATAATAATAATAATAATAATAATTATTATTATTATTATTATTATTATTATTATTATTATTATTATTATTATTATTATTATTATAGTTTAGGAAATTTTCATCTCCAAGAAACAAACTGCTCACTAAAGGACTTGTACAAAATTATACTGTCGTTTTAGTCGTTGTCACATTTTACACAACGAATAGCTGAGTGTTGCTTATACACGTATGTTTCGCATCTTTGCATAGGTCTTGCATAACATACTGCTCATAGAAATGACAACGACCACGTTTTCGATATTTATTGGCTTCTGAAGATATACACGGAAACTCTGAACGCTGAAGTCGGTTTTGTATAGTTAGAGACTTAGCTAGTTCAAGAAGAAATATTCACCAACTCTAATTACTTCTGCTGTTCCATTCAGGATTGAGTGAAAATCAAATGATGAAGACGTTGAGACCACTGAAACTAATGACGGAGGGGTCAGCGTCCTCAAAATGACACTAATTGTTCATCAATAGTAATGTTACATGCGTCCTGTAACGTACTTCCACATGCATCAAAAGCGTCTCTAATTGGAAATAATTTGTCCGAACTATGATTTTTGCCTCGTTGTTGAGTGTCATTGAACCGGAAGCATCGAGATATCTGTGTAAATCTATTTCTCCACATTGATTTCTTGGAAATAGGCATCTTGTTTATTCCAGAAATGTGTAATACATTCATTGTGTGTTTTTTATACTTCCGCCAGTATAAGAAGCAATATGAAACACTGAAGTTCACCCTTATCAACATACGCCCATTTATATGCATATGCAATAGAGCATTCCTTGGTTGTCCATTTCAAAATAGTTTCAAGAATATTGGGTCTCATAAAGTGCTCGAAAGGAGATTGAACAGTATCCACATTCCTGATACTATGACGTGTAAGCCCTGTTCCCAGTCTTGATAATATTGCGAAACGGAGCCATAGATACGGAAACTGAGTCCTGAGAAGTTCTTAGTGGATTACTATTGTAGATTTATTGCCCATTCTTCGACTTGAAAAGAAAATGCGGATTCATAAGATAAAAGGAAGAGAAAATCAACATTGCACTAACATAAGGTGACTAACAGAAATCAGAATCAAAATCACAACAAGGATAGAAATATCTTTATCATCGTAGTTGATCGTGCTCATTAGGAACAATTTTAGTGGATTATTCAGAAACACAACATTGAGTAATGTGCCGCGGTGGCTCATTGGTAGCACCTTCATCTCTGGTGCCTGAGATTCCTGGTTCAATCTCAGCTTGCGTCAAGTGTAATTTGTGGTGAATAAACACAGTGTGCATGGGTTTTCTTGGGATTCAGCCGTTTTCTCCCATTTTCTTCTATCAGCCATTTCATTTATTCTCATTATCGTCGTCACCTTTAGCTTAGGTAGAATAAAAGTGGACTCCTTTTCCTTTTCCAATTCCTTTTTCTACAATATTGAATAAGGATGGGAAAAAGGAAATAACGAAAAGGGGAATCATATTATCAAATGAAAGAAAAATTCTGAAATGTGTCTTTCACGAAAGTTCAGAAAACTAATAGATCAGGACAAGAAATACAGCAGATATTGCAAGGCTACGATTTCAACTAGGAACTATTTCTCATTATTTTCAGGACCCCGCTGGATGTAGAGGCTAGCACACTTACCTTCGACCCAGGGCCTGGTTCTATTCCTGGTAGGAGTACAGTTGAAGGAAGAAGTTGGTTCGGATTCCCCTACACTCAGTACGCCTACGTCTCCTTTAGTCTACACAGCATAATCGAGTGACGTCAAACTCAAAACAAAGCAGATCATTATTTTAGATTTTTATGCTACATGATAGTATATCGGACAGTATTTTACCATTTCCATAAAATAAAATCAATTGGCAACAATATTTGACAAAAATACAAATGCAACCAAAGTAGAAGTCCATTAGCATATACGTACTTGTAAGGGCAGATGTTGAGGTATCATTTTTGCTTCTTTCAAGCATACACTCATCTTCACACTCTAGATATGAATCCGAATCATATTCATCTATAACATTATAGTACAAAATTTCATCTATTTCACAATTGTCACTAGATGAAACATCATCACTTGCAAGGTCTTCTGGCGAAAAGTAAGAATCAGTGATTTCTTGATGCAAATTTTTTTTTCTACGTCTTAGCAAGTTAGATTTTTTGATGCCATGGTGCTTCTCATACATTCGAGAAAACAATTCAAAAGTGACTTGTGTTAAATTTCACTCCGAATAATCAGTGACATGTATCGGAATAATACAAAAGTTATTAATAATTGCTGGGGTCCTATATGACCCCGATGGTACTCGGCGCAGGAAGTAGAAAAACTTGCGCTCACATACACACAAAAATTATCACAATGTACCAAAGTGAAGTTCCAAAGCAAACATGAAAATCCAGTGTTTTGCATTTTTTATTGTAATATATTACGCGAGTTACACACTGTTAAACTTAGCTTGGGGTCATATAGGACCCCACGGTAGTAGGAAGGTTAAAAGAAAATTTTCCAAATCCTAAACCAACAATTATCCTTTTCTTAAATCTAATAATAATTTATTCGTGCCTCATCTTTCAAAAGCCCCGTTACAAAACAAAAATTTAACCAATTGGCTAAACATATCTTCACCATTAGAAAGACCCAATTCACTGGCGCCTACTACTATTACGAAAGTGAGACTCAACCGTTCTAGACTATAAACACCGGATGTGACAAACATAGAAACCAACAATTAGTGAATTAGTATATATTTATTAATTATAGTAATGGCACTTCTGCCCACTGTGAGTGAAATGACAGTGAGTGCTTAGATGGGACGGAACTATAGTGTTATTACCATTACATATATAAGTATCACAACAAAGTGTCATAGTTATTTTACAATGTATTATAGTGTTTTATAGTGTCTATGCAGTACCTCCAAATGTATCAGTGTTGTGGTGCAGATAACTTTCATTAATAACAATTAAGTATTTTTCTTGTAAATAATGTTCCAGATTATTTTTTTCCAGTATGGAGGGTGTAAGGATCCCCACATCACGACAAAAGCACATGTGAAAACAACACGTGTTATTGATTGTAAACAGCGTAGCAGAAGAGAAGCCGACACGAAAGACACCGAGGAATGCCGAAAGAAGACGGACCTCACGAAAGGACCCGAAGAGGACAGATAAAACCCCAAACACCGAGCAACCTGGGATCAGTCGACCAACTGATCGTAACCTGTCCTAAACCCTGGAAGCTACTATGAACCTAAGGGGTCATCCTAACCACAACTAATCCCTGGAAGCTGCTATGAAACTAACGGGATCACCTTAAATACCAAACCTTGTGACGGCTGTTATGAGCCTAACCACAACTAATCCCTGGAAGCTGCTATGAAGCTAAGGAGATCAATTTAAATAACATATTTAGGTGTTAGCAGGTTTGAAGGAATAAACTAATAGAAAATAAAAAAATTAGGTGCCAAAAAATCAGAAAAAATGTATATAAATTTTTTTTTGTAATGTACAGTTGGCAACACTGCACCAGAATAATAGCTCACAGTGCCCTGCGTTTGTAATACCAAATTTGTTTCAAAGGAACAAGAAATAAATAGGCAAAACACGAACAGTTAGCGTATGCGGTGAATAACCCCTTAGTATTACTAAGGGGGAGGCTTTGGCCCACAGCACTTTTATAAATAAAAAAAAAACCACTAAGAACTAAGCAAGTACCTTTTATGATGAATGGGGTCAAGCTTGACATCAATTTTTTCAGATTTTTTATGCGATTACTAATGTTACAAAATGTAACAAAAATAATTTGTGGGCCTTCGAAGCCCCCTTGGTGTTGTTAAGGTTAAAGCAACGCCGTGCTGTAGAAAATCAGCGTCCGATGCGAGAGTATACGACGGCGCCCCCATACATACATTCCAAAATTTCTCCTCTTTCTTCCTTTTTCTCCCGAATTTTGCGCTTGCTTACTTCGGTGCCCGGAGCCGTCGCCTAGCTTGCCCCTGCACGGCACGGTACTGACTTGAAGTTTAAAGTATAAAATTTTATTGTCCAAATCCAAAATTGTCACATAAAGATTAATATACGAGAAAGGATCAAATGAAAACCTTAAAAGTTTGTTATAAATTTCAAATGACGTATGGCAAGATAGCCCCCCGACTTTAGAAAATTGAAACAATGACTAGGTCGTTCGTTTGTACTACGTTTGTACCGAAAATATTTTCGTTTTTACCATTTTCATTATAGGGTTACTTCAGAGGTCAACTAGGGGGGGGGGCTAGCCCCCCCCCCCCGTTTCACAGCACAAAAAATTGAAATACACCATTCGAAAGCAAATCGTTTGTAGAGTTTGTACCGAAAAAAGTTTTGTTTGTACCCTGACAGTTTTCGAGAAAGATGGGATGACATTTGGGGGGGGGGCTATCTTGTACGCAAGATAGGCCACGTAATGTGTACTTTTTCCCCTGCCCATTAATAAGTATTATGCGTTTATTCATTTAAATTTAGAACTGGTTGCACATATCCAAATGAAAAAAGAACTTGTTGGGATTAACTCAACGTTAAAATTGAATCGGAGAGTGGGAAAACAGTGAGAGTCCAAAATAAGCCATTATAAGGTAAAGACAAAAATAACACTAAAGATGTAGAACTACAGGTTGTAATGAAGAGCAGTACAATTTGCAAGACCTCGCACGTTATAGCAGAATGGTATAATGTTGACTGCATTTGTGGCATGAACAAACGAAAGTTTTTTCAAATATCTCAAAATGCATTTTGTGGACTAGTAGTTTTTTTCCACTAACAGATTCAATTAAATTTTCTCTATTTCTGCCCTTTTTCTGTAAGTAAATACCGTAAAAAGAATAACAATGTGTGTACAAATTCAGAAAGAAACTGGATTGACAAAATAATCTTAAACAAATAATAAAAAGAATAAAATGCTTACTCACCTACACTGCGTCCTTCCACGTTTCAGCTTTACACTAACTCTTTATCAACTCTTTATTTTTAAAAAAATTAAAAAATAAACTCTTTATATCTAAAAAAAAATAATTTAAAATCAACTCTTTATATCTATCACATTAGCAGCTCGAGAAGCTCGCCGCTTTCATTGAGAAAAGCCGAAAGAAGTAAGCCACTGTTGAATA
This sequence comes from Thermobia domestica, assembly GCF_964235325.1. Taxonomy (NCBI): domain Eukaryota; kingdom Metazoa; phylum Arthropoda; class Insecta; order Zygentoma; family Lepismatidae; genus Thermobia; species Thermobia domestica. The sequence goes on from NC_137470.1 coordinate 92,528,006, forward strand.
ATATGGTATTTACTAAAGGAAAAGGGCAGAAAAAGAGAAAATTTAATTGAATTGGTGAGTGGAAAAACACTACTCGTCCACAAAACGCATTTTGAGATATTTCAAGAAAGAACTTTTGTTCGTTCCCACTAGCCGATTCAATTTTAACGTTGAGTTATTTCCGAAATGTCCTTTATTATTATATTATTATTATTATTATTATTATTATTATTATTATTATTATTATTATTATTATTATTATTATTATTATTTGGATATGCACAACCAGAGTTCTAAATACACAAAAATTCACATAAATAAACACATAATTACTTATTAATGGACATGAAAAAAGTATACATTACGGGGCCTATCTTGCATACGTGATAGTCCCCCAAATGTCATCCCCTCTTTCTCGAAAACTATCAGGGTACAAACAAAACTTTTTTCGGTACAAACGATTTGCTTTCGAATGGTGTATTTCAATTTTTTGTGCTGTGAAACGGTGAGCTATCTTGGCGCCAAAATAGACCCCCCCAAATGTCATCCCCTCTTTCTCGAAAACTATCAGGGTACAAACAAAACTTTTTTCGGTACAAACGGTACACACGATTTGCTTTCGAATGGTGTATTTCAATTTTTTGTTTTGTGATACGGAGGAGGCTATCTTGGCGACAAGATAGCCTTCCCAGTTGACCTCTGAAGTAACCCTATAAGGAAAATGGTACACACCTGTTCACAAAAAGCTGGAAACTCGTTCAGAAACTAAGTCCGAAAAAGTGAGCCTAGATCTGTCACAATTGCCGGAGATCTATACACAGGGAATTGCATGTTTACGCCGTTCTTTATATAGACACTAGCTGCAAACCGTACTGTCGTCCGAGCGATGTGAAAATGTAAAAACAAAATCCAACTACTTATTTCTGAGATTAATATTGATTGCACACCTCATGCACAGTTCCAATATGCAAAATCAACCATTATCTTAAGTAGAAATTGCTGAAAACGACAGAAAATGGATATTTAAACTTCCAAGTAGGAACATGTGCTTGGAGCGATTCTATTATCAATATTATAACACAATCCCTTTTAAGTTGCGTCTGTGGTCAAGCGAGTTTAGTACTGCTACTGACATTTCTGAAACGAAGGGCGACGGTTCGAACCTCCGTGCGGAAAGTTATTCTTCCTTTTTTTTTTTAATATATGAGAACTTTTTTATAAATATAAATTTCTACTGTGAAGTGATTGGAAACACATTATCAGATGAACTGTCACTTTTCAAATCCCTGTCACATTTACTAGCCCACCATGTCCATAATTCATATACGAAAACGCTATAATGAGAAATATGAACATAGTTGAATACCTAAAACCACACGTCAAACATGAAAATTATTCATATACATATATTTCGAGGAGCTTTGCTAACTTCATTCTTGGAAATGTGAACATTCTAGAAGATATTTCATTCACTTTACAATATTTTATTTGAATCAACATAAAATTTCGGGGGGGATCAAGCCCGGAAGTCCCCCAAAATACACCTCTCTCTCTCTCTCTCTCTCTCTCTCTCTCTCTCTCTCTCTATATATATATATATATATATATATATATATATATATATATATATATATGCTTGTATTTTTTTTTTTTTTGCATTACAAAAACTTAGGGTACCTCAATCTGGATTCTTATAAAGCAATTTGAACAATTTAGAAAATATGTACTGCTTCAAATCGGATTAAATCGCAATGCCAGTAATCTGTAATATCTTACATTTGTATTTATTTACATTGAATGTGTACTTGTTTTATACTGTATAGCATGAAATATTAGCTGCTACATAAGCAATTATCTATAATTGAATTTAAGTAGGAAATCGATATAGTTATTGTAAGAATACTGGGCTCTTCAAACTGTGCATCCTTAGGGATGCGCTGAGTCGAGTCGAGACAGAATTTTCCTGACAAAATTCGAGTCGCGACACAGCTCTTCCAATAGAAAAATATACATTTGTCGAGTCGAGACATCACTTTTACAGCATATTGTCGAGACGAGACGGCCTCAAATCTTGTCTCTTGCGCATCCCTATCCATCCTACCTAGATAAAATCAATTTTGGATGCGAATATTCAATTTCTTTTAACGATAATTGTAATCTACGATACAGATTGAAGTAAGATATTGGCTTGAATTATCTTATTACCCACTTAACCTTCGTGTACTGCAATTATACCTAATTGTGGCATAAATTATTATTATTAGAATGTAAACACTGAAGAATATATATTAACACACAATGAGGAAGAAATCAATGCTCGTAGGAGTTAACAAACTGGTTGCAAGTTTATTTAAAATTAACTCTTGAAATCTAAATCATCATTATTAGAAAGAAAGCAAGAGAACAGTTTTGTTAATTTGGACATATAAGAGATTGAGGAATGTGTATTTAATCGAACAGAATATATAAAACTAAATGGAATGGCATGTGGAACCGAACTTGAAAGAGGATAGGATGTGTATATGAAAAATGAAAGAAAGCAATGGTTAACAGCAGTAGTCACTACTTACAGCAGATGAGTGAAATCTACCCCCCGTAAGAAAAACGTTCAACAATTCTGAAACATAAGGGCGTCACATTTTCTTCGTTTCCTGACAAAACTGAAAAATGGATTTTGCATATTGTTCATCTATACCCCTTCCATATAGTTAGCTAACAAACCAAGTACGGTCGACTGACTAGACGTCAAGTGAGTGAAATTTATATAGGCAGTCTCGATACAGCGTTCACCGAAGTGACGCAGACATGGTGTTGAAGCTTCTGGTAGGTCCTATTTCGTAATGGATTTTAGGTCAGTGAGATTTCTTTATAGTATCAGAAAGCACTTTAACTCCATACTAAAGGCGTGTGGTATGATTTATTCAAATCGTCAGGTATTTGGACAACTATGAGCTCAATTCATTTTACTTCACTGCTCACAAGTTTAACTTGAAATAAATTCCTACTTTTCCACGGAAACAAACTGTTTTAATGCTCATTTTATTATGGGTGAAATGTATAATTCTGCAAGTAATAAAAATTTACATGTCCATTTCCGAGATTCGATCCCTCGTCCTTTGGATCAGAAGTTCGGCAAGTACACAACTAGACTAATTGTCGTTGTGTAACAGCTTGCAGGAAAATCGGTTTGAACTGCACGAAGGAAATTGAGGGCATTGGTTATAGCTTGATTGAGGCAACTACCAGAGTTGGCGTCGGTCAATGAAAACTTGACCAATGACCCACCGTGACCCACGACCCACCATGACCCACCACCCACCGTGACCCACTCTCACCCACCATGACCCACTGTGACCCACCACGGCCGACTCTGACCCACCGTGACCCACCACCCAGCACCCACCATGACCGACTCTGACGCACCGTGACCCACCACCCACCATGAATCATTCTCATCCACTGTGACCTACTCTGACTCATCAAAATCCATAGTCATCAACTCTGAACACGATCCACGGCCTCTTCTGTACTGACTAAAGAGTTTACACTTGTAATAAAACACGACTGTGAAATTGTCACTAATCGGAGTTTGAATTTCTAGTCAATCCCTCAAGCACCACTCTGTTATAACAACGGTGGATCTGACCTTTACAATATCAAATGGTAAAGTGGTGGGTCACAGTGGGTCATCAGTGAGGAAATTGAAGCACTTCGAGGTGGGGGGAAATTAGTGTGTGCCTAAAATATACTCGCACTAAGAGAGTATTCTTGCAAGTGTTAATTTCTCAACGCATTCCAAGAGAAACTTTTGTTCACAGGAAAATACCCATGTACAATATGGAAAAAGTTTGGTTTCTCAGTTCACAGTATTTTTCTCACAAAATACTTGAAAAATCAGTTTTTCATAGTGTATGAAGGTGCTCGGGTATCCTCTGTGAGAGCATCTCCATAAAGTATGCTCATAATTGCAATTTGCGTAATCACTAAAACACCACGTTAAATTTAAGTTACAAATATGCATAATTGCAATTATTATGAATATTTATTCAAAGTAGTTTACCTAAAGCAAAGAAGAGACTTATTAAAAAATTAGGTACGAAGTTGAACAACACAAATAAGCCATTAGTAATACAAGTATACATTTTCCATAACTCTTTTAATTTGCCACCTTAAAACAAATCTGAAATCGGGTTTATTTCCTGTTGGCCTCCAGAACTTTTTCATGGTAAATCATCCGCAGTGGAATGATGTCCATCCTTCAGCCAAGAAATAACTAGCTCGTCTACTTTGAGCTTGTCTAGCGGTGGGCCATTATCATTGATGAACAAGTTAGACAATGTTTGAGCACTTAAGTCTATTTCTAATATCAGTCATCTGTAAATTTATAAGGGGAAGTACCCGTTCGCACTCTGTCGTGGAAATTGATAATACTTCTACCCGATTCTGCAACTCCTCATCGACAATCTGCTTGTTACACTTAAGTCTGATAACGATATTTCTTGGTCAGTTTTGAAATACTCACAAGTAAACCTTACGTTTGGGTGAATCGAGTTGCTGACTGAGACACATATGAAAAAGTAGTACTAAATGTGGTCAGTATTTCAGTGAAGTTGTAGGTGCGAAGCTCCAGGGGTTTAGAAGATACAGCTACCAGAACATCACATGGAAGTACAGAATAGTTGTTATACAGTTCGAGGTAAAAGCTCTGTAAGACCTCTTGTAACGACAAAAGGTGAATAACAAATATATGGATACATATTAGGACTAGGGGGAAGTCATATAGTAAGGGAATACCTGACGGCGGCCATCTTGAAATCCGCCATTTTGAATTAAGGTAAAGTTTTTAAAATACGAGGGCAAGTCAAGAAAGACTTGGACTGATTTTTTTCCCGGCAGTTCTGTTAACGCTGGAGCTTCATAGTTTGGCAGACGAGTAGGGTGGGTCTTGCTGTGCATATATATAAAATGTTGTTAAGGAATCATTGCATGTTTGGTAACCACGACTTTTTATTGCAGGTGATGTTCTGCGCCGCCTCTAGAAGTCGCCTGTAGAAGAAATGGAGTCATTACGAGATGAACAATTTGCAGCTATACGGTTCTGCTATCTCCTGGGGAAAAGTGCAACAGAAACTCTAGGAATGTTGAGAGCAGCCTACAAAGATGACGCTCTGCCACGAAGTACCGTGTTCTGGTGGTTCAAAGAGTTTAAAGAGGGCCGAATGACAATCACGAAAGCTGGTGGACCAGGTGTATCAGCGTCAGCTGTTACTGAGGTGAACATTAACACGGCAGCAGTCATTGTTAGAGAAGATCGCCGCATCAGTATCGACGATCTGGCAGCCGCACTACGCATATCTCATGGCAGTGTCTTCAAAATTTTGCATGACCACCTCCACATGAGCCGAGTGTGTGCGCGATGGATTCCGCGACTCCTGACACCAGAGCAGAAGGCCGTTCGAGTGGAGACTTGGAGGGAGCTGTTGCAAAGGTTTGAGGATGGTGGAGACGCCTACCGCACCGTGCGACTTTTTTCTATTCCCTGCCCTAAAATCCAGACTGCGTGGACGCCGCTTCTCCGATAATTCCGAGGTTCTGAAGGCATCGGAGGCGGTTTTGAAGGACCTCTCAAAGAATGGCCTGCGACACGTGTTTGAGGACTGGAAGACTCGAATGAAAAAGTGCATTCAAATGGGCGGGGACTACTTTGAAAAGGATCATGTGCCTGTTGCTGAGTAATAATAAATTGCCTAGAAAAAAAATCAGTCCAAGTCTTTCTTGACTAGCCCTCGTAGGAATAGGATCATGTGATACGTGATTTAAGGCGCAAATTTAATCAGAAGAACAATGGTGACGTTAATTTTGATTTACGCGCAATTGGTAAAAAGTTACAGGGAAATTAAATATTGTCGCAGCATATGTATTAGTCCTTTACCCCACCTTGTAAATTTTGTGTTAATGATAATAATTAAATAAAAAGTAGGTGGATAATTATTAGGTCTATGGTAAGAGTTGCCTTGATGGCGGCCATGTTCAAATCCGCCATTTTGAATCAGACAAAGGTTTTAAACAAAACGCAGAACAGTGACACCTTATTAATGGCAAATTTTACCATAACTCCAACGGTATAACCATTTTTGCTTTATCAATAACAGGCACAAAATTAAATGGATCGCTCCTTACGACTACTGCTTTGACGGAATTGTTAACGACAAATGTTTAAAGTGTAACTCGATTGCCTTTGTCAGGTGTGCTCACTGTGAGCAGAGCATTTGTGCAAGTCATGCACTCTTTTCTGAACTACATATTGATTGTACTAATTGAGGACTTTACTGGAAGAAAGACCCAAGTTCAATTATGACTCAATTCCACTTTGGTCATTTTTCCTTCAATTAGCAACTTGTTTATGCGATAACAAATGCTGGTTAATGATAAAGCAAAAATGGTTATACCGTTAGATTTATGGTAAAATTTGCCATTAATAAGGTGCCAATGTTATGCGTTTTGTTTAAAACTTTTGTCTGATTCAAAATGGCGGATTTGAACAAGGCCGCCATCAAGGCAACTCTTACCATAGACCTAATATTTATCCACCTGCTTTTTATTTAATTATTAACACAAAATTTACAAGGTGGGGTAAAGGACTGATACATATGCTGCAACAATATTTAATTTCCCTGTAACTTTTTACCAATTGCGCGTAAATAAAAATTAACGTCACTATTGTTCTTCTGATTAAATTTGCGCCTTAAATCATGTATAACATGACCCTATTCCAATTTTAAAAACTTTACCTTAATTCAAAATGGCGGATTTCAAGATGGCCGCCGTCAGGTACACCCTTACTATATGACTTCCCCCTAGTCCTAATATGTACCCATATATTTGTTATTCACCTTTTATCGTCACAAGAGGTCTTACAGAGCTTTTACCTCGAACTGTATAACAACTATTCTGTACTTCCATGTGATGTTCTGGTAGCTGTATCTTCTAAGCCCCTGGAGCTTCGCACCTACAACTTCACTGAAATACTGACCACATTTAGTACTACTTTTTCATGTGTGTCTCAGTCAGCAACTCGATTTACCTAAATGTAAGGTTTACTTGTCAGCAAAAAGTATCATCTCCCTATCACAATACAACATCTTTTCCATATCGACCATGTCAGTTGGCAATGTCAACTCAAGGAAAACAAACTTCATCTACTACACCTTCGATAGGGAATCTTGTGAATAAATTATCAATTAAAGCCTGATAAACTGATGATTTCTTATTTGCTCATAAATTTAATTTTTGTAATCACACATGAAGGTTTGATGCCTTTACCAAGTTTCTTCCCCCCTCTAGAAAGCGAAAGGGAACGAGGTTCCTGGAAAGTGTTCAGAGGTGAATGGGAATTTTCCTCCTTCTTCCCCTTCAGTTACCACACTGCTCTTTGCCATGGGCCAAATTACGATGAGTTTCAATTAAATTATCATAGTATAATTATTTCCTTTACATGGGTCAATTCATATACGAAACTGCATAATAGTAATGTAGTAGTATATACACCTATATTTATATATTTATATTAATTCCTTAATGAATTATCGATACTTTTCAGTGGAAAAAAGGATGAAATTTGAAAGTCCAAAATCAAGGTAATTAGATCAACCTAAAGGGAAAAAAAGAGTAAAATTTTCCATATAATTATGCGTACAATGCAAACTTAAAATTCTATTTTTCTCACAACTTTATGAGTTAATTGCCCTGTGCTGTAAGCGCTCCATATAATAAACATAAGCTTCAGCAATTATTATAATTGAAAGCAATGGATATATGAAGCAAAGCACTGTATTTTTTCTGATTTTTTTCTTAACTAATATCGATCGTTTTCGATCATTTTTACAAACCAACTCACTACCAATTTTCCATATATAGAAAGTAGAGATGCAAAAAAGCCGACTTTTTTTAATCGACGTTTTTTTCACATAAAAAGCCGGCTTTTTTGGGGAAAAAAACGAGAATTTTGGAAATTTTGGCTTTTTTCATTTTCATGATTTTTCTATCTAAATAGCTTTCTTATAGTATATTCTATAGTTAGATAAGAATTCCATGACCTAAATGCCATATTTCGCTCTGAAATTCACCATCAAGATGGATGGAGCACATGTTTTACGAATTAAAGCTAACAAAGAATGTCGTATTTGAGGGCAATTTTAGAGGCTATTTAACTTTTGAGCTATTGACTATTTTTCTTCTCTAGATCATTATAGTTTGCCATCTGTGTTTCATTTCTAACAGCTTAATACTCTAGCTTCTAGCACAAAAGTTAAACTTATGTTTTTCTATATATCCGTCAAACCGTACGTTTTTCAATATATCCGTCAAACCGTACTTCCACATTTCTGTTATACTTTAGCTATACAACGATTTAGCAATAATTTTCCGATACAATCTTGAATACTAATTTATACAAATAATCAGTAGCGGATTGAGAAAAGTACTTTGGGAGGGGTTTCTCTGATTGTTTCGTTTTCTAAAATGTCCTAATTTTATTTGGGAGGAGCTTGAAGTTTATGAGTACAGGCATAATATTACGTTTCGTTTATATATTTTGCGATAATCTTCCGAATACAACCTTCAAGATCATTTTATACTGAGAATCAGTGGCGGATTAAGAAGAGTATTTTGGGAGGGTTTTTTCTTACTAATGTTTAGTTTTTGTAAACATTCGTAATTTTTATTTGACGGGAGCTTAAAGTTTATGAGTAAAGACATAACTAATAGATATTTCCTTTTTTTAGACATTCCATAATTTTGGGGAACAGGCTTCAGTCCGAAAGACCGTCCCTCTAACCTTCGCAAAACCGTCACTGCTGGTAATTAGTAATAATAACGATTTAAAAACAATAAGAAAGGAAGTCGGCCAACTGACAGTACACGCACTATTTCTACATTCACAGATGGAATGAAGAAAACCTTTGTCAGAATGGTCGAATGTTGGGTTGAATCCCGAACTTCCCGATAGAAGCGCGAAAGCTGCACTCAGTCAAGTTTGTTGTGCAGTTGTATTTATCTTAACTTAAATATATTCCGTAGTCTTTTTTTTTTTTTTTTTTTTTGGTGGTGGTGGGGTGGGAAGAGTTCCGTAATGATATGAAGCAGGGTTGGCCAGTGGCGGCGTAAGGCAAACTGGGGCCCGGGGCCAGTGAAGTAGTTTGGGGCCCCTTTTCAAACAATCGTGATTTATACACTTCTATTTTTGATATTCATTTACATAATCATTCTTTCTGTTTGCTCCTACACCCTTTCCCGTTGGTGTGTGCCTTTAGATCATTATAATCCGGGATATATTAAACAAATAGGGCTGACATTCAACATCCCTGTCTATTTTTAAAATGCTTAGAACCGCCTTCAGTCTGGTATCTACAAATATAACTGGACCACGACTATCATTGCATATTTTTTCTTTTTTATTCATTTTTAAACAAAGGACACGATAGAAAAAGGATTAGGGATACAAGTGTAACGAAACTACAACCCACAACAAAAATAACAATCCAAACCGTAACAATCAAGAATCCAGAATTTATCCTACACCTATACTATCGTAGTATCAACGCGTACTGTAATTAGATGGAATATTGGAAGTAATGCTCCTAATAATACAGTTAGAGACAAATTTACGTACAAAACGTAACAATGAGTTGATATTGCAAAAATTGCAAATAACAACATAACCGATGCGATTTTTAAATGTTTTCTAAATTTTTTGGTCGGTTCTCGCCTTTGGTGTTTCTCCTGCGCAATTTCTCATATAGTTAAGTTTATTCATAGTTTCTCACCTGTCTGAATTTACATTAGATGGGTTTTGTTTGATTTAGATTTTTCTTCCTAAAATTAACCCCATTCACTTTAACATTCGGTTTCTCTCCAGTGATAATGTACGATCTATTTAGTCCCGCTGCTTTTGCAAAAAATATCAATGAATAGTTAAGCACTAGAATATTTCTCTCCTGCTTGTCTTTTTTACTATTGTTTCCAGATTTCGCACTTGTTTTATGGTTATATTATTTTGTATTTAATAATTCAGTCATGTTTATATTCTGTCACTTATGACGATTTCCATTATTATTTACTAACATACTTAGTATTAGAATATATTATAACAAAAAATCCTGAATATATTGAATAATTGGGGATATTATAGATTAAATATGTGAGCACAGTATTCTACTACGGGTTATACCATCCTACTTTCCGTTATCACCTATCACCAGTCAATTGACAAATCTTGACAGTTTTTTATTACTCTTTTGGTACTTTTGGGGGCGCGGTGGCTCAGTGGTACAGCGTTCACCTTCAATGCTTGCGGTCCCTGGTTCGATTCCAGCTCACGCCGTGTGGACTTTGTGAGCAAGCATCGTGCTCGTGGGTTTTCTCGGGGTTCTCCCGTTTCCTTCCACTTTCTTCATTCCACCTTTTCATTCATTTCTCATCATCACCGTCCCCTTTAGCCTAACCGGCATAACCGTTGGACGTAAAACAAAAATTTCATTTTCTTTTGGTACTTTTGTTATTGCCTTTACTTGAAACATGAAATTACTTTCAACAGTGGTTCCACTACTATATTAGCCTATGTTCCACCAACATTCAGAATGATACCTTCCTTGCTTTGGTAGCAGCGAAAGTCTCAACTATATTATCAGAATTCAGTGGATGCTATTTCATTTTCGATGGACAGATTCATGAATCTTTCCTGACTCATTGTGGAACGCAAGTATGATTTTATCAATTTCATTTTGGTGAAAAACCTTTCTCATGATGCGACAGATACGAGCAGTGTTATCAAAATCTGAAGAGCGGTTGCCAAACTTTAGTAAATTTCAAGCCCCATTGAAGATATATATTTCAGGATACCTTGTGGTGAAAAGTCAAGTTGTCCTTTAGCTTTCTGAGCACACCTTAGTGAACGGATTAAATCCTTACAATCCTGGCCATCCAGGTCATTCGGGTAGAACAAAGCCAAATCAGAGCAACATGCTTTTAGCCTTTCCTCGCTCTCATCATCTAGCTGCGGCACAAAGTTGGCCATAGAACACAGGAATCCAAATCTGTCGTTCAGGTCATGTATCTGAGTAAAATGATCATTTGTTGTCTCATCTCATCTAGAATTTCATTGATAGAGCGCTTCACTTCGGCCTGTGCAGTCAGGTTTCATTCTTTGTTTCTCCAAGCATGCATCTCCGTTGATATGGTTTCCTTGTCCAGCCAAAGTCTCCAGATATTAATGGTGTTAACCAGGCTCTGTAACTGAATAAGAGTTTGATTGAAACTCATATCCTGAGATTGAAGGCATTTTTGGATCCGATCAATATATGAGAGATTTGCAGACCAGAAATATAGTAAAGTGATGAAGTTAAATGACTGGATGCTTGCAAGAAGACCAGCATCTCCTGTAGTATCAAGCGTTTCAATCGAAGTGTCATGCAGATCTTTCAACGGATCAATTACTTCATCCAATTGACTAGAAAGTGCATTTAAAGCTTCTGCTTTTGATCTCCATCTAGTGTCATTTTCACGTTTCAGACCAATCTTTACGTGATTTTACAGCACATTCCATCGGTGAATAGATCTAGAGAAGAATACCAACAAACGTTCCATTGCTTCCAACAAAGTCACCACCAGAACGTTAACGTGTGCAGCATGTAAGCCACAAGGTTCAATGAATTATTGTTACAAGGAACGAAAATGGCCAAAGGACTTATATTCCGTATGAAAGTTTGAACTCCAGAATATTGCCCGGCCATTGTAGCCTGATTATCACAAGACTGGCCTCTGGAATCTTAATACCAAGCCTATCATATTGAAGTTTCTTCAGTATTTCAGCAGAAATACTCTCAGCAGTCTTTCCTTCGACAGAGATGAAATCAATAAATGCTTCCCGAATTTGAACAAAATCATGTTGTATGTCAACAAATCGAATGATTTGTGACAAGTGTTCTATATTAGAACAATCAAGAGTTGAATTAAATATAATGCTGAAGTATTTTGATTATTTGAACGCTTGTTTTTTTATTGAACATTTTCTTCACTCTAAGTTTGTGGGCTGAAATATAAATTCATACGCGAAAAAACAAGAGCAGAAATGGGGAAACCAGCTAAGCAAAAGGGTCTCGCTAGCTGAAAATTCGACTTGTAAAGGACAAAAGAATAAAGACAGAAGGAAAACAAGTGAATCAGCGACTATAGCGTCTGCACCAAAGAGCTTTTAATTAAGAACAGAATGTTAGTATCCTAATAAAGCATTATATACGTTGATCCCTTCTTTCTACCCTTGTCTTGAACTGATATATGAATGAATAAATAAATAAATAAATAAATAAATAAACAGTGATAGTTTAGGAAGCAGGCTAGCAGACGGGGCCCCATTACTTGCATCATAAGACCTTAGAATGTAAATAACACAAAATACTTTGACTTTCATTATATTTTAATCTACACTCAGCTTTTCCTTTAAATTTCTCTGAAGTGATTTAACAGAGTGAAACTTTTATTTTATTCATATTTTAATCCACATACATTTTTTCCTTTAAATTTCTTGGAGGCCCGAAGAGAGTAAAACTTTTATTTTATTTATTTTTCACCTACATTCAACTTTTAAAAAAAAAAATCTTGGGGAACCCCAAGAAAGTGAAACGTCTGTTTTATTTTTTCGCCTGCATTCAGCTTTTTCCTTTAAAATTCTTTGGGGGGCCCCAAGAGTATTAAACATTTACTTTATTTTTCACTTATATTCAGAGCTTTTTCTTTTAAATTTCTTTGGGAGCCTCCAAGAAAATTTTATTTCATTTATTTTTAAGCTACATTCAGTATTTTCTTTCGGGTCCCCAAGAGACTGAGGCCCGAAGCTTATAGTTTGTTTAGCTTGTACGGAAATCCAGCACTGATTAGCTTTATTAGACAGATATTTCTGTTGTTTCATCCGTTATTTGGTGTAATATTGATTGACAATTAATTGCGTTTACATTTAGGGAAGGTGTGGATTATAAACCTTGACGGCCCTTGTACGGCTCATGCTAACAAGCTTCCTTAGTAATTTTTACCTACCGTCGGGGGCCCCCACAAAGTGGGGCCCGGGGCGGGAGCACCGCTCGCCCCGCCCTAACGCCGCCACTGGGGTTGGCTGGTTTAAACCAGCTGTTTTTTTTAAAAAAATAAAAAGAACAAGTGGTTTAACCAAAAAAAGAACGAAAAATGCTTTAAATCGTGTGAATTTCATGGTGACGTTTTCACATATCATACCATCCGCATTACGTTTATCTACTTTTCACCTTCTAATCAAGGGGTCCCGTGTTCAATTCTCGGTCGAACCAGAACTCATCTTTCAAATGTAAACCAAGTAGCGATTCGAGGTGTCCCTCTAAGCGAGTCTTCTCCGTGATAACCTTGGTATTTCATAAGGATGTTAAGCCTAAACATACGAAATGAAACCAAATTATATACTATTTCTACTTGAATGAATGCCTGTTTTATAAAGAAGCCAAGGTTGCTTAAATAGGGGCTATATTGATAGAAATTTGCAAAATTTATCAACTGCCTACGTAGCTTCCAATATCAGCTTGAATTTGACTTGGTTTTTATTTTATTGAATGATATCTACATACCAAGTTTGTAATTTAATACCTCAGTTTTAGTGTAGTGATTATGGTACGTTGACCTTAAAATTTTACATATAAATACATTTAAAGTAATAGCAGGATTATCCTAATGGCTAAGGCGGGAGTTTCCCGATTTGTATATAATCCTGTATAATGTTTTTACTTGTGTGACTGTTTATCTTTTTGTCCTTCTGAAATGACTTTTGACAATTATATTAACAAGTAGACCTATGTAAAGATGAGTACAGCGTATTTTTATCAGGAATCCTTCGTGAGTCGGCAATAGCATTTGTGACTAATTAGTCACGGTTTCGTGTCCAAATGGACAATTTCTTTTGGATGTAAGCCGAGAAACGGTTTGGATTCCGCTTTAGCTTGTGTGACCCCTTCCAGCATAACCTTGTTGTTGCATAATAACACCAAGGCGAAACAAGCAAATTTCTGTCCATATCTAATATAAATACATAGAGTAAATTATTTAAACCAAAAAAAAAAAGACTTTTTTTCAATAAAAACCATGGTTTTTGCCAACCCTGATATGAAGAGTGAGAGCCAAGAACATGGTAACCAACAGATTTTCAATTGCTGAGTTATGCAGCAGATAGACAGCAACGCATAGCGCTTCGTTTAGTCCTTCATGCATAGTCTTATGTGAAAAATCAGCTTTCCGACTTTCAAAATGTATTGTGTAGCAGAAAATCTCTAATTTCTTAAAATAGTAAAATTGAGGGTTACCATGTTCTTGCGTCACACCCTTCATATGTTAAATCCCTCTTGTTAAAGTTCAGAAAACTTGAGGACTGAGTAAACCGTGATGGTGGTTATATAAAACTATAGAATTTCAAGAATATACAGAACCAAAAGCTCTAGATGTGCAGCTTTTAAGTGTATTGTATAAATCTAAGTATTTTTCTTATGTTTTATTTTAATTTTATTTTGTTCCAAAAAGAGGGTATGGAATATTTTGAAGTAAAAATACTACATAGAATTTTCCTAGTTATTTGTGTATTTTTTTAAAAGAAGTATTTACTTTTAGGGTTGGCTGGTTTACACCAGCTGTTTTTTTTTCTTTTTTTTTTAAAAAAAAAATAAACAACTAGCTTAAACCAAAAAATAAGAACGAAAAATGCGAATCGTGTGAACTTCATGGTGACGTTTCAACACATCAAACAATCTGCATTAGTTTTATTTCCTTTTCACCTTTTGATCAAGGTGTCCGATGCTCAATTCTCGGTTGAACCATAACCATTCTTTCATGCGTAAACAAAGTAGCGGTTCAGATGTAACTTTAAGCGAACGTCTTCTTCTTGATAACCTTGGTATTACGTAAGGATGTTAAGCCTGAACATACGAAACGATACCAAATTGTATATTTCTGCATGCCTGAATGCCTGTTGTTTCATAAGGAAGCCAAGGTTGCTTAAATATATTGATAGAAATTGGCATAATTTATCGATTGCCTACGTAGCTTCCAACATTAGCTTGGATTGGACTTTCAATGATATGTACGTACTAAATTTGTAATTTAATACCTCAGTTTTAGCGTACTGATTATGATACGTTGGCATTTAAATTTTACATGCAAAGCAATAACAGGATTTTTCCGTTATTGTTTTACATTTAGAGTAATGACGGGATTTTCCCGATGGCTAGGGCGGGAGTTTCCCAATTTAAGAAATTTACTGACCGGACTTCTTTAAGCTTATGTGACCTCTCCCAGCATAACCCCATTGATGCATAATAACACCAAGGTGGAACAAACTTATTTCTTGTCAACATGTAATATAAATACACAAAGCAAAATATCTAAACCCAAAAAACCTGGTTTAAGGCAAAAAAGCCTAGTTCAAACTCCCCCCAAAAAAACGAGTTTTTTGCATTGTCAAAAACAACCATGGTTCTTCCCAACCCTGCTTACTTTTGTATATAGGAGGTTTAAAAATCTTATTATATGCATTGGTTAATCCTTTGGAATTCATAATGTAAATATGTTGAGAAGTAAAATTGTTTGAAATATCTTTTCGAAATTCATGGTTTATTTTCGAGGTTTTATATTATTATCGGCATCAACCACTAATTAAATGACTTTTTGTCTTACAGAGAAGCGAAACAAAATCTGATTTATCAATTTAAAGCAGAATTTTGAAAAAAGCCCAAAATTTCCCAAGCAAAAAAGCGAAGCAGAAAAAACCGTTTTTTTTCAAAAAAGCCGTTTTTTTCTCAAAAAAACCGTGTTTTTTTTCGAGCCTTTGCATCTCTAATAGAAAGTGCCCCCTCCATAAAGGAGAATTTTAGAAAATGCTAGGACACATTCTGTTTATTTTCAATAAAGAGTTAATACACTGAATTCCAGCACCGTAAGTTTAACGGCTTGCGAGATACTCATTTTTTTCGCAAAAATTCGGATCCTCACTACCTCCTTAGGATATTATGTATTATAATGAAAGAAATATAACATCTCAGTTTGGATTTAGGCCTAACTATATACCAAAAGTAATTTCATTTGACTTTGCAATTTGACCGTGATGATCAGGTACACATAGTTACATTCAATTTTTTATCTAATAATTTATATATTACAGTGATTCAAAAATGTATTTTTTTTTCGGTAATTAGCTTTTCTAAAAACTCCCAGGTCTCGAAAGCCAAGTGGTAGTATAAGCCCTATTGCTATTATTACAATTACAAATATCAATATCCAAAAGTGCCTGAAGTTCTTTTTTTCACTTGGTTAGATATACTCACTTCAGGCAAGTAGACAGAAACAAATGAAAAAGGAAGGGAAATGAAGGCCTTGAAAGTAAAACGAAGACAAATTTACCAGTCTTCAGATAATACTGTCTACAATGCAGTGAGCAGAGTGGGTCGGTAGATCAGACTATGTCGGTGTGTCGCAGTGAGTCATGGTGGGTCACGGTGGGTGGTGAGTCGCAGTGGGTCACACGCTGTTGACCCACGACCCACTGACCCACTCAGAAAACTTGACCCACCGATCCACTGACCCACTCCATCTCTGGCAACTACCATGTGCTCCTATGTATACAATTTCGAAATACTTTATCCTTAAGTATTACAATGATGAATTGTTTACGTTATTACAGTACTGTTAATAACGTATCAACATACTATATTACACCTAAGAGAGGAAAATACAGATTTACAGAATGTTTTCGATTGTCAACGTTGGATTGTGGGTTCGAACCTATCAACTTTGGTTTACAGTTTCCCGCGAAGTTGAACTTTGGGAAATGTTTGCCTCAAAAGACCAATATTGCAGAGTCCAAGTTCAAAAACTAGTTCTTATAGCAACTATAGTGATTTCCTAATTAAATTTCATTCAGAGTTACCCCGTGCCGTAAGCGTCGGTGGACAACCTATGGGTAACTAGCGACCTCTCGCCAAAAACTGATGGCCCCACTGCAACGATCCGCAGTGGCCCCATTTCCGTTTTGAAAATTATACCACCAGTGGGCCACCGGTGGCAGAGACGCGACGAAATGCCAATGAATTACAAAATTACTCCACCAAAATATGTTAAATAGCCTATATGCATGATTCATTTACATTGAGATGAGTCTAAAAAGCACTTACAAAATATATATAAAGTTCTCCTGGAATGGCGCGAAACAGCAACCTTGTGATGTAGAAGCAGGGGTTACTCTTGACCCCGGAGCTCACTTTAGGAACATTCGTCAGGAAAAACAAATACATAATAATAAACGCATGCACATGACTGGCGATAAGTCGTTTCGGTCCCTTCGCCGATTCTCCGCGACGAATCGAAACACGGACCGAAAAGAAGTCATCGCCGTTACGTGGTGGTAACTGCAACACCCCTACTCTAGACTAGGGATGGCAAGAACCGGTTCCATCGGGAACCGGTTTTGGGGTCTGAACGAATCCGGTTCCGGAACAGGTTCTTCGGATCCAGGTCTGGAACCGGTTCTGAAAACCAGATCTCCAAGAACCGAAACTTTGTGACCGACCATCCCTGCGCTAAACCCGAGCTGCTGGCAGGCTGTGAACTGTGTGCTAGATGAAATGGTGGAAGCGACAGGCAGGTGCCCAAGTGGCGGTCGCTTGTCTCATTTGGCTAAATAAACTGGGTAACTGGCCAACTCATTTGGCTAAACACTCACTGCTGGACCAATTTTTTTTCTGGGGGCACAAGCGGGTCTGGGCGGGGAGGGCACAAGCGTATGGTCCTTTTTGCAGTGTTTTGAAGGTGAACTTTGTGCCTCCTTTACGGGTCTTTGGGGGCTTTCAAATCCAGGTCTGGAACCGGGTCTTCGGGTCTAGGTCCGGAACCGGTTCTGAAAACCGGATCTCCGAGAACCGGTTCCTCGTGGAACTGGTTCCGCCGGAACCGGACCTTTTTGGCCATCCCTACTCTAGACGTCTGTTTCGACTCGAAACCCTGCCGCCAGAACACACTAGCGGCAATCTTTCGATGCGTCGCTATATGGACGATCGATATTTACCGGCAAGTGGGCCACTAGATATTGGCGACGTTAACGGCATGGGGTCAAGTTTCATGTCACAAATGTGAGATATTCTATTTTGGGCATAAATTTTAACTCCTCTCCTCTGTTAGGATACGCATCTTAATAAAAATGGTGTTACAACAAGCCAGCCCGCGCATGGCTCCCTAAAATGTTCTAGGAGGAGCTATCTTCATGGTTCCTATATATTATGTTTGGTATTTCTGTTTGTATCCATTTCGGAGTCAGGGGCGACCCACCCTGCCCCCTTCGGGTGCCCATGAGTCAGATGTAGGTGAAAGTGTTAACTAATAAAAATTATTTCACACGGTTAAGCCATTTTTTGTTCTGATAGACGACGTCTTTTTCATTTATATCCTATGTAGATAGATACAGATTAATAGCATTATTACTGTCTTATTATTTATTTCGTTTTTACCATATACTTTTCTCAACGTTTAAGTCCTTCAGGCTAAAGAAGACGGGTGATTCATGCAAATAAATTCTAGTTCAAGTAAAATTTTAATGGACCTTAACGTGAATTGAACCCGCGACTATAAGACCCAACAACGAACGCGCTAGGCATTAGATATTGAAACAAAACTGAGTTACCGAAAGTTCCTCAGTAACTGATATTTTTTATTTGTAATTGTTTTACTCAGTTTTATAGTTTTAGCAGTTTTATAGTTTAACAACAGGCGCACGAACACATAATTATCATAGATAGGTAAAAACACAAGCCTTTCCCAGCGGTAATAGAACCTGGTACCCCGTACACCAAAGGCACATGTGCTAACCACTGGATCTGTGTAGGGTAAACAAAGGAGCAGAAATAAATATATATTGCACATTCCGACGAAACGCAAACATCCCAATGAAAGCAATATTAAAGGAAAAATGGAAAAACTTAGTGAGCTCTTGAAAGAGCTCGAAGGTCACTTGGGTATGAAGACAAATCTTTATTCAGGTATTAATATCTCGTATAATCGCCGTTAGCTTCGATGACGCATCTTAATCTTCTTACTAACGAGTTAACCAAGCTAGCGACATATTGATGTCCCTGTGCTATTTCTCCCCACGCTTCAGAAACTAGCTCCCAAAGTGCATCAGCTGTCCTTGGTGGGGGATCAGGCCAATTTTCGTGTAGAGTTCTTGTAACTTCCGCCCATAGATTTTCCATTGGGTTCAAGTCAGATCCTCTTGGAACTCAGTCGACTAGCTCAACATTGGGTTCCCTTTGAAACCAGGCTTGAACTAGATAGAAATCATGCATTGAGCTATGATCTTGTTGAACTTCTACAATACAGTCTTCAAATAAATTTCTCGCAGCGGGGAGCAAGCCATACTGTACAATATCCAGAAACTTCTGGCTGTTCAATCGGCCTTCTATACGGTGTAACTCACTGTATCCTTACACATCCATCCCAGCAGTGAATAGTAACATGCCCCATTCGATGCGTTCTGTGCATGTACTGTGGATCTTAACATTTTCCTGTGGCTCTATACACAAGTCGAGGATCATCATTTGCTTAAGAGAATATCTTTTCGTCTGTGAAGATTATATGATCCCAGTTGCGACCTATATTTGCCTCAGCAAATGCTAGTCGATCAACTTTATGACTATCCGTCAATTGCTACTTATACACGCGGCTCAATATGCGTGAAGCCCTGCATCTTTAAGGCGTTGCCGAGCGGTGAGGAAGGAGCCAGGAAAACAAGACGCTATCACTGCCGGGATGACATGAAAAGATTGCGACGGCTTACATCTAAATTACAACATTATGAGCTCACATCCATGAGCTTTTTCAGAATTCTCCAGTACTTACACATAAATACTGTTATTTCAACATATCTTCGCGTTTGTCATCCTTTTCTTTAATCGTGGCTAAGCGGTTAGCGTGCGCGCCTTTAGCGTGGGAGACCCGGGTTCGATTCCCGGCGGGAGCTCATGTGGTTCGGATTCTACGTTAATCACTAGATCCACGTCTCATATAGCCTCGCTGCTGAAAGGGACGCTAAACTAAAAGCAACTCAACTCAAAACTCCTTTTCTTTAACAGATTGAACACACTCGTAATGGTTTATATTAGTCCATATGAGCATTTACAGATCGACTGAAGTATTATGAACACATGAATTAACATTTAAACCAACATATACATGGTAACACACCGTATGATACACTGAATACACCGTATGATACCGTATGATAAACTGATTACAACTGACTGTTTACTGAATGAAATGAAATAAAATTTATAGTTTATGTGCCATGAATATGTCCCGTACGCTGAGAGATGGGTGATTAATGAAAGGGAATGATAAAGGAACTGGTGGAATGGTCATGTGGGGGAAACGTGAGATTCGCGAGAAAACCTAACGGACACGATACTGTCCACCATAAACTCACATGGTCTGGAAACGAACTAGTGATCCCTCGCACGAAAGGTGAGCGCTACACCACTACGGTAATCCACTACCGCATTTCATTCGTTATCGTTCTCTGATACCGAATGTTTGTGATGTCATGATGAGTAACAAACACAATATTATGTTCCAGTGAGTAAAGCAATATTACTTAAACCAATCTACGCTGACGAAACTTAGGGCAGAACCTCTTCACACGTTTACTCTTATGATTTTTTTCCTTGTGGATCTCAGAAAACGTACAAAACGCAGTACTTTTGCAAGTGTACACTCAGAGCCGACGAGAGAAAAATTGTATGTTCGTATGCTAAGACACTATTTCGCGTGAGGTTGTTAAAAATTAGTTGGAGTTTTAAGGTAATAACATATGTAGTGCATAATGAATTCGTGGAATATATACCAATTAGTTCTGTTAATATTCCTCTTGCTCAATTTTGAAAAGTTCTAAGCGCTAGGTAGCCATGAAAACTGAGAATATGAATCTGGCGTCTAGATAATTTAAATCCAAAATATGGAAGTGAAACGGACATTTGACCAACTCCCGCGATACCATATGAAAATTCTATTAGGGATTACAATGCGAAGGTAGAACGAGAGGATATTTCCAAACCGATTATTGGGAACGAAAGTCTGCATAAGGAAAGTAATGACAACGGTGTTAAACTCGAACTTTACAACTTCCAGAAACCTTATCGTGAAAAGTACAAAAAAAATCCCACATCGCGACGTTCATAAATACACTTGGCTGTTAGCAGTCGGAAAAACAATCAAATTGATCACGTTTTAGTGGATAGAAGAAGACAATCTAGCATAATTGATGTTCGGTTCGGTACGTGACGTTTGGGCGCCGCCGTTCGGGCGCGGACGTTTGGGCCCCGCCGTTTGGGCACTGGACGTTTGGGCGCGAAGCCATTTGGGCGCGAGTTAAATTAAAAAGTCATTATGTTAGGCGCTGAGTACTAAGTTCTAATCAAGATATCACAAGGTGTCTGCTGTAGTGGAAGTTCTTGAATTATACTGTATTTTGTTTTACATACTAGAATTACTGGATTTCAAAATTCTAAAAACTGAATTAACAATTAAAGTTTGTAAACTTAAGTTTCAACCAAAGTTAAGTGTGCTTTTTATTTGATAACTTTTTAAGCCAAAGGTAAGTAGACCATACAAGATATGCTTACATGCATAGTGAGCCTATTCCATTAAAAAACTTAAAGCAGGCCTTCTACTGTAGTTATGCAATAAGTGTGAATGCCAAACACATTTCTAGTGGCTAAATGACCAATATATGTACACTTAACTATTATTTTTCACTTTGAAATTGTCCTTTTTTCCTTTCGCCACTTTCTTTAATGCAGATTAAATGCTTACAATCGGACGAAAAAAGTATGTTAAGTTTTGATTTTTATATTGGAATGTTTTTTTTTTTTTTTAAGTGATACCAGAAATACGGCATACTGCAGTTCCTAAACTCAATGTCTTAGATACCCTGCATTAACATCTTTCCCTCAACTCGATTAGGATTTTTAGATTCCTGGGCTCTCGGCATCTAAGGCCATTTAGCCCGTCACGTTTGAGGGAGCACACTATCCGGGGAAAGGGAAGGAAGGAAGCGGCCTGGACGTATAAATTAGGTACCATCTCGGCATTTGCCTGGTGTGAATGAGGAAAACCCAGGAAAACCTCATTCAGGGTGGCTGGCCTGAAAGAGCGTGTTACACTTTTTCGACCGAGTGCCCCCACCGGAAATCGAACCCGGGACCGCTCGCACCGAAAGCGAGAGCGTTAGCGACTACGCTACGCAGGGCCACTTCTTTCAACTCGAGTGCGCGGAAATCTTTTATTGGTAGTTCTTTATTGGACTTAAGGAAGAGAAGAGATTGGCATAAGTAATACGAAAGAAAACAGATTTTAATATTCATAAGTACGAAATTATTAACTGTTTTAAAAGATACAAAAATTAAATCAATATGTTTTAATTAACATTAAGAAAATTATTAACAGTTCTTCTGATTCCTTTGTTTCCTAGCTTTCTTATATAATACAAAAATTAGATCAGAAGTACAAGAATCGGGAACAAGCAAAAAATCAATCCATGACGAGATTAGGCAACAAATGCTACAAACGCATTAAACTATTTAATTTAGATGAATAAATAAGATATATAGAAAATATACAGATAAATGAGGTGAGATAAAGATAGAAGTGTAGGAAATGTGTATATCTTGATTCGCGCTTAGTTGTCAGTGCCTAGCTTACTTTATGTCGTAAATTGTAATTTTTACTATGCACCTCGCGCCCAAACGTCTGGCGCCTAAACGGCTTTGCGCCCAAACGTCCGATGCCCAAACGGCAGCGCCGAAACGTCCGCGCCCAAATGGTGGCGCCCAAACGTCCTGTCCCGTGTTCGGTTGTTTAGAGGGGCTGATTGTGATACTGATCACCAGGGCCGTGCCGTGGAAAATTAGCGCCCGGGGCGAGTATACAACAGCGCCCCCATACAATTTTTCCTAAGTTCTTTGGTGACAGTTTTGGTTCCCTTTATACCCAAAATGAAACGTATTCTCCCCGTGCGAAGAACGGGTATTCTCAGAGGTGTAGCCAAGGGGGACCCATCAGGGCCAGGCCCCCGAAATGAGTTCTTGGCCCCCCAAATGACCAGCTTATAAAACATCATCGTAAGATTACCTCGCTTCAGTCCTTTAAAAATAACTAAGTTTACATATGCTGTAATTAATAATTTACGGCAAAATATTATGGAAAATACTATTTTACCATACCAATCGAAGAATATTGTGGTATCCAGGGGCCTCGTTAAGGAGGGTAATGGTGGAGCTCCCCCCAAAGTTCTCAATTTCTTAACAAGTTGGCAAATTAAAATACCTAGTTGGCAATTTGAAGAATGCCACTTTGTTCGTGCTGCAAATCACTATGTTCTTTTATAGACTTGTCATAAATTTTGTGTAGTTTCCTATCTTGAAATAAATTGATATATTCGTTGAAAGCTTCTTTACTTGTTGCAAGTGATCAGTGCCGGATTTACGTATAAGCTAAACAAGCTATAGCTTAGGGTCCCATTGTCTTGGGGGCCGCGAAAACCTGAAGAAAACTGAATATCAATTTCCAATGTATAAGAAAATCAATCAATCAAATAAAATTAACATATACGTAGGACGTAGCAACATTCCTTTCTGTTTCGTAGGCTACTATGATGTAAGTAATAGTGTCCCTTCTGCTAGCCTGCTTCTTAAAATATCATTAGTTTATCCATTTCTGTATATAGGGTGCCTACGTTCACCTGGACACGTAAAGGGCCCCATTACCTTTAACAGTTTAGGGCCCTACTAAACCTAAATCCGACTCTGCAAGTGATCACACTTCACTTTTGTTCATTTGATATTCCTAAACATTTTGAAGAATCTTTAATGAAAAATCGGGAAATTGTACCACTGACAAAAGCTGAATAGCGGTGGTGTGCAAAATTAAAACAAAGACAGACAGAAGAAGCGTTTTGGTTGCAGGTAGAGCATTGGACGCAAAAGAATTTGATACAAGAGCGTATTCAAGACAACACGCAGATTGTGGAGATTAATAAGAAAATAATTAATAGGCCTATTAATAAAATAAGAACAAGGCAGTGACTGATTAGGCAGTGGAACTTTTTACTATATATAGCAGCGTTTCCCAACCGGTGTGCCGCGACACACTGGTGTGCCGTGAATGAGCCGCTGGTGTGCCGCGAGGAAATCGAAACAAAATTATTGATAGCTATAAAATTGCAAGTCATAAGGAAACATGTATATTCGTATTTCACATTACTATGAATCTACAATTTTAAGTTTCATACCGTGTTACTTTTCTGTACATTTTTAATGTTGAAAAAGTATTTATCATTGTTATGGCCACTATTGCTTCTTTCTTGTTGCAGACTATTTCGTAACTTGAAATTTTAAAATATCATTCAGTCCTTTCGACAAAGCAAACATGCATACAAATTACCTACATTCGTGTTTTAAAAGTACAAGAGATTTATTTGTTCGTTCGTTATTTAGTGCTTCCTTCTTATTGAAAGGTTGGATACAGTTTTCGAAAAAGAAAGCGTATTTGTAAAAATCTGTGTCCAATATTTTATTGCAATTGTTTTCTAGTTTTAAATTAGAATGAAAAATAAGCATAATGATTTACCACGGGGAAAAACCAGTGATCGAGCTTTCTTCTCTGTGGGAAGGAGATCAGTAATAACAGAAAAAATACACGGTATTTTATATTTAAAGTAGTATCTATGAGTGTGCCGCGAGAATTCAAGTTACACCCATACTCTGCCGCAAGTTGAAAAGGGTTGGGAAACGCTGATATATAGTATGTAAATTTGACAAATTTAAGAGTTTTTTTTTCCAATAGTAAAATATCAAAAGGAAGTAGATTTTGATACCAGAGTGAATATATTGTGTAACCATATCTGCTTTGTGTGTGAATAGACCTTTCCCTTTGAACAAAAAGTGATCATATTAATACGGAGGAAAACAATAGATTATTTCTGTTGTTTTCTAGTAAGACTATTTACAGGGCTTTTCGAGTAGGGAGAATTGAACAAAATGTGTTTTGGGAATGGTATCACAGTAGAATTTTGGGGGTGTTGTTCGGTGGGGAGAAAAGCTACAATGGATGTCAGGAAGTGCCGTGCCTTGTGGTGGGGCGACCGCCCCGGGTGCAGATGTAAAGGAGCACAAACTTCGGGAGGAAAATACATGTGCGTACACAGGTATAAAATGCACGGAAAAAAGTAATTAAAAGTGCTCAAAATCAAGAGAAAGCAGGGATTAATTTTGAAAATTTTGTACCGCTTCGCGTCAAGCATGGTGGCGCTTCGCAGCTGGTCTGTCGATCTCAGCCATATGTACGGGGGCACCGTCGTATACTCTCCCCCCGGGCGGTGAGTTACCACGGCACGGCACTGGAGTCAAGTCATTTCGTTGCTTCCGCTGTGAACCTAAGTGCAAGATGCCAAAAGTCACATTTTGGGGTTCGAAACAATACGTCTGCTGGGTGGAAGCATAGACTGGTGTGTGTTTCACTTCATTTTCATACAAATGTGTTGCCTTTCCTATGTTATTTTTAATCCCGTAATTGCTTCTTTCGAAAGTTAAACAAAAATTGCAATTCTTCCTTCTTCCGCATTTGTAAGTCAAAGCATTACATATACCGCTGTATGTTATGTAGCTCACAGGGCCGCAACTATGGAGGAGGAAGCGAGGCACGTGCCCCGGGCGCGTGGTTGGAGGGGCGTCTAAAAGAGAGGTTATATATTAGTTCCTGCCTGTATTTAATGTTTCATCAGAGTGCGAAATCATGAAATCGAAGTGGGAGGAGACGAGGACTGAAGAGTTAAAAAAGAAATTAAAAAAACTTTGCGCACTTTTATGCTTCAAAGTTTCGATATAGAAAGTTCACGTATTTGGGCATCCAAAAGTAGTAAACTATACACGTTGATTACATATGAATTACGGTAATTACTTTGGAAACTTCTGACATTATTTCAGTTTATTATCTCCCCCAGCAAGGATTTAGTGAGAATTTTGTCCAAAAATATTCAGTAAGGGGAATTCCCCTGTTCCCCAAGGATTTCGCACCGTTTTGTTCATAATTTCACTTTTTCAATTCGATAATAAATAATGAATTTAATGTAGAATCAAATCTCATAATATATATTATAGTGTATTTTCCTCTTCTCTTAACTACATACATTATTCATTTTGGTAGAAAATCATTCTATAAAGACATTCCCTCAGGCTTTCTCCCCTTCTCTGCCAGAGCCTTTTTCCGCACCCTACCCAACAAGATCCGGCGTTTTACCAAACGTCCTTACAATATGAAGTAGATGAGCTAAGGAGGTATTTGTGTGCAGGTTAGCCTGGTCTCTCACTGAACCCCTCAACTGAATGTTTATGTAAATTATATATCCCTCTATCACAAGCAGTAAATATAGCCTACCTTATTCTACGTTTTTTAATGGATTTCTACAACAGATTATAGCTTTAGAGGTCCTCATGAGGATTGGATGAAGCCTAACCTAGCCATAAGTTGTCAGATTAGCAGTTGTGCATCATGCATGGTGATAATGATCCTGAGTAGAGGTGTAAAATTGCACTCGAAAGTGGGACAAGGACTGTTCGTATTCATATCTCAGACGAGGCATGGGGTGGGACGAATATGAAAATAAGGTTGCTGTAATAGATTTCCACAAGGTTGGTAAAAGTGAGACTAGAATTTTCGAAACACTTTTAATTTTTTAAAGTAAGACTTGGAAATTTTTAAAATCAGGACTTGGCAATGTCAAGTTTCATCCCCCCCCCCCAATCTTGTAATGCTCGCTACGCCGCTTTCTGGCCGTGATTATACCAATCGGAAAATAGCATGGTATACTTTTTCTGTGGCAGCAGATTACACAATTTACTGCGATTTATATTTGACAGTTTGATGACGAACGTTTTAACAAGGTACTATAAATACCACCATAAAACATTGATACTAAATTAATTTGTAAGGACATTATATTTTTATATGCTCTACCTCGTATTTTATAAAACATTTTTTATCTATGGAAAATTTGGTGAAAAAGTTTTTATTCAATTATTCAGTTTGGATTTCATTCGCTTTTTTAAAATGCTACTTGGTGTAAAACAGGAAGTAAGATATAGCTGTTAATAAAATAATTGTTTGTTTAGTCACGAATAATAAATAAATATTTTTGTTAGGAAATCTAAGAAATTAAGTGCAATTTCAAAGAAAATCAATCTTATGTAGATAGGTTCTGTGTACAAAAGTTTAAACTGAAATAGTTATGCACATTTGGTCCGGGACAGTAGTTCTGGGTTAAATATAATAAAAACTATCTGGAATATAATTTATGGAGAAAAAGTGAAACAATAACAATAATAATAATCTGCTTAAAAAGCAGTGGTTTTAGTGTTCCGGAAGGAAACCAAAATTTTCCGGTTTTTCCAGGACAAAAAAAACTAGCTGCAACACATTTTTTGGGCTTGACCCCCCTTCAAAAACGACGGGCCCCTCCTACATTAACCTGCTGGCTACACCCCTGGGTATTCTGCTAGTCTTCCATAATAACGAACGGAAGTTTCACATGTTAAATTCTTTAATATATTTGTCGCTGCTCAAATGTACCCACTTGTGCGGTATATATATATATATATATATATATATATAATGTGTGTGTGTGTGTGTGTGTGTGTGTGTGTGTGTGTGTGTGTGTAAATAAGATCATCTCTTTTTGAGTTGTCCGAAAAATATACAAATAATATAGAGGGATTTTTATCAGAAATCAGAAAACCAAAAAAAAAAAAATAAATAAAATAAAATAAAATTAAATTAAAAGTTGTTCCTTTAAGTATTTTTCCTGCTAACGAAAGACGTTGTATATATGCTGCAGACACTTTACAACAAATAAGATTAGCATCAGGCGAAGAAATGGTTTTCAAATTATATTTTCTTGGTTTTGCCAATATTCCCGAACTTAAGATTTTTTCTAATGGGTTCAAAATTTCCGGAAATTTTACACAGTACAAGATAGATATGTATCTCCATAAAATATATATTTGATTTTAACATACTGGTATTAACTAAAATGATTCTGGCCGTTATTTTAACACTTCCCTGCCATAAAACGGTAACTTTGTAAGATTACGTAGGATAATTTAAATGCGTGTATATTAATTAATCTAACCAGGATTATATTTTAGTATCTTTTGTAGCCATAACTCCATTATATCACGGTGCTAACTTTAAAGGAGCGGTGTAAATATATTTGTTGCCACAAAATTCTCCTATTGTAATGCAAGAAACGTAACTACTCAATACAAGAAACATAACTACTCAATGATCTTAACTGTAAACTAGTAAATATATAATAGTTTTCATTTTAAAAGCATAATGCAGTAAAATATTCGAAAATTTCAATTTTTCCCAATTTTTCCGGTTTTTTTTTTCAAACTCGGGGAAAAAACGGTAAAGAACTGTTTTTTTTACCCAAAATTTCCGTTATTTTTCCAGGCCTTTACAACACTACTCTGGAGTGGCCCCGGGTAAAAGCACACAATCCAAATGTATCTCGAAAAATATTATAGGGGATAAGTAATGTGTGTACGAAGTTTTGTATTGATAGAACGAATAGATATGAGGGAAAAGCTTGTATATCAATACACGCTTTCCCCTCATACGTATTCTGTTTTTTGTTATCATTATCGAATGAACTATGTTTAATTCGGATGTCCGGATGACACGTTCATGTCCATTCCTTGTAAGAAATATTTTTATGAGATTTTTGGTATATATTATATTGAAGACCAGTTCTACACAGTGCCATTAAATTACAACCTTTGGTCAGAAGGGAAATGTCCGTTTTATCTCGTCACCGAGCACAAAATTTGCTGAATTTGCTGTCTCTGCGCGATATAATAGAATGACAAGGCTTTCAATTTATATGCACAACACTTCATCTGACATCCTGAAGATTTCGGGATAAAATATGAAACACTACACTAACACATTAAATAAAACAACAGCCATAATTCACCATCACCAAACATAGTAATATTGTAAATTATATGCTTCAGCAAAACACTGGAGGAAAAGAACCATATCACCAGAAATAAAACCACTGTCAACACTTGCAAATAAAAGAACGCTCAAACACTGGAGAAGATATCTGAAACAACTTCAAAGCTGAGAGAAAGGTTTTGTTTGTAAGTTAAAAGTGCTTGTGAACAGGAATAAGAAAATTGCATTGCAGAGATGAAGATCGGTGAGTATAAATATAATTATACACTGTAATATATTTTTTATCAATTCAGTGGCAGATTTACCATAGAAATAATTACAATTACGCACTACCTCCTTGTCCACGTCTATAATTTCTTCTATTTTCTCAATTTTCCTCTACTTCAGTTGTATGCAAAGTCGTTTGTGTATATGTCTGTCACTACTAGATCTTTAGTTTTTTCTTTAAGTCTTAACATCATAACTATTATCAACAAGTTCTACTTTCACAACCTTTCATTTTAAGCACTTATCAAGAATTATTCCTATACCATTATGACGCCTTCTTCATTACCTTGCTGTTCAACATCCCATTATTATCTTCCCATCTAACTTTACAAAATCTTACCGATCTAGACTATTTTGTTTCCTTTCTTCTTTAAGATCTTCTAATTTCACACCCTGAAACACCGTACGTACGTTCCATGTCCTAACCATAATCCTTTTTTCTGTTGTCCCTCTTCCCTCATCTTTCCCATATTGTTGCTTTGTCATCCAATAGCGCTTCCCAAGACATCCTCCTCCCGAGGATCCGAATCGGGGAATATTTTACCTCCGGAACTATATTTTACCTCGCAAAAGACAGTTCTCTTTTTGCTGTTAGCAAAATAGGGGCTTCCCGTTGCCTTCCACCCCGCAGTATCTCAGCCGGTAAGGTCACTCAGACCACAGCTGGGACTAATGTCTTAAGTTACTATACCAATCACCATTTTCCCCCGCCAATTCGGCTACTGGAGAACTACTGCCTTCTCTCAGAATCGAAGAGTGTGAAGGTAAATTAACGTTACTACCAATTTCTTAAGGCTTACAATAAAACTGCCTCTTGGGAAAGTTTCTGCCAACTGTGGTGTAGCTCCACAGAAGATCAATTTAATGGCTCATTTTATAATTAAATGACTCACTTAACTATACAGACTATACCCGAGTATGAGACATGGGTTTGAAAAATAAATGTTTAACAATCCGATGAATATTATAAGGTTAAAGGAACTAAATGACACCTGCATTTGGATTGGTGTCTCTTTCAGTACCGAAGCTATATGAGAAGTGGATCTATGACAATATGTGATAAAAACTACGCAGGTTCCCACCGGAAACTGAACTCTCCCGCTCCGAAGGTGAGTACGCAAACTATAGAGCCACGACCAAGCTAGAGGAGCTCCCGCTTATACAGAAATATTGAACAAGGGAGGTAGTTGTCCTATCACTGAAATTTTGAAACATGCTCATCGTATCTTAAACTCAGCTCAATGAAGTAAGCTAAGGTAACAGCAATGTTAGTATCAAAAATTATTGATTTCGAAATCTTTTAAATGAGCTTTTTCATCGTCAAGTATCAAGTGCTCAGAGAAGGCTGCAGAGCCTTAACTTCGCTACGTAAAATAAGTCATAAAGAAATAAAACGCATTTGCATTTTGTGCTGGAGACCTGAGTTTCATTCCGGTCGGAATACCTATCTTGGGATCCACCGTCAAACTCAGTGTCTCAATATTAGAGCTAAATTATATTGTGCATGGCTTCTTCAGGTCACATAACAGCAACCTGAGCAAAACATCATACCTTAAATTTTCTCAGGGATATTGTAGACAATTGTGAAAAAGTTTAATCAAAATTGCTCAAATATGTGTGCAATCACGGATATCCCCATACAAGTGAATATTATGCAAGATAAATACAGAATAATCTGTCGATGTAAAGTGAAAAAGAAGGAATATAGGAGAACGAGGCACTTACCTACACAGGAACAGCATTCACTATATAAGTCACTAAGGCAATTAAAACATTCTTTACAACACGAACAATTCTTCAAATCACATTTACATGACTGGGTGAGCATACACTTGCTAACTACACTAGCACAAACAGCTTCATTGCAGGATTTAACAGGCACCACCAATTGCAACAACACAATCACATTAACTGTTAGCGGTGCAAGCAATAACAATTTTACGGAGAAATCCATATTGAAACCTGAAAATAAATAAATAAATATAAAATTTGCCATTGAATACAAATTTATATTAAAAAAGTAAAAAAGAACCAAAACCTTAGAGGAGTAATGTCATTTTTGACGTTGTTAGGGGAATATTGAGCTATGGTTCAATACACTATTCAACAAAATGCAAATTTTCCTTTCACAGTTTCGCATTCTCAAGATTCCCCTAACAACTTCTGTCAACAGAATTGATATATGCAAGATCAAGAGGAAACTTAGATAAATCTGATTTTCAATATTCGCCTTTCAACATTCACCTAATAAGATATGTTGATCAACTCCCTACAAAAAATTGAATTTATTAAAGTAAGATTATTGTGCGTATGAAAACAAGTTAAGCACAATTATACACAAATTTGTGATACAGTTACAGAAAAAAGAACTTAAGAATGATTAAAGAAAAACTGGATCAAAAGATTGCGATCTTGGCCAGGAATTTTAGGATAAAAAAATGCATCAAGAGATCGCGATCTTGGCCAACAATTAGTTTTTTGATCAGGGGCCACAAAATTTTTGAACGGTCCCTAAATCGAGTTTTCTTTTATATATATATATATATATATATATATATATATATAGGGTGGACCATTTTAATCAATCGACGGAAATATCTGAAAAATGATAAAACATAGAAGAAATGTTTGAAGTACACGTTATATATTGCTAAAGGGGAAAAACAATTCCGCCAAAAGTACCCCTCTCCGTCCCCCGTAAATGGGGGTAACGGGGGGTAACTCTGAAATGTCAAATGGGAACATGGGTCGAGTAATACCTCGTTCGAAAGGTCTTGGAAAACTAAGTAACGCTGTTCCAAAAGATGTTTCATATGGAGCACCAGTTTCAAAATGGCCGCCATGATATAGTTCAGAAACTCCAGTACCCGTAGTATGAAAACCATGGAAGGTAAATGAATGGAACAAAATTGAAATACGTAAATATCATATGGCATATCGAATGGTGTGATCCCAGCGGCCTCCCTGAAGGAGTCTTGCGGGCTAACTTCAAAATTTCAATGTCCGACCAGACAACGGTTCGGGCGTACGCTTGACCTACCCAATGCTGTTTGGAAGGCAGACTTCATGGACAGAGAATTGGTGCACTGAGTTAATGCGGATGGCCACAGTTACATTTTGTTTAACTATTAGCACTCATATCATATCGTGAGCTTGAGGGACGAAACAGTGTGTACGTATATCCGCGAAATGCTTTCCGAATAACCAGCACGCATTGCATAAAAGTTTCTGTGGCGACGGAGATTAGCAAATTCACACGTTTGTAAGTTCCAGCAACTGCATTATTCGACAACTTCTTTCGTATAACGTTCTTTCTGTTTTCGCATCAAATCATACTCAGCCATACAGATATGAGTTACCATTCAAATAAAATTTCACCTTTTTTACTCACTACAACGTCATCCTTACAAACAAATGTTTCAACCACGCCATACCTATTTGTAGCGTAGCCTTAATTTGCGAATTAAAGTAGAGTTCTCATTTGAACTTTCACAATTACTTTTCACGCCACTCACATACAGAGCACAGGGAGAGATTATTTTGCAGGACTTGGATTTCTCTATACATTATGGCAATTTTACTGTAACATTTTTATCTCTGTTGTATCATTCTCGAGCCTTGGAACGCCTCCGTGGTTTTCCTATTCAATTTTAGTTATTTTAATGATTTTATTTCGATATTAATTTCATTTCAACTTATAAGCATCTTTGTGTTTCATTTGGATTTTATACAAAGAAAAGAAATGGGTTTTCGGCTGGTATATCTTACCGCTCAAAAGAGATATGAGCAAGACTCCTCATACTGGTATCAAAAGTAAATTTAGATTATCTTGCCCCTAAATCATACCAGTGGAAGGGGATAGTCAGTATTTGCTTTATTTCTTTTTCTTCTTTCTTTTTATATTTGTGTTTTCAATATTGATATTCAGTTTCAGCCAAATGGCCTTTTGCTGCATGAAACTTAGTGAATAAATAAATAAGCAAACAAAAATAAGTAAAATAAAAATAATTACGACAAAAATATTACTGTAATAAACTATAAAAAACAACGTCGTAACATTTGGTATTACAAATGGAGCATACATACTCCATGTATGCAGAATCCATGTTCGATGTTATTGTACTAAAGGGGAGGGTGTTTGTACCTGTACATATTTCCCCAGCCTACCGCCATATAGAACCACAAACATCAGTTAGGCCTACGTACTGAAAACATCAAAGGTAGGAAGATCTCGGGTCTTAAAATTTGTTGACGTTGCTACAGGAAACACTAAAGCTTGGCTCGGAAGTAAAGGAGCTTTGCTCTACCCGATAATATTTACATGCTTCCCGACATAATTTACATCAAAGCACTCTGTGTCTTATCTAAGCACCATAGAGTAATTAAAATATTTCTTGCAAATATTGTCAAATGAAATGTGCTAGCTGCAAAGCCTAACTCCCCAAATATACGTGACTGAATTACGCTTAGTGTAAAAACTATGGATTCCAGAAGTAACAAGAGATGTAAGATACTACTGTAATAACTGTAATACGTTGGTCATACTGGACGCATGCTACGAGTAAAAGGGGCGTTTTCACTTAGTCAACTTGTGGAAGATTCAGTTGATCTGACGTCATTTTCAACTCAGTTGACTGTGTAAACAGATCTTCGACTGAATCGCCTGCTGGTCGAAGGTGACGAACCGACTGACAACTTAATTGAACAAGATTCTATTCTTTACAGTCAATTCGATCAGATTGACCAGTAAAGGCGACTAAGTTGCCTAGTCGAAACATTTCACTTGTCGGATGGAAAGTAGAATGCAAATGCTTTGGAAATAGCCCGTTTTGGAACTAATGAAACTATATAGATTTAAACGATAAATGAATGTTTATGGAACACAAATTGTTCAAAAAATGTGGTGCAGGTGCGAACAATCTCACGTGAGTATTTTGGGAGTGGAGATGATGTGTGTTTTCTACTAATTTCAAACCTGTTTAGTCTCATTTCAAAGTGGTGAATGTCCTGGAATTACGAATTTTACTAAAACTTGCTTGTATCCTCTTCATAAAGACAAATGGTATGCTCACAAGCGATCACTCGTTTACGTTTACCTATAGAAAGAATTTTCCGGGCTGAAGCCAAAATGAGGGGGGGGGGGCACACTTGGACACGATTTGATATATCTTAGCTCCTGCCTAGGGCGATGTTTTAGCTCCGAGTGTAAGAAGTATACATGGAAGAAACACTGAATTCGCTGCCGACTATGTTCAGCATTCAGATTTGAGGACCTGTCTCGCCAATATTTTCCTCATGCTTGCCACAGATCTGTGTATTCAGTACTTAAGAGGGTGTTTAACCTCATACGAAATGCTATTAGGCTCTATAATACGCCAGGGGCCTTCGATTCTGCAATACCATGTCATGGATGACATCAAGGTTTCCTGGATCAAGATTGTTGAATGTGCACTTGAACGAAGTTCATTTTCCATGAACGTCTAAACACGTTTGGAAATATTTAACTTCAATTTATCACAGAAGCATTAGAAGTTGCACGGTTCGTCCACCACTGACCCCAAGATGGATTTTTGGAGTCATATTCTTCTTGTAGAGGTACTTAATAAGTGCTCGATTTTTCGCCCGCTGCTCTTTGGTACTGCCTATTCACAGGATCATTCTATCCATTTGCGGGGCTTGGGGAAAAAATTGTAGGACCAATGATGTGAGAACTCTCTAGCATGAATAAACTTTTTTGTGCTAGCTTCTATCTATATCGATTTTACAGTGATATTTCGCTATTTAACACAAAGGAATAATAATAATAATAATAATAATAATAATAATAATAATAATAATAATAATAATAATAATAATAATAATAATAATAATAATAATAATGGTACCTTATAAGGCTGAATTTTTTTTAAAAAAATCAAATAACTTCATAGTTGCTCTGCGTGATTAAAGTGAAAGGTCTTACAGTAATATCATAGATCTATTAAATGCATAATAAATAGGAATACCCAGATCTTTTCATATGGGTGTGTGTGAAAATAATTAAAGTCAATCTACCATTTTATTAATTTTTTACGTTTTATTGCACTTTCAGTATTTTTTAAAAATAGAAAAAAGTTATTTCAGTAAATTGAAAAATTACAGATAACATTTTAGACTGTATGAAAACTGAAGGAGGAAAAAATAATCATATAGGGTGTGCACAGGTATATCCAATATATACTCCTATGATTCGGTCCCTTGGATTTTGTTCGTCTCGTCGGAATTTTCCTTGAACTTTGACCGTTTGGATTTTGTCCCCGGCCTCGTTATTACAATCATTATATACACGAGTTCCGATCTACATTTTAAAAAATCCTGCACTTACCCATAAAATCCAGGGGCGTCATTTAGGGGGCAAGAGGAGGCAATTGCCCTCCCCAAGAGTTTGAGGTTTACGTATACTTTAATCGATTGTCTATTAATATATTAGTACAAAATGTGAAAGTCATACGTCAGTGGTGCTCTCGTCCCCCCTCAAGCGAAGTCTGAAATGACGCGCCTGATAAAATCCCTCCCCGCATAAAATTCCCTGTCTTCAAACATTATGGAAAAATCTACGGAAGGGGTGAGTTATCCGTGCAAGTGGTGAAAATTTTGTTCAAGGGGGCATACATATTTGTCAGAGGAAAATCCCTGGCATGCGTGGCAATATGCACACTGAGAAAAATAAACACTTTATAACACGTTTTAGTAACAATTTAGTACCATCTATGTACCCTCAAAAATAATGCTCAGATTATTCATTTCCTAGGTGTTTGGAAAATAGTCGGATACAGACGGCAATCAGAGACTTTTTCTAAAAGCATGACCTCTCCTAAAGAAAGAAAAAAATGGAAATGAATCATAAAATAAGAAACTAAACTAACAAAGGAAAAATACAAGCACCCAGTGGGATTCGAACCAGGTTCAAAAGTTTTTCAATATCAACGGAAAAAAAAGAATTTAATACGCACGGCTATCGAAACAAACTGTAAAACTCTCTTTCAGTTGTACTGATAGCGAGGGAACTCCTTAAAATCGTCTTTCGTTTTTAAGTCTTTATTTGGATTAAAAAGCATGTGTGTTCTTTTCAACTAAACGAAATCATCTGGATTTGACAAGGTTATCCCCCCCCCCCCCCCCATCTGAAACTAAGATTGCATTAATGAATGGAATAGGAGCTGAATATTTCAAAAAGCAAACAAGATATGTTGAGAGGGCTTCACTTCTCATTTTTTTCTTACGACGACTTCTCATATTACTAAGAGAATGTTGTTGCCAAACTCAATTTTAAGGAATGTAGAAAAATTCGGGCACGCAATTATATTTGGTGGAGAAGAGTACATGTGCAAACTTGCAATATGGAATTGACTTTAAACTCCTTATGCTTGATGTATTGCAACCTCAAACAATAGGGTTATTTCTGCCAGTAGAAGGAAGGTACCTACAAGTTTCATCAAAACCGACTAAGTTTAGAGTTATCGTGCTATAGATGGCCGACTGATGTCAATCGAGGCTTGCTTTTATTATTATTATTATTTTATAATTAGTAGTAATAGTAGTAGTGTTTAACCGATTTCTTTTTGTTCAAACGTGACATACACACCAACTGATAGCTCTCATTAAGATTAAGCTGAACATAATGGTATGGGTAAGAAGCGTAATTTCTCATGCATAGTTTCCGAGGAAGTCAAGGAAAACTAAGTTCTTTATAAACTTAAGCTAAACGAGAAGCACCTATTAAGATGAAAGATACAGCATTATACCATCTCGAGACTCTCTATTAAAACATAATAGAATATCAGTTCATTGTATGGATAAACCGAGCGAAGTAGCTCAAGTATTAGAGCGTTAGCTTCGTATTCGGGAGGTCGTGGGTTCGATTCCCGCCACCGACCAGCCTGACTGGAGTTTTCCAGGGTTTTCTTCAGTCCTACCAGGCAAATGCCGGGATGGTACCTACTAAACAGGCCCTGGCGAATAGTTTCCCAAATACTTTCCACTGTTATTTTTGTTGGATATCCAGTATAAAATGCCTCTGAGCTGTATCTGGTGGTTGTTAAATAAATAATGTTAATAAGATGTAGCGGAAAATCAATAACTTTCAATTTCTTTTTAACTAAAATAATGTTGAAAGTTGATACCTGTAGCCATCAATACACGATAAATCAAGCTAAATAAAATATGTTTGGGGT
Source organism: Thermobia domestica (assembly GCF_964235325.1). Classification (NCBI taxonomy): domain Eukaryota; kingdom Metazoa; phylum Arthropoda; class Insecta; order Zygentoma; family Lepismatidae; genus Thermobia; species Thermobia domestica. The sequence continues at coordinate 92,565,583 of NC_137470.1, forward strand.
CAAATTCCCTTGCATAGTTCGAGAAAATCGAGATAACTCATGTTTATGGTTATAAAAAGTATGTCGTTCATCGCCAACATTAATTGGCCATCTTTACTCTTCTAGAAAATATTGTTTATTTATTTACATACTTGAATTATATGTAAAAACAAAAAAGACAGACTTTTTACTAATAGATTATAGCTATATATTTTTATGTTCTAACTGATGCTCATGCTTCTAATAGTGACAGATATACTGTTAACAGTTATGCACATTCTACTTGTAATAAATAATACATTTTTCCAACACTGAGGCTATGTAAGACAGTCTACTGTTTAAGGTAACACTGAAGTCATTCCCCAGGGTATTATTCGAAGCTGTGCGCCCAAGGGATTGAACTCAAGACCATGCTTAGGGAAAGTACATGCGCTAATTCTGCCGCAGAGAGTAACTATTGTTTGCTGTTGTTGCCGTTCCGTCCAGTCTTCGACCCGCTCTACAGTATAGGTTCACAGCTCTATTGTCCACATTTAATTTTATTGTTTGCCAACCATCTCTACCCCAAACTCCATACAATATTTATGAAATCATTCACGAACTTAGTTATCGATATTGTATTGATTTAAATCATTGAATAAACAAAACACGCAGTCGTCCCAGGCAAGCAAGAGATAGTGCAGGTGGCGACATCTGTTTCTTATTGGAAATTAATGTTACAGAATAAAGGATTAAGAAGTTTGCTATAATAATAATAATAATACCTCTATTGTACTAAAAAAAAAAATTAAGGTGCTCTTATTTTGAGTATGAGAAGGTTGAGAGTTAAGAATGCTGAAGTTGAATTCTTCGTGACAGCACTGCGGTAAATTCCAGGAAAATAGTTATTTTTCCCCGTTTCTTTCCTGTGAAGAACCTATGCTACGCGAGATTCCACTTAAACAACATAACTAGAAAAAATTCATTCAAACAAGTTTACTACTCTGTATAATATTTTCAAGAACCGTAATACTATTTTACAAATGATAAATACAATGAAATATTTATTACTTGCTATTTTCCCAAAACAGTGACGCAACAGGCCACACTAATCACTGCAGCTGGTGAAAACAAGTCCTCACGTATTTCTCAAAAATTCTCGAACTACCACTATGAATCAGGCACACCATCTTCTCTGGTTTAGTTAAAGCCGAATGGTTACTTTTCTTTTTTCCTCTTCGACCTTCCTAAACTTATGACGTGTGCAGGTGTGCTTTTTCCCGATCGCCAGGAGGCACTCTTTAGAGACACTCCCACCCTGCATACTTTAGGCCTCTTTCTCAAAACTACAAGCGTTGTTGCATTGCTATAAAATGACAGGCGCTGTAGAGATGCGTACTTTTTAACAAGAAAAGCCAAACAATGACAAAAGAACCGCCGAGGTCTAAGACACAGGAAAACCACAATTGTCTTCAAATACAGCCAAACAATTTCTTTTCCTTTAAAAAAATCACTGGCAAAGAGCCCATGTGCTCATTTTGTAGTTAAGCTATTTTTATTATGGTACAATGCAATATGCTGGTACAGCGGGGGACACTTCTAAATGGTACACCTTAGCCGTAAATCTCCATATGGCTGTACCATTTAGAAGTGTCCCCGCTGTACATCTTTATGAAAGTGTAATGTCTCAGTCTGTGAGTAACACTAATTTCCTAACAGTTAACGTTCGTTGCAACTGCCTTCAGTTGAAAATCAATACTTATGATGCTGAACGTGAACGTGCTTTGCCCTTTATGATTTAAGTAAAGGCTGATGTTACACTCATGTCGAAAATTATTGTACATATAGAATGAATCTACATTGTTCACTATCTTGTTTTCCTTTTTTCTTGCAATTTATTGCTAAGATTAAGCTGCAGCTCCTGACTCTAACATGGTTGCAATTTTGGTATCACGATATTTGAGCGGCTCAGAAGTATTCAATGCCTTCACGCTACAGGTTCACATGAGCGGCTCTCAAGATCTAATGTGAAGGCGACCTTAGATTAGAAAAAGTGTCAAACTTAACTCTTTCTCAATTTTGCAACCAACAAGGCAGGGTACCCCGGTGTAACTGCACAGGTATAGAGAACGAAAAATAAAGAGAGACGTATTTTTTTTGTATTGGCCAACAAGCACATTGAAAGGGTCATATATACACTGAAAGGGATATATAAACATGGGGTCAAAATGAGATGTCGGATGTAGCGAGAACGAGAAGAGATATCGGAAAAGATTAACTGTACGAAATACTACCCATAGTTGACATAAGGCAATGACGAACGCACCCATGCGAAGAAAGCAGAACATCCGGATCAATCACGTACACAACATTGTCACAATGTGTTACGGAAATGAGCAGAAGGGGTAGCAAGGAGCAGGAAGAAAGAAGAAACGAAAACAGAAAATACGCGTTTTTGCTTTGGGTGCATATGTAGCCCGTATGCGAGAGGCCGATTCATCTCAATGCATAAAGATAGGAGAACACGCAGGAAGAATGCAGACGCCGTTCGTACAGGCAGCCAGTGAGACAATACTGCGCAGTAGGTTGCATATATCGCGTAATGGGAACAACGATGAGATGATGGAAACGAAAATGCGTGTAGGCAGTAGTAATACGAAAACAAAAATGTTATTACTGTTGTTTTACACGTATTTTTGTACTGATGTAATGTTGATCCTCATGCATGGTACTGATATTAATGTTGCTGTTCATCGTACGTATGTGGACCATCTGCTATTACATTCTACTATTCTATACATTTCTATACCCCATTTTGCTCCTTTCAATGCGCTTGTTGGTCGATATATATATTTAAAAAAACGTGTCGCTTTTTTTTCGATGTTCTCTATGTCTTTGCAATCTTATTACAAGCGGTGTGCTACATCAGAGTACCCTGCCTTGTAAGATTAACATATTTCTATTTCTTCTTATTCTTATTCTTCTTCTTCTTATTATTATTATTATTATTATTATTATTATTATGTACTGATGAGTGTAATGGGTTTCTAATCTCACGACGATTCCTGTTTTATGTGTCAGCCAGCGCTTTACTTAAGCGGTATCGCATTGCCGTTTGCTATCCAAAATCCTGAAAATGCGATGCAAACGAAAAATTGTATAAGAAAATGCGATGCATCGATGATCATAATTTATTACCGAAGATGGCTATTATTGCAAAAGAAAACAATTTATCATTATCTTTCCTTTATGATAGAATGCAGTGGTGGATCTAGAAGATAAAATATGAAGATGCCAGTCAGAACCCAGACTATGATAGAAACATCATGAGTTTACTATAGACTTTCAAACGTATATAAATAAAAAAAATATTTATGTCACTCAAAAAGCTGGAGGGGCCTAGGCTCCACGCGGCCCCGGGCTAGATCCACCACTGATAGAATAGTTCTCTCTTGATCTTACATACAGTTAAAGCTCTGTGTATAGTCTTCTTGGAAACCCAACGTTTACTTTTAGGTATCTGTTGGCTCTCAAGAATACAACATACTACTGACTACAAACCAAATTATTGGAAACAGATCGTAGGACTGATGACAGAGATCACATTCTGTTCGACAATTGATTCTATCTGTAAAGAAAATGGTTCAATCAACTCTTCAAATCCAAGACTTGAGGTGTTTCAGAATCCTAAAGAAAATACATTTCAGAATCCTAACCTACCCACGCATTTTTTTATAGAGGGAATATAATTTGGGACTACGGGCATATAATTTGATGTACTCACCAACTACCTCTATAAAAATTGTTGCGGAAGTACTGCAGGATTCTGAAACTTGGATATTTGGATAGGGTACATATTAGTTCCTAAGTGAAGTCTTAACCCGACTACGGTAGGTCCCATAGTTTTGGAGCTATGGACCTTTAAAGTTCATTTTTTCATGTTTTCGGTAGACTAACTCCAAAAGGAAGCATTTGTGCATACAGGTTGGTCTATACTTTTTGTCTTATCTTGGCTTCACGAATCACCTCGCAAACGTTGTCGGTGTTGTTTTGAAACATCCTGTATACCTGTTTGCTATGCTTGCTCACTTTACATTGAAATTACGGGGGGGGGGATAGTGTTTGGTTTAACATGTGTAAAATGTGGAAAACGAATTAGATAAGAGTAGTAGTTGGCTAGAATTAGAAACTGGACTTAATGTAAAATAAAAAGTTATTTTGTTTTGTCGTAAAAAATGAAGTTGACTTCATAGTGCGTAATTCCAATTAGTGATGTCAACAGGCTCAACTCGGTTCGACTCAGGTGAGCCATTCGGCTTGGTTCGGCTCAACTCAAGTGAGCCATCGGCTCGGTAGTGAATGAGCCGTGAGCCGAGCCACTCGAGCCGTTGACAACACTAGTTCCAGGAAACTACAATCTCAACATTCAAACTCCGATTGCTGCTTGACCTTCACTCGGTTCGATTTCATCCTCCGAACTGCAACTACCACTCAACCTCCATTCGACTTTAACCTCCAAACTTCAACAATCAATCGATCACAACCTTTACACTCCAACTACCATTCGACCTCAACGTCCAAACTCCAACTACCAATCGACAAACTCCAGTCTGGAGGTTGAGGTCATATGAGCGTGAGTCCCATGTATGACTGTGTGGTAGAGACCTGCACGGGCCGGGCTTGGGCGGGCCGACTCTATTATTTCTTTGGGCCTGGCCGGGCTTGGGCGGGCCGACACTGACTTCTCTTCAGGTCGGGCCGGGCTGGGGCCGATTAATTGTAATTCTTTAATAATTATTGACATTCGTTAAACGATAATTAGAATAAAGGCAAACGTTGAAGTGTGCCCGTGAAAAATGTTACAAAATGAAACTTCGTAAATTTATCGGGCCAATCGGACTGGATTGGGCTCGGGCCGAAAAATTCGGCCCGTGCAGGCCTCTACTGTGTGGAAGTGATAGAGTGCTAACTTGGATGAAAACTCCCAGATTCAAGTGTGCAAAAACAACAAAAGAAACAACAAAGAGCGAAATTATCTTTTCAAAAGTCTTGCAGTCTTCCAACTTAAATACCTTTAATAAATAGACAAAAAATACAGAGGTTTTACGTTTTAAATTCATCATTTTTTAAATTATGTTGTCTGTTTAATCTATGGGAATAGACGGGGAAAAATACAAGTTATCCTTTTTAAACAATAAGTGATAATCGTAATCTTTTGAAATAACCCAACTGAGGTAAGAATGGTGGCTTTCGTATTGCATTCCCTATGTATAATGTGATAGAGTTTATCGGCTCAAAAATTACTAAGAATGAAACATAGTAGAAACTGGTTGTTGGTTCATTGGAAACAAACTTACATGCGGAAATCAAAGCATTTTATCAAAAGTCTAAAAGAGTGATACACCTACATTGCAAATTAGCAGTAACGTGTACTTGTTAAAGACACTTGTTTCGCAGCAATTTTTCTTGCTTGTAGTAAACAAATTTTATTATTATTATCGCATTTTTTATTATGGAACCCAGCACCAAGACTGCGTGTTCCTTTAGCCCCCACTGGGAATCAAACCTGAGGACTTCTGCGTCAAACATAGGTGTGTTATACATTCAAACTAGAGGGCTCACGTAACAAGTAAAAAAAAATGATATTCTATGTATTTTGGACACAAGTCTTCAAGTTCATCTGGTTATTTTGTCATAACCTTTGGAATTATAAAGTTAATACTTCATGCAGTTTATTAAGATAATTACTTGTTTTGTAATGAAATAATTTGATTAAAGTTGCTAACTACTTGCTACTAAATGTTAAAACAAAAGCACAATTTTCGAAGTTGGATTACGTGAAGACAAACAAAATCTCTTATATTTGAGTTTGTAGTAACAGATTTTTAATCTCTTGGGCACTAGTTTGATCACTATTGTAAATATCATTCAAAAAACTAACGAAATAATAGTACAAATATGTAGAAGTTCGAGTACACCTACAACTATTATTGTTAAGGTCGTGTAACAGCATCTATGTAGTTTTTTTTAAAGACATCCTTTGTGTTTATCTAGACACTTGTTTCGTTTTATTACTTCCATCTATTTATCAATAACTGAAAAAATATTTCTAAGCGAACTTGTATTTTTTCTTTGTTGTTAATCAGGACGATGTTGCGCCCAAGCGGCTCGGCTTGGTTCACCTGAGTTATAGGCTCGGCTCGGTTCGGCCCAACTGAGCCGAGAACTCGAGCCGGCTCGGTGGTGACTGAGCCGTGAGCCGAGTCGCTCGAGCCGTTGACAACACTACTTCCAATTACCTCTTTCTTCAGGTCATTACGGATTTTTTTTTAATCTCTATATGGACATATTCAAGAACAGCTAGCAGCTTAAACTGAAAAATGTCACAGTTAATTTTTTTTTAAAATATAATTGCTATTATTTTTTCGTACTTTGCTTTTCATTATCATACTTCTTTGTGATGCATAGAAAATGTTTACTATTTCACTGTATGAAATAATGCTTTTCTTCGTTGCCAAGAGTGCGATACCAACTTACAAATTGCGATGCAAATTTATTGTTGTTTCGCATTTTACTACGCAAAAGGCAGTCTTTTAAAAAAACGCGTGGAAATAGCAACTAAAATATGGATATTGTGGAAGCCTTTCTTTTTAAGTTGGTTAAGACAAAAATGCAAGTTAACTGTCCAATTTCTTATAATGTATATCTCTGTTCAAAGTCAGGTATCAAAGTCGAAATTTTTACCGCAGTTTTCTCTTATATAGATGCGTATTCCGAGGGAAAAAAAACTACTTTATGTCCCACCAGAGATATACTTCAAAAGTTGCAAAAATTACAAAATTTCAGATTTTTAAGAATCATAAATATTGTAGGAAACACTTATCAGTGTTACTCTACTTATACTGAGTATAGTACAACATGTAATTATAAGTTAGTACAGTACCACATGTAATTATAATAATGCAATGTAATTATTACTATGATATTTCACCCATTCATTGAAAGTTCAGCTCGATATAGTTTAATTTCTTCATTTTCGCAACTACTTAGGGAGTAATTTTCACTATTAGGTTTAATTAATGTTTTTCATGCTAACTAACTAATTCTATGGCCCATGGATCCCAGAGGTTCAATGCTGCGTTCACAAAAACTCTCCCTTGACTTCTATCCTTAGCCAACTGGATCCAGTTTCTACTTTGTATTCCTATTTCTGCGAGATCCATCTTAATATTGTCCTCCCATCTGCGCCAAGGTCTTCCTAATGGTCGTTTTCTGATTGAATTTCCAGTTAAAACTTAAAGCGTTCCTACTTTCTTCCATTCTGGCTACATGACCTACTCACATGAGCCAGATAGACTTGATGACCGTAAATGTGTTTGGTGAGCGGTATAAATTAAGGAGTTCCTCGTTATAAAGTTTCCGCCATTCCCGTTTCTCTTGGGTTCGAATATTCGTCTAAGGATCTTGTTCAAACTAAAATTAAGGAGAAAATGTTGAAGAAAATGGTGTTTGTTGCAATATTTTTGAACAATCAAGTTCTAAGTTATACAAGTTCACACTAATCTGAGAATTATTTTTCTTGCATACGACAAACAACAGTGTTGCCATAGTCCGACAAATTTCGAAAAACTTGATTTTCCCCCCAAAATGTTCATTTTTGTCTTCTTTTTCTTTTACTAGTTTGGCCCGACAGACATGAAAGTTACCTTGTTGGAATGTGTTCCATAAGCTTTCCAACGAGGTACAGCTGATATGTTTGTGACAATTAGGAGCGTGGCCAAGCCTGCCGATATTAGCGTATACCACAATCTATCGCAAAAAATACAGGATGATCCACGCAGATTCGGTGCTCCGAATTTTTTCCTCCATTTCTATTGCACCTACACCATACATTTTTTTATATCATTGTCCCAAATGTTTGGCGTAAATGTGAGATTTTTTTCTTGCGTACGAGAAATAACAGCGTTGCCATAGTACGACAAATTTAAAAAAATGGATTTTCCAACCAAAATTTTGACTTTCGTCGTCTTCTTTTACTGGTTTGGCCCGAGACACACAAAAGTTACCTTGTTCAAATGTTTGTTCCATAAGCTTTCCAACGAGGTATACCTGATATGTTTGTGACAATTAGGAGCGTGGCCAAGCCTGCCAATGTTAGCGTATACCACAATCTCTCGAACATGGGCGGCGATTAGGGGGGGGGGCAAAGGGGGGCAGTTGCTCCCCCACTTTTTTGAAATGACCCATCAATGTATATAGTTTCATTTGGAAATATTACGTTTTTGTATTTATTAATGGTTCATAGAATAACAATTATGCCATAAAATATTTGCCGTCCCGTGAGTACATATTGGTTGTCTTCCGGTTCAGTTAAGAAAGCTACAGGAATTGCGTTTTAATTGCCACGAAAAATGGCCCAAAAATTAACCTGTTGGAGCGCCATAATTCGAGTGTATTTTCATTCTTCTTACAAGGGCTCACTATGTTAGTCACCCACTTTGGTACAAATTGAGATAACATTTCGTACCAAATAGAAGTCCTTCACAATTTGTGAATCACAAGTTACTCCTTAATTGCACAAAAATCGAAAGTTCCTAAAATGTGTTTTCATCTTTCTAATACTAAGGAATATTTTGATTTGATTTGTTTTTTTGAGTTTAACATCCCGTTCATCAGTGAGGCTATATGAGACGAGGACCTACTGATTAACGTGGAATACGAACCACATGAACTCCCGCCAGGAATCGAACCCGGGTTTCCCACGTCAAAGGCGCGGCAATGTTTGCAGTGTAATATAAGAGTTTAGCGGTGTACATATACAATTTCGTATATACAATTAAATTTAGTGAATTCAACATAATTGTATGTTTTAGGATTTTTTTTGTATAACTGGAGTGATTCTAAGTATTGAGTTTTGATGTACGTATTCCAAGAAAGTGAAAACTGTACATGCAACGAACATGCTTCGGGAAGCTGCAAAAGTACTTCTTTAAATGTCGCAGCATATGCTTCTAGTATATACTATCTTTCTAAGAGGAATAACATACATTTAATAGCATGTGTGGAATTAAACATATAAGTTGTTCGTTAATCCCCGGTTTCAATGTAACTTTTGAAAAACAAGCCTCATTTTTCATTACTATTCGATTAATATTATTTTTCCCGTTTATTTGTTTTGCAAATATGTTATTAAATATGCCCCTAATCTGATCACACAATTTTCCAGACAAAATTTTAAAATGTTCTTGAGCAAGGAATCAAATCTCTTCTTACACCTTCGTTGTTTAAGAGTAAAAAGGACTATTTGCGTTGCTTTTGCCAATTTACTTTAAAAAAATATGAAACACGATATATGGTATTTTAACTGGAAAAGAGAGTATCCTAATAGTTATACAACCTTTTGTCAAACAAAATGTTAGAAGAAACCAGGAAAACTAACATTAATATACAAATATTGAGATCATGTCTTGCCCCCCCCCCCCCACTTTTAATGTCCAATCGCCGCCACTGCTCTCGAACAAAATACAGGATGATTCACGTAGGTTCGGGGTTCCGATTTTTTCCCTCCATTCCTATTGTACCAAAACCCTTCATTTTTTATATCATTGTTCCCAATGTCTGGCGTAAATGTAAGAATTTTTTTCCTTGCGTACGACAAATAACAGTGTTGCCATAGTCCGACAAATTTGGAAAAAATAATTTTTTCGCAAAAATTTTGATTTCGTCGTCTTCTTTTACTAGTTTGGTCCGAGAGACACGAAAGTTACCGTGTTGACATGGGTGTCTTATAAGGTTTCCAGCGAGGTATAGCTGATATGCTTGTGACAATTAGGGGCATCACCAGACTTGCCAATGTTAGCATATACCACAATCTATCGAAAAAATACAAGATGATCCATGTAGGCTCGGTGTTCAGAACTTTTCCCTCCATTCCTATTGAATCTAAACCCTTCATTTTTTGATATCATTGTCTACAGTGTCTGGCGTAAATCTGAGATTTTTTTGCTTGCGTACGGTATATATCAGCGTTGCCACAGTCTGACAAAATCTGAAGAATTGTATTTTTGAAAAAAAAATTATTTTCGTCTTCTTCTTCTTTTACTAATTTGATCCGAAAGACACGAAAGTTACTTTGCTGAAATGTCTGTTCTATAAGGTTTCCAACGAGATATAGTTTTTTTGTGTGTGACATTTAGGGGCGTCGTCAAGTCTGCCAACGTAAGGGTAGACGAAAATTTCTCGGGAAAATAGGAACAGGATGATTCACCTAGATTCTATCTTCCGATTTTTTTTTTACCTAGCTGTTGTACCTTTGCCCTTCATTTTTTGGTATAATTATTATCAATGTCTGGCCTACAGGTCAGAATATTTTTTCTAGCGTACGACTAGAAACAGTGTTGCCAGACTCTCACAAATTTCGAAAAAAATATTTTTTTCACTTTCTTTCTTCTTCTTCTTCTACGGGTTGGGTACGGTAGCCTCAAAGGTTATCTTACTAGAATCTTTGTTTCATAAGCTTTCCAACAAGGTATAATTCATACCCATAGAAGAATTAGGAGGGGTGCTAGGGCCGCCAAAGTAAAGGTCTACGATTTTCTTGAAATCCCTGCCCGTCCTGAAAAGGATATATATCTGGGGTCCAAAAATTAAGGAACCCATAAACGCAGACACATGCATGAAGAAACGTTCCAACATACATGAAAAATGACAAAACCACAGGCAAGTTGATCATATATGGCCTCGTTTCAGAGTTTTCAAAATAATCTGTAAATATGCATGATGGTTCTGCCGTTCCTCGTGCATGTTTGTCGTGTATGTGCTTGTTCATGCAAGTTGGTTGTTTTATATTTACGTCCGCCAATCACGATAGCAGAAAAAATCACGTGGCTCTTTCCTTCGATTATTCTTCTAATAAGTTGAACAGCAAGTTGGTACGTGTGTGGGCAAAAACTTTTTCCAATATGCATGATGAAGCAAATCTTCTATGAAAGTTGGTCATGCAAGTGTGTGCGTCTACGGTCCCCTTTAAAGGAGAAAAGAGCTCTGTTCTAACAGCTCTCACTTCTTTATCTGCATGTTAAGCGACATTTCCAAGTAAGAATGGGTAGTCCCTTTACGCATCAAGTTATTACTTACGGTGGTTACTGCATGACTTATTGGTAAAAGCACGATAGCAGCAATCAGTAAAATTTTTATCGTAAAATTTGAAGAACATGCTAGCAAATATAATGCAAGGATGGGAGCAATTCTAGTTTATGGCATACAAAGTTAACTGTTCCGATTTTCTACTTCGGTTTATTATTATTTTCAAACTTATTGCTGCATTATTTAATATAGAAGGGCATATTAAAACCAAATAAAGGAAAATTGTAAAGATTTAAAATGCTAATAGGCCTGTTAAATGAACGAATGGAACAATGTATGCCATAAAATATACTTGACCCCAAGAGGGTATCTTGCAGCGACGTCGAATCTTATAAAGATCAAAACCTTAAATGTGAGATAAATTTACTTTGCTATGTCCATATCTACTAGGTAGCCACTAAAAACTAAATCTCTTCAATTTAAAAACTATAGTAAATAAGTCAATTAATAAAATAATGAATTAGTGCAAGTATGCTACTTTAATCGGTCCATCGTAGTAATAACAGATATTTGTTGATACAAATATGGCTCTCTCTTGCTTTAGGAACAATTGAAATAAGCACAGTAACACCATTTATATCCACATAACCACATAAACATCCAAAATTATTGATATAATCTCCTGCAAGCAATCCTGCAACAAAACGCTGTAAAATATACAAAACAGAATACTTCCACAAGCGAAAAGGAATACAAAATTAATAATCGTTGAAGTACTCAAAAGGATTTTGCCTCTCATTATTCTTATTCAAATCTTTTGCAAGAATATTCGCTCTACTCACTGCTGATCACGACGTTATCAAGGATTAATCTCCCGTTTTCTATGGCTAGCCTTAATCCGACGATTTGGCGATATAATTTTGAGATCAGTGTTGGTGCAACACATTATCCTCACTTCGATGATTAACTTTAGTTTAATGCCTATCCACTGATTAATCCTCAACTGGTGCAACCGGGCACTAGTGATGAGCAGTGAATGGGGAAAATATAATAATAATAATAAGGTAGCACATTCATTCAGGTTCGTGTTATTCAACTGATTATTTACATTGTTTTAAACGAATCGTCGTACATGTAGTCGTCTCCGGAGAAAGGGGGACTCAAACACCGATTGTCCCGTCCCGCTTTATTTCTTAAGAAAAGTTGGCAACCCTGGGTCCACCACGAGGAGGCTAAGTTAGCTGAATTACGACAGAGTAAACTATTTCAAACTATTAACTAACCAAGATACTTACTTGCATAAAAGGATTTCTTCCAATAATCTACATTATAAAATAACAGTAGGTACACAGCCACCCAAACTCCCCAAAAGTATATTTTAGAATATATTTTACAAGAAAAATCCTTCAGTGGAAGTGGAATTTTGGTTAATTAATAATTTCAAATAATTTATGTTGTAATTCATTCAAATTGCTCCCCCACAAAAAAAAAAAAAAAAAAAAAAAAACTAACCAGGAACATAAATAACTTCAGACAATGCAAAACAATATACCCAATGAACTTCAAAGAACCGTATGCTATGCTATGCAAACCGTAGGACTATGCTACCAAAAAAAAAAACTTTCTTGGTTACTGAAAAGCCCATGTTATAAAGACACTTTTTTGGGTTTCAATTTGACAAAATCTATTATTGCACCCGTATCCATTTCATTGAGTATGTCACTTTCAATGGCCATCAAAGCAAGTCCATTTAATTGTTCTTGGGACATAGTTGATCTCAAATAATTCTATATTAATTTTAGCTGAACTTGTTTAATACACAACAAATGACAAAAGTTCGATATTTGTCTTCGATCCAGAGGCAGAATTTCAAAAGCTCCCCCCTCCCGCAAACCTTCTTTTCAGAGTCCCTTAGGCCTATGAAACAATTCAGTCCTTTCATGTCTTTTTCCAACATAGACGTTCGAAATCAAGTAATGAATAACACAATGTAAACACAAGCAGTAGCACCCAAGATTTCTCTTTTGGATCCGAAATTTTTTTCGGAATAGCCTACAAATTGCAAATAATTTTGTGTATTTGCCCCCTGAAATTGTGCTAATTTTCTTAAAAATTACAAATTCTGGGGCATGCAGACTCTCAGACTACCTCGTTGGTGCATCCATGAACATGAACACCAGTAACTAATAATCAAAACTCTACTTTGCATTAGGACTATTATCAAATGTTTAAAATATCGTTCCATTTACTTTTAATACGAAAGAGTAGATTGATAATGACTGTTATAACATAATGAGCGTAGTAGGTATACGCTGATGTGGTAGATGGAGTTCTAAAAGAAAAAAAAGTGTTACTTATAATCCTAATGACCTCTTGATGACAGTTGATTTCAATTACAGTTACCTTTTCGAGATATATTCACATATACTGTGTAAGTACTAATTGTATTCAAATTTTGAAACACATTAAATTTAACTCACTTGTAACCGAAGAGGCCGTGTCCAACCCATTTTAATTTCACAATCAAATTACTGAATCAAGTAAAATAAACTTAGTTTCTAAAGTGTGTCAACTTGCAAATGCTTCGTTAACAGTAATTGCTACTGACAACACACCACCTCAACATTTGTATGATTATCACTTCCAAAAGTTTTTCCCTAAGTCGAAAGAAACTTTTTTAGAGCCTTCACTTGCCTCTCGTCTTCTTTCAAGTTTCGTAGCTTTCTTTTTTCGATAAAATGCTCACTTGCGTTTTTATCATTATTATTAGCTACATTTAAAACGAAGTACTATTCAAAAGTTATAACACATAAATAATAATAATAATAATAATAATAATAATAATAATAATAATAATAATAATAATAATAATGAAACGACTCAGGATCAAACGAAAATATTGGCGAATGACAAATGGACTAATAGACATTACCAAAGTGAATATGTGAATATTAAACAGTAGGCAGCGAATGTGAGCTACTGATATTAGGAACTTAAGTTAAAATTTCAATCAGAAATGATAAAAAATCCATTATTACCGCCGGTATTTTCTTAGTATCCCCCCGTCCCTGGACCAATGGACAAAAAAAGTCTAGTCGCATCAACTTCGAAAATGTGCATTTCATTTACGCTGACCTTTCTCAACCCTTAACTGTGGTCATTGAACCGAAGCACTATGCGGCGACGAGATTTCTTTTTACTGTGATAATGCCACCCAATCCATAAGCAACAGGTGCAGTTGACTTACAGCGACTCACATTAATATTCGGACACCATAGATATTACACATAATTTGCTTGCTATACATGTAAAAAATAATAAATGGGAAACCAACGGAAAACAAGCCAAAAGGCAATCGTTTGGTCGAGCAAATATGCTATCAGTTAAGTAAATTATGCAAATTAAGTCCACTTTATAAGCACGCAATTGCAATATACCGTATTTTGGACGCCACTTTAATATTCGGACAGTTGTTTTGACGTTTCTTTACCAATAGTGAGCGAGACAGTGGAAGAGTTCCAGTTGCAATTTAAGTTGTCCCGAGACAGGACTTGTGTATCTACTTTGTTTACGAGTGATTAGTGTGACTGAGAGAAAGCATAAAAGGAAAATGGGGCACAAGGGACCAAGTGCAACGTTTAAGCAAAGGCAGTTAATAATTTTTCACCATGCGTAAGGTCTATCGTACAAGGAAATTGCAGATCTACTCAATATTTGGAAAAGCACCATTTTGACATTGTACAAAGATTTAATAGAGATTTTGAATCGAGTCAGTGCCTCAAAAGGGCCGACCTGTGAAACTGAATGATGGAGAGAAAAGCAAATTGATTCAGAAAGTGAAGCAAATTCCGAAATAGGTTCGCTGAAATGAACAGTAGAGCTGTATAAAGACACACGGAAGACGGTGCATCCTGAAACTGTTTGGCGAGTGTTGTAAAGTGAAGGGTTTAATGGGAAAATAGCTAGAAAAAGACTTTTATTAGTAAAATTAACAAAGATAAAAGAGTTAAGTTCGTTAAAGTTCATATTGAGAAGCCCGCAACTTGATGGAATGGCGTGTTCTTCACGGACGAATCAAAATTCAATCTCCATGAGTCCGATGCCAATGTAATTGTGTGGCAGAAGCCAAATACAGAGTTAGATCCTGCAAATCTTCAACCTAAGGTAAAGCATGGAGGAGGAAGTGTGATGGTATGGGAGTGTATTTTTGCATCGGGAGTGCGAGAATTGGTGTTTGTTGAAGGGATTATGAGAAAGGAGGTTTATTTGAATATTCTCCGGCAAAATCTCCACCAAAGTGCTGAAAAATTAGGAATTATGAGGATGTTTAAATTTTACCAGGATAATGACCCGAAGTGCAAAGCACATGTAGTGCGCGAATGGTTACTGTATAATTGTCCGAAAGTGCTTGAAACACCACCGCAGAGTCTCGACCTTAACCCTAGAGAGCATATCTGGGATGAGCTACAGCATAAGGTCAAACGGGTACAAGTAACGTCACGAGACGATTGGAAAAGGGCTCTCCGTGCAGCATGGGATGACATATCGCCCCATTCTACCAACAAACTTGTTGGAAACATGTCCAACCGTTTACAGGAAGTCAGGAAACGTCGTGGGTTTCTCACTAAGTACTAGTGAAGCGTTTGTGAGCAAGCAACAACACACACAAAACATCTATGTAGTAGGTGTCCGAATATTAAAGTGGCGTTGCAAATACACAGTGTCATCAGTATCTGTAAGTTCTTTCTGCTTCTTTCGTTCAAGACACCGTATTTGTACTTCTTTTCTCTCTGTAAGTATATGGATATCTAAATACCTAATTTTTTCACTCACACGGCTCTCATTTATTTCATAATCCTTCCTACTTTTAACAAAATGCAAGTGTCCGAATATTAATGTGAGTCACTGTACTTTTGTTTGTTGATCCATTCCCATTTCAAAGACATACTTGTCAATGATATTCTCTAGCAAGATCGCGCAAGGGTTGTTGGAGAGGAATGAAGAATACGTTAAATTTGTATTTTGTGCACATGCCGGGATTGTGGGAAGAATGTCTCTGTCTTCAGTCGCACTGCAGTAGTGCTTCACATCGGGAAAGTTCTAGAACACAGGTCCTCCCCATATGGGTTAGTAGCTAGGTTGGTTCCTTCACCAAAGCTTAATATTTAATTCACATAGTATTGCCGAGCAAGTGTTAGCGAGTGAAGGCGGGTTAGAATCCCACAGGGCACGCTCTTTTCTGTTTTTGTATTTCAGTTCAATGAAAAGGGGGACCTGCTTTCTAGAACCTTGACTACAATATCTATTGAAAAGCTAAATTTCCCCACATTTCATCTCATATTCGTAAAATCTCCCTATTTTCTTCTTTTAAACCTTCCTAAGTCTCCCTGCGCCGCGGCAAATTTTCCTCAAACTAACATCACTTGTGGGTGTGGCACTTGCGCCAACTGATGCAAAAGTTCATTTCAAATGTAAAGGGCTGTTTTACAGCCAACCCGCTGGCGCATTCACGGAGGGGCGGAGGGCGCGAACGCCCTCTCCCTCAAAGATATTTCACTTCCAGCATTTATTATTGGGAAATACAAATATGGTATTTTCCCGACCGATCCAATCGGTGTGACAAGCCTAACAGAGTCTAATCAAAATGTGTGGTACTTAATACAGACATATTTGAATTGTGAATACTTCTGTCCCTACTTCCTTGAGGCGGTCACCATAAGCCCCGAAGGAGTGAGAATATGATTCATTCATTGGACGAAGAGATGCTTGGAAGGAGGGCAAGACGGCTCACTTTTTGAACTAAACTTTGTATTGTAAAACTGTGTCCTAGAAAAAGGACATGGAAATGGAATTCGGGTCTCGAAACTTCAATTACCTTTACCTCGAATAAAGAGAAATACAGAATCTTCAGCGCTCCTTACCGAAAAGCTATCTGAATCTGAAATGATACTTTTCGGTTGGTTGATTGATTGATATGCATTTACGTAGTTTGTTCAAAGCGATGCTTTAGAGAACGAGACCTAGAGTTTAAAGTTGGACCTGAACCACTGTAGTGCGTTCGATGCTCACTCACCGGGAATCAAACCACAGAACCTCATGCATCAAATATCAAAGGTACGTTCGGTAGCTACTAGATCAACAAAGAGAGCCGTGTCTTTTAGGGGTTCAACATGGAAACATTAGAAAGGGACTAGGAATTCATTGTGACTTTTAAATAGCATTTCCTCTTTTCTTGGGAAATAACAGAAGCTGTTATTTTAATTCATATATAAAAGATGAAGTCCTGAGTGAATAACTGATATTCGCATGGGCCAAACCGCTTAAGCTAGAAACTTGAAATTCGGACATTAGATAATTTGTGATATAGGGTATCACTAAGGAAGGATTTCTTTTGGAAATTCGAAGAAAAGAAGGGGGAGTGGGGTGGAAATCATTTTAATAAGATGGCCTTCTGTCCGTATCCCTTAAGGTTAAAAACTTGAAATTTGGTACTTAGATTTCTCGTTTAAAATAATTTGACATGCATTTTAATGTTTTCTGATACTTTATTGCAATGGAGAAGAAAGAGGTGGAAAGTAAAAGGGGCGGGTATTGCAATTATTATAATAAGATATCAACATCTAAGAATCTGCGAATGTCAGAAACATGGAATTTGATATGTGGATTTCTCACTTAAAATAATTCAATAGGCCTAAGTATTTCAGCGCTTTTTAGCATTTTACTTAGAAGAAATGGATGAGAATTAATAATAATAATAATAATAATAATAATAATAATAATAATAATAATAATAATAATAATAATAATAATAATATCATTAAGATGCCAATATATCGCGCTCCCTTACGGTTAGAGACATGAAAGTTGGTAGCTTGATTTTTCATTTAGAATAATTAAACATATATTTGAGCGTTGTTTGCCATTTAACGTAGAAGGGAAGGAAAAGAAGTGGGGGTGATTCACTAAAATGCCTTTCGAGGTGTTTGAATTTAAGACAGAGTTTTAGGTTTTTTGCCCGTAATTACTTTGAACTCGTGGGTATTCCAGAAAAGTCATGAGTGAGTCTAATGTTGAACTCTTTGAATGTATCTGAATCGCAAACAAAATCAAAACAGATGAACGGACTCGAAAAAGTTTTCGAAATTGCTTTTCTTAAATCTCTAACTGAAACAAAAGGGCACAACAACAATAGTAAAAAATGTGTATATAAGCCTATTATATCATATTTTTCATAAACAGTTCTATACTATTCATATGATACTTGACTTGTTTGTCTAACGTCCCACGGTCGAGCCAGGACGGCTAAAGGAGACTTGGACCTACTGATTATAGTAGAATCCAAACCACTTTTTTCGTTCAACTGTACCCCCACCGGGAATTGAGCCCGGCGCCAGACGCACCAACGGCAAGCGTGTTAGCTCATTAAACCAAATAGGTCCATATTATATATCCGAGATTAAAGAAAAACAAGTTGTACGTACTTCATTCTCTACGTTTAAAGGTGAGAATTTTTCAAAATTAAATTTTAATTTTCTTTTCTTTTTTTTTTTCAAATCTTAAATATTTCAAATAATATCATTAGTCGGTATGTTAAAATGAAATTCAGTTTGTGTCTGCAGTATTGAACGGAAACATCGCTTTGGTTTTACATTTCCAATCTTTCGTTCATTTCGTGATGAGAAATGAAGTGGTGGAATGAAGAAAGTGAGAGGAAACGGGAGAACTCCGAGAAAACCCACGAGCATGGTGTTTGTCCACCACAAAGTCCACACGGCGCGAGCTGGGATCGAACCAGCGACCTCAAGCACCGGAGGTGAACGCTCTACCACTGAGCCACCGCGCCCCCAATCTTTCAGAGAGTTTCCTCTTATTATTTATGCATTATAATGGCTTATATTATGATTCTATATAATTTTAATTCATGTAAAATTTATACACATTTCGTGCTAGATCTGACAAAATTTCTGTTGAGTTTCTGTAAGAGAAAGTTTAGTATTGATACTTTTATTACATTATTTGCAGTATTTAACTGAATAAATTGTGCATTTATCTTAGTAGTGATTAATATGGCTCAGGAGTACTGCAATATACAGAGTGGCCCAAAAGTAGATACACAGCCCTGTATTGATCAAATATGACATTTTAGTTTACTAAGATAATAAGTTTATTTGTCTCAGTCTATTCCGAGTTCAATGTATGAGTGGAAAGAAATTAAATAAACTAAACTAATTCAAACTTGTATGGATAACAGTAAGTAAATTATATAAAATGTTATGGGCCGATCAATATGGGACAGTATGTCTACTTTTGGGCCACTTTGTATTATATTTATATAGCATTTATATTTACAATTCATTTCTGTGTGTGTTACTGCTGCGGTTTAACTTCAAACCGACCCTCTGGGTTCCTGTTAGTAGTACAGTACAAGGTTTAAATGTAATGATGATTAGTACTATGTATTGGAAAGTGTATCCATTTCATTCTCCTGTACTAGATCTGTGCCCTTGAGTGAGCACGCCAGTTGTCATCATTCTTATTTCGGGGGAAAGCCACGAAATTCATGCTCGGGATAATCACTACAAGGCAGAATAATCACGGAGGCACTAAAACATCTTCAGAGTTCAGTTTGAATATTATATATATAGCCTATATATTCAATTTTCAATTTGCTGAATTATATCCTGACAAACAAAATGAAAGCAATACCTATGTAAAGATTGCTCCCCTATGTTTTGGCCCACTTGGAACACTGTGCCATATACTATTAAACATCACTTTATAATTAATTATTGCATTATTTTATGCTACCAAAAAATGTACATAGAAATATCATGTCCTTTGTTATTTGTTGATCTTTTGTATTATTCTTTAAGCATGTATACTTCTGTTATCTATCTTTGCGTAGGCCGAAACTGTCTTTTCTCAACTGTCGTCCCCCAATTATTATTCAAAATATAAATAATTCGAGCAAATTGTACACTCTACCGTTAAAATGAATGCCATCGTCAATGCAGTATTTTCTTTTGTGTAAGTACTGTGTAAGAAAGCACATCTGATATATTGCGTCGACTAGTGAATCATGACACCGTCACGTAGGGGTGTTCCAAGAACCGGTTAACCGGTTTCGGTTCGGTTTGTAGTCTAAACCGAATCAATCGGTTTGGACTTCAAACCGGTCCGGTTCGGTTTGGGAACGGTTCGGTTCGGTTCGGTTTGGGAACGGTTCGGTTCGGTTTGAGAAAGGTTCGGTTCGGTTTGGAAACGGTTCGGTTCGGTTTGGGAACGGTTCGGTTCGGTTTTGAAACGGTTCGGTTTGTAAAGTGTTCGGTTCGGTTTGTAGAATGTTTCGGTTCGGTTTAAGAACTGTTGGGCCCTTTTTGAGGACTATTTGTTCGGTTTCAGTTCAATATTTGAAATCGACAGAAATGCAGTTTGCATTATTAGCAACCGTCCACCCAGACATTATAATAAGGGTGAATGTTACGTTTTTCGGTATAACTTTATTCAGATTAAAATTATTTCGATATTACTGAAACAATTTAAGGGTCGTACTTGTGTGGAGAACTGATGTTTTGGATTTTGGAATAACACTCTTAATATCCATTGGAAGACAACTTTACAGCATGGGAGGATTTAGGAGATACCGTGGTAGGGGTGGCAGTTACTTGAAGGGTGGATGCTATTCCAGGAGAAGCTACGTTTAGAATGAAACATTAAATTCGTCTTGAAATGACTAGGGGGGGAAGGCATGATTTACACCTGTATGTGGAATATATCGTGGTGTAATATTATCAGGTAACCAAGAAAATTTATGCTGTTTTTGAGAACAGTTACTTTTGTCGCGTTAGTGTAGTCAAATTGATTCTGATGACGCTACACAGTATGGCGCTAAATTCGTTGTACAAAAACAGAGGGGTGATTTCTGAGAGCAAAACAAACAAAAAAAAAAATACTTCCAGTACACATAGGACGAAAAGCGTGTCGTTTACGTGTTATAGGCTGCCGAAAGCATGGGAAAACAAACTTTAGAGTTAAATATTGCACAAACTACTGATTGTAGACGTGATGCGGCATGATATTGACAAAATATCCTAACCTGCTCTATCCAAATTTGCAGTTTTCAGATTTGTGCAATGGCGGCACAGGGAATTCCTCGATATTTTATGACGTAAATTGAGTGGACAACAACATGTAAAGGACATTTCACTGCCTAGAAATAATACTACGTGGCAGGTCAGTACTCATACACGAAGAGATAAAAGATGGCGGATGAAGTAAAAATTACTGTGTGTGGTTGCATACCTCCTCAAAAAGTACTAGTAAAGTCGTTGTACAAGAACTCACTGGAAACTTTACGTTTCTAGAATGTAAAAATACGTACGGCACAAGCCGATAAGTAACAGAAAATAAAGAAATTCCGATTGCTGATCTGCTCATATTAATGATATCGCAAAGCTTTTGAGAACGCATCTACCTTTACAACTACAGTAATTGAACAAGAACTACAGACAAATAAATAACGCGTAATAATAATAATAATAATAATAATAATAATAATAATAATAATAATAATAATAATAATAATAATAATAATAATAATACATATAACTGTTTTAGCACATTCATTTCGATCAGTACATCATACAAATGCGACTACAGTACGTTTTTTTCAATCAATGTTCTAAACTGACGGGTGTGAAACAAAATATTCCTTCCATTCACGATATTTGTACGTACTGTAACAGGGGCCGATATTTCAGGATCCAAATTGTATAACGGGACTGCATACAGAAGGTAGTTGTAGGGAGCAAGGTACAGAGGGGAGTCTTTGTTTACATGGAAAGAGGATGGTTGTCAGAACGGACACTGCAAAAGGTGTTCAAAGTTTCAACCCACCACTTCAATGCAAAGGTTACAGCGGCGTCGAAGGGAAAGATGCTGCGAACGCGTTGAAACACTCCTGCCGTTTCCTGAATGCTCCATGCTGCAGCAACAATTCGAGCAACCAAATCTTCCTCTGACTGCACAGGCGTCGCGCAGATTAGTTGTTTCATATGGCCTCAGAAAAAGAAATCTAAGTGGGTTAAGGTCGGATGAGCGAGGTGGCGAAGATACCGGTCCTCTGCCGTCCATTTGTTTGGAAAGGATGCGTTGCGACAATTTCGCACCTTCACAGCAAATGTGCTGGAGCACCGTTGTGCATAAACCACATGTTTCGATGAACAGCCAGTGGCATAGTCTCCAGTAGTTCAGACAGAATATCTTTCAAAATATCCAATACTCCCATCCGGTTAGGCATTGTGGTAGTAGGTACGGTCTGATGAGAATTATCAACGATTAATGCCCACACATTCACAGAACACTGTTCCTGATGGGCACGAGTTAACATTCCATATGGGTTTGCCTCAGACCACAAATGTTGAGTGTGAGTGTTCATCATTCCATCATGGGAAAACATAGCTTTATCTTTGAAGAGAATACGAGACATGAAGCGGGCTATATTAGCATGATTCGCGTAACCACTGGACAAACTTCCGCCTACGTGGATGGCGTGTAATGCATGCACCCTTTGGACATGGAAAGAGTACATCTGATTTTCGTGAAGCATGTTCCAAACCTGCCGATGATGGGTGTTAATTTCAGCAGTTACTACCCGTGTGCTGGTGGACGGTTTTCTCTGATCTCAAGCAAGAATTTCCTCCTCAAAAGCCACAGTCCATACGGTTCTGTTTCGTCCAGCTTTGGGCCTGTGTGCTTCCAGCAATCCTGTTTCTTCTACACCTGAAAACGTTGCGTGGTGTGGAATTCAAAGATTAGGAAACTGTTGTCTGTACACCGTTGTGCCACACGGCCATTACCGCCCGCTTCCCCGTATGCCAGATCAATGTCTGCCAATTTGAATTGAATTGAATTGAATTGAATTTCTCTTTTATTTCAGCGGGCGAGGTTCAGCCGGAGGCTGCTCTGCCACCTAACCCTTGTCATCATTACAAAGAAAAGAAAGAAAAAAACAAAGACACAATTAAGATACAAGATACAAACAACAACATAACATGGTACATTCAATAATACTAAGGATAAACAAAACACTCAGAAATGTAAATGTAAATGTTAAAAAAAAAAAAAAAAAAACAATACTGTTAGTCCAACTTCATACCAATTTCAGTCCAATTTCATACTGTAGTAAACCTTTCATGTGTGTCAATGCTTTGTCTCTGACCTCTAAATAATAATGTTTGGAGTGATGATTTAAATGAATTGTATGGTTTGTCAGTGATTGACTGTGGTAGGGAGTTCCTGATTCTTACTGCCGAAATTGAAAATGCCTTCTCTGTTATTTTTCAAGAGTGCCGGGGCATATTCAGTTTATTGCTTCCTCCTCGGGTATTGTAACGGTGAATTTCTGATCTACATGTTAATTTATGATGCAAGTAAGGTGGTGTTTTATGTGAATTTATTTTGTATAGTAAACAACAGTATCGGAGATATCGTCTTCGGGACATGGTTAGGATATTGTTTTCATTAAGTACCGGCAGAATATGCTGAGACTTTCTGTAATTGAGAGAGAAGCCTATAGAGTAATTCTGTATTTTCTTAATTGCTCTAGTATTTTGAGTGGAGAGAGAGCTACCATATATTGAATCGCAGTAATCGAACAGAGGCAAAATGAGAGTGTTAACGAGATATAGTCTTGTTTCTTGCGATAGCCTTTTAATTTATAAAGCTGTCGTAAGATGCGCTTAGCTTTAATACACTGTTCAGAAATGTGTTTATTCCAGCTAAGCCCTTGGTCTATTATTAAGCCTAGATCTTTTACAATTTCTCACGTGTGTACTCCTCCATTACCTCTGTAATCACACTCGTTGGCCGTATGGTGATGAAATAAAGAGAAATTAAAGTGGGAAATGGTAGATGTTTCCTCGCCATTGTGTTCACTGTCCAGAATCGAAGATAGCGAGATTGCAACTTAGTGCAACTCTTCTGTCAGAGAATGATATTATGCGTACGATTAGCAAATGTACAAAACCTACATCGTGACGGAGAAGATACCACACCCAGCGCCGTAGCTACGGGGGGAGGGGGGAGCTGGTAGCAAGAGGGCGCGGAACAAACAATAAGAAAAAAGAAGTGTTGAAAATGAGTAAACGATGTGGTGCCCCGTAAAAGTATTGGCGCCCTATTAAATCAATATTGTTGTCGGTTTGCAAAGAAATAGATTTGTTAAAAATTTTCTTGCTCGCTACGCTCGCAATCCAAACGTTTCAGTAAAACTCACAAGAAGTTTTTACTTATTATTTACAGAAAGTAATTATATAATGATTTGTTAACGATGTGATATACAAGGTGCCGAGAATTGACTTACATTGTACGTAGGAGCGTTTTCAAATTCAGAAACGGTCAAAGTCTGAAATATGTGTTCGCCGTTTTGATGATGATGAGTCTGGTTAGCTAATCACGCTTTTCTTATAACATTAATCACAACGGTGAGAATGAAAGTATGAAAAATGAGAGAAATGAAGAGACACATGCAAGCTGCTATTTGAGAGGGAATATTAAAAGTGAAGGTAAACAAGGGGAATAATAACATTTTCGAATTTGAAGCAGTTGTAGAATGGGGGCTTAACAGGTCAGAATTTAACCCAACGAATTTCATCTTTTTCAAAGACTGATCACTACCAGTGATTTTTTTTTTTTTTTTATTCCGTTGACATATAAAATGCTTCTAATTTGAAGGAATTTATTGGGATCATTTCTATACTGCAATGAGTACTTTCAGGCTCTTTGCTATTTTATTCTTTTATTATACACAAATCTGCTAACTGGTCGTATCTTACGACTGAGTTAAAGATTAAATTCAGCTCCATGTGGATACAGGTGAATTTGCTTTGACGGAATTCGCTTAAGTTTTGGTTAGCCAATAGTAAACGAAACCACGTTTCAAAGCCTTTGGACAGTTTAGTTTGTCAAAGTTCTACGGACAGTTCTGAACGGTATGATTCGGTTCGGTTTGAGAACGGTTCGGTTCGGTTTGTGAACGGTTCGGTTTGGGTTCGGTTCGGTTCGGTTTGGGATCAGTTCGGTTCGGTTCGGTTTGGGATCAGTTCGGTTCGGTTCGGTTTGGGATCGGTTCGGTTCGGTTCGGTTTGGGATCAGTTCGGTTCGGTTTGGAAACGGTTCGGTTCGGTTTCGGTTAACCGTTTCAAACCGGTTTAAGTGGCAAACCGAAACCGCGGTTTACGTTTTCAGGAACCGTCCACCCCTACCGTCACGCCTCCGAAACGGAAGTGCGTTTTTGACTTAAATCTACAGAAATAATATACTTTCATTAAAAAAACAAATCCAAGTCCCAAAATGAAATCTGGGAATCAGGTTTACATCCCCGCCTTCAGCTCCAGATTCATATGCGCCCAATTCTTGCAAATTAAAATTCTGGTCACCTTGAGGCTACGCTCCTCTTCCAAGAAGCGACCCCCCCCCTGCACAACGACCCATCTGGATCTGCTAGTGAGCGATCCACGCAAAGATTGTGCTTTTGATGTATTTTATCCGTTTCCCAGTCTGTACGATACTTATTTAAAGCTATTTGGAAAAATTTTTCATCATAGTATTTTCTCTAATAAATAGTCACACTTAAAACACAAAATTCATTTTCCAGTTTGGCACCTGGAACCTTCTGCGAACGCGTAGTTTGCAGGATTCAAGATCTTGCCCTGATTCCTTATGCTTCTTATTGGGATGTTAATTTCATTCTCTCATGCTAGCTCCTAAATGTCTACGCACAAAGAACCTCCGAACTTCAGCGAAAATTTGCGGTGTGTTTCGCGCCATTCAGCCTAATACAGTTACCGTAATTTCACTCACTCACTTTCTATTTTACAGTGTCACTGAGAAATTACCAAGAAATATGTATTTTAAAAAATTGCTGAAAAGACGTGTTTCTCTGCTTATCATTAATTTCTAGCTGTAATCATCAATTTTTATTCACGTATCCTCTTAAAGAGATTAAAATGAATCTAAATAAAACCTATTTTACGAGTAGGGCCTAGGTATCTAAATTGTATTTTTTGTGCAGCACATAATGACGCATTCTGGTCTCAGGGTCAACGAAAATTACAGGGGAGCCTGGCCCCTAACCTCTCTCTGATTGAAGTATCTGACGCTGCCTAGTAGGACGGTTAGAGTGCATAATCCTGGGTTCGACTCCCGCCGAGATCACAAAAATTTCGGTGTTAACACACATTTGTGAACTTATTAACGACTTAATTGAACGAACAGCTAGCACATAGTACAGAAACACAGCTTAGTAAGACAAAAATAACAATGGTAGGAAATGTTATTATATGTCACACAACTAAAAGCCATCTCTCCTTCCATAGCTCTTCGTGTGCTGATAATTTGTTTTATTCACATGAACGTTGGTCGCAACTTACATGGTCATGAAAACTAATTTGCGTTAATTATAATGTATGAGAACAACCTGCGGAAGAGTTTCACAGCCTCCACTTATCTTAAAGCGAACTATCCGTGACATACAGATTATTTACAAACTGGATTCTCAACTTCTGCTAATAATTCAGCGTTACTTTTTCTTTCTTTCTTTCTTCTGCTCTGGCGCTGTTGGTGCGAGTAAAAGCTTTGTTTGGAAAAACGAACCAAATACACGAAGACCAACATTTATACAATTCTTATCAAAAATATTTCAATATTCAAACTTACATAATATAAGCGCAATACATTTAAATTAGATCTGTGCTTATACTCACACAATTAGGTCGTCAAACCTGAAGCTAATTAATTACAAGAAACTTCATCCTTACTGAAACTTAACGCATGTTATTAAAGCACTGTCACTTGTATTGACACTTTACTGCTAGGAATTTTCATTCTTACGAGGCGTTTACTTATCAATGCACGACTTCATTGTAATGTACCAGAAGTAAAAATAACTCTTATTGGCTTTGATCTACACTTACTGTTAAATATATAAATCGCACAATGTTTACCTTGTGAAGCGATGTTCTGCGATCCAAAAGTTCACCTGTTTACAGTTTTGCACGAGAAAGCGGGCTTTATCCTTCTCCTTCAGCTTTACCTTGAGACACAAGCACTAACCTAAGTTATTACCGTCGTCTCATTTCGTCTTTTACACTTCAGTGAAAACGCATCCAAGAAGCGGGAAAATTTCGCATACCAGAAGATCGACCACACACTTCAAACACAACCCCAGCAGTAGATGAACAACCAAGATACGTCCGCTCTACGTGCTGTCACATGGCCTTCTACTCAACCCAGGGTTGCCACCGAACAATTAACATTTAGTACTAAATCTGAAAATCGAAAATCACTAAACGTTATAATTTAAAGTGACATAACAGTAACATACCAAGGACACTAATAATTGTCATGTCGAAAAATCGCACACACTCATATATATATATATATATATATATATATATATATATATATATATATATATATATATATATATATATATATATATATATATATATATATATATATATATATATATATATATATATATATATATATATATATATATATAGACATACACACAAGCATGCATATATATGTTACTGTTATGCAATATTTTGTGTTCTTTCCTTCTGCTCCTTTCACATAGAATTCGTCTGACTCGAAGTACAATAATAATAATAATAATAATAATAATAATAATAATAATAATAATAATAATAATAATAATAATAATAATAACTGTAAACCCACACTTTTTTCTTCTCACTCTATTTCTTCCCTTTTATGTGACATGGAAAAACGACGAAACACGTGTCTGGTTATTTTAAATGGGAAGTTCACACTCCGAATTTCATGTCTCTAACCTCCAAAGATTCCAAGATGTCGCCATTTTAATAGATTCATAATAATTTATATCGTTCCTTGTCGAATTTCCAAAAATCCTTCCTTAGTAGTCTCTTACCGAGTGAAGTAGTTCAAGTGGTAGAGTGTTGGCTTCGCATTCGGGAGACTGTGGGTTCGATTCCCGCTGCCGACCATCCTGACTAAGGTTTTCCAGGGTTTCCCTCAGTCCTACCAGGCAAATGCCGGGATGGTTCCTACTAAACAGGCCCTGGCCGATACCTTCCCAAATCCTTGCGATTTTGTTGCTGTTGTTGAATATCCAATATAAAATGGCCTCTGAGCTGTATCTGGTGATTGTTAAATAAGTAAATAAATTCCACGCTCTTCACTTTCAAGATTCTAGCTTTAGCGGTTCGCCTTGAGCGTTGAATGATCAGTCAGCCAGTCACACACTCACTCAGGACTACTTATTTTATATGTAGAAAGTGTCAAATCCTTTCTGTTTATTATTCCATTCTCTAGACAGTGCTCGCGATAAATTAACTAGCTTTCTCGGCACTGATTTCAAAATGTTAAAAAAACATACAGAACAATGTTGAGAAAAAATCTGAAATAGCATGAAACTTGAATTTGAACATCATGAGACCATAAAGTTAATCTTCGAAACTTAAATGGTCCCTTTTGTCGTGGGATCTCCGCATTGCGGGCCCTTCGGGACCATTAGTTACGCCACTTCCTACTTGTTTAAGAAAACTATCTGCTCAATCCTATCCCAAGTCGGTGAACGAAAAAACATGGAACAGTTACTCCCTGTTTTCGGCCTGTAGTCATTTCACAGTACGAGTTTACGTTTAGATAGAAAAGAACAATAAAAGACTTCTACGTTCTTTGTGAAATTCAATATACTTCTCCCTATGATATTAAGAACCATTTCTCTGTCATTTGTCTGCATCTCAAATGAAATAGCAAAAATATCTAAATTGTGCCCATTTAAGCCAAGTACGTACTATATCACTGGTTCGGTAGTGAAATTACTAAATCTAGTACGAAATCACTAAACGTGGCATCCCTGACTCAACCTCCGAGTGGTGGGAGCGCACACACACCCAGCGATGTTCCCTCGACTACAGTGTAACCAACTACAGAGATATTTTGTGAAAATATGTGGCCATTCTAAGAAACAATGAGGGGTTGCTAATTGTTCTCTAAAGATTTCGTTGTTAGTTAATATCATAGATCAAGGAGCTGACTCAGTTTCTTAATCTATACTTTATGTAAACGTGCCACTAAACAGTCACGGCATGACTTAAGTTTACAGAGTGGAAGCTTTAGCGAGCAAGTTGTTTTGGCTGTTGAAACGTTTGCAAACATTAAGAGCAAGAATACCGTATTAATGACAAGAAACCAACTATATTATTTCGTATTTAGCAACAGTGACCATAAGTAAGAAAAGGGATTGATTTTAATGGATAAGTCATTATTTTTTTCTATATTTAAAGTACTTTATTACAGGGTTGTTTTGTTTAAAAGAAAATGTTTAAAACAAATGATTAAAACTTGTTTTAAACAATTGATTTTGTTTAAAACAAATTTTAAATAGGCCTACGTTTTAAACATTATATTTTAAACACGTGTATTTTTAAGACTTGTTTGAAACGTATGTTTATTTTTATTTTATTTTATTTTTTGTAAAAAAAATGCCACAAAAAGAAAATTGCCAAAAGTGCTTCCCATTCAGAAGACTAATTTCTTCCCATGTACGTAAATGAATTGATTTCTTGTGGCTACAGCAGGTCACAATTTATTTTCTCTTTTTCCTCTTCTGTTTAGCGTTTATTGTATTGTTCAAATGCTTATCAGTTAATTTGCGAGAAGGTGTCGTAGTCGAAGGTTGGACTATACTTGTAGAACTGATATTTAAAAAATAAATAAAAGAATTATCATGAAAAATTGTGTTGTATTCAGAAAACAAACAAAGGATTATTTACCAAATTGCGGCTCTGAAATTAAAATATAGCAGGCATTCGTTGATACAGCACATGTTGGTCTTCAGTCTTCATACATACATACTTTAGAGAGAGAAAGAATCCGAAATGGAAAAAAAAAAACTACGTGACAAGGTGAAATCTGGAGTTTTATATGATTGCCTCTAGAGAGGGGAGTCTGATGAGAGGTCATCCGCCCCTACCCTAAATTTCAGATTTTGGGAGCTGTAATGCAAATTTAGGAACACTTTGCTGAGCAAAAAAATTTGCCTGAAAAAAATTTGGAGGCCTTACACCGAATAAATATGGGCTTTGATCAGTTATAATCCATTTCTATTGGCCGTAAGGTGCTATAGGCCTATATTGCTCTCTTGTATATTTTTTGCCCAAGGATTCCAAAGGTGGCTCTAATTTCGAGTTTCTGGCCTGTTTAAAATTCTGGAAATTAGGCCTAAGCAACTTTCCAGTTTTGATCATATATACTTCCTCCGTACTTATTCGGTGTAAGGACCTCAAACTTGTTCTGTTGGACTGTGTTTATCAAAAAGTTTCTAAAACTGCCTTACTGCCCCCAATATCTGAAATTCAGGGTGGGGGAGGGCAACTGCTCTCCTGTCCTACTGACGCCCCTGTCTAGCGACTGTCATATGAAACTATTCTATGCCCTTTCACGTGGTTTTACTTACATTTACAGTATTTCGGACTCTTTATTGCGTTTTGAATTCATTTGCTGAACAAAACCGAACTTTATTGAAAATGGACTTGGATCCATTGTGCTCCGAAAGCCCCAACTATTAATTCTCTTCAATAAATTATTGGCTTGAAAAAGAACAACCCAGTACATAGGCTTGCAGAAAATATTCTAAAGTTAGCACAACATGAAGTATGCTTCAAATATTACTTTTCGAAAATTTATTATTTTAAAATAATTTTATTAGCATTAGCGTTCTGAAATAGTAATCAAATTTTGCAACGAAAATCTTACCAACCTCCACGAAACTCGAGCTTAGCCCCTAAGGGCATATTTAAAAAAACTTTCAGAAGCAGTAACTCCGAAATGACTTGTTTTAGGGCTAAAATAACCGCACAAGGTATTTCTGGTAAAGTTCTAGCCTTAAAACATGTAACATGACTCTCTTTGCATTTGAAATTTCGAATACCAATGAAAGATGGCCGCCATGATGCTTGATAGCTCCATCTGATGTGTCAGACCAGTTCCAAGTTTCATTCTCTCTCAACTCGTTCTCAACACACAAGGGTGGTGAGGACTTTTGTTTCATAATGTATGTTGATAGATTGTGTGAAATCTTCATAGTAGGTGGATTTTAAAATCTAGCCTACCTAAAAAGCTTATTACAACCAAGAAGGTATTTACGAGAGTCACTAGCAAAAGGGTGTAATTAAAGGGGGTCGTGAGATGAAATTAGTTGAGAATTACTAATGTAGGCCTATACTGAAATATTCTCTACCCAACACAGTGTAGTCTTAACTAGGATAAAATAAATGAAAAGGTCGGTTGCAAGCAGTGGTGCTATTAAGCCGGTTCGCGCTGGTTCGCTAGAGCCGGTAGTTAAAATATTTCGAGTTCGCAGAACCGTGTGTTAGATCCAGACATAACAGTAAATTTTACCCAGTTATGCCCAGGAACAGTATATTTTAGTTTAGAATATCTTTGTTTTTAGAAATTCTTACAGCTACAGGAATTAACATATGATACCGCAGAACAAAGTATAAGCGGTTTATTTCCTAATCTCAATGCTCAGATATCAAGGATGAGAACTGGGATCACATGAGTGTAGTAGTGAGGGTTAACTATATTTGAAACGCATATATATCATTATCAACAATCGTTGATCCATTGCTGGATTAAGGTCTTTCCAATACTTTTTGACAAACATCTATCTTGAATAATTCGTTTCCAAGATATTGGCAGTGCTACTTAATTTCGTCACACCACCGTGAATTAGGATCCCGTGTAGATCTCTACTTGTCACTAGTGATATCCAGTAAAAAAAATGCTTTGTCTACCTTGTACAGTTTGTTTCCTAAGAGAGTTATATCTATTTATCTACCTATCCATCTACTATTTCTCTCTCTCTTTTATATTTATATAATGCTATGTATGTATACGTACAGGGTGACCGTATAAGAAATAAAACGGTAATTAGTGACAAACTACTTAGTACACTAACTGTATTGCACATGTAAATTGCACTACAGACATTCGAATTTAGGTTATGACATGCTCGATATGTCTGCCATGTCTGGCGATGATGTTGCGCAGACGAACACCAAAATTCTGTATGATCCGCTGAAGTGTCGGGACATCGATGCTGTCGATGACCTTCTGAATGGCCGCTTTCACCTCGGCTATGGTTTTGGGGTTATTTCTGTATATCTTGTCCTTAACATAGCCCCACAAAAATGAGTCACATGGGTTTAGATCCGGGGAATATGGCGGCCAAGCGAGCGACTTTCCAGTAGCCTCTGGGTACGTCAGAGCCAGAATGCGGTCCCCAAAATACTCCTCCAGGACGTCAAACATTCTCATGGTCCGATGAGGTCGAGCTCCGTCTTGCATGAACCACATCTGGTCGAAATCAGGGTCACTTTGGATAATGGTATGAAATCATTTTCCAAAACCGTCACGTATCCTGCAGTCGTCACCGTGCCGTCAAGGAATATCGCACTCATTATTCCATGGCTGCTCATTGCACACCACACTGTAACCCGTTCAGAGTGGAGAGACTTCTCCATTGCAAAATACGGATTTTCAGTCCCCCAAACGTGACATTTTCACTTGCAAATGGCTAACATCAACACGTTGCGTGTGCATGTGCATACAAATTCCCATCATGCTCTGTGTTCAGCCGCGCAGTTTGGACATCATCAGGTTAACCGTTCAGAAATTATGACGGTTTTATTTCATATAATTCATTAATTGTCACCCTGTATAAAGCTACGCATAATGTTTTTATACATATGTATGTATGTATAAATTAGGGAAGGTCACAAATTTCCGGTTCCGCGAGAAACCGGTTCTTGGAGATCCGGTTTTCAGAATCGGTTCTGGAACCGGTTCCAGACATGGATCCTAAAACTTGGTTCCGGTACCGAATCTGAGGAAGCGGTTCAAGACCTGAATCCAAAAACCCAGTTCCGGAACCGGATCTTCGGAACAGGTTTCAGACTTTGATCCTAAAACCAGGTTACGGAACAGTATCTTAGAAACTGGTTCCAGACCTGGATCCGAAAACACGGTTCCGGAACTGGATTTTATAGAACTGGATCCATTCATAGCTGAAAGCTGGTTCCACCAGGAACCGGTTCCAGACATCCCTAGTGTTATTAGCCACCAGTGACATTACACCAGTGTATTGTATTTTGTTTCAGAATTGTACGTATTAGAATAATGGCATTTTAAAATTTCTTCTGAATAATGTTACTCATATGTGTTGTAAGAGGTATGACAGAATGTAACAAAGCAATCAGCAGAATTTGAATTTTGTGTCAGAAAGGTTTTACGTTTTTTAGATATACATGTTTGTGAATAGGTAAATGTTTGTATATAAAAATATTTGTTGGATGCACAAATGCTGAAGTTTAGTGCAGTGTGAAAAAAAAATGGCTAGGGTTTTTATTCTGTAGCTGTAGTTTTGCCTTTGCATTGCAATGTATTTAGAATTTGCAGGGAATTGAAATTGTCCGTAGATACATTACAGGTTGGCAAGAAATAACCCGTAGAAAATTGCCAGGAATGTAGTCTCCTATACCCAAATAAGTGTTGTTTTGTTGAATTTCTGTGTACCTGTACATGTTTCTTTCGGCTTCCGCACGTGGAGTTTAGTTTTTTTTATTTCAAAATGGCAACCGAAAGCAGGGCAACGTTGAAACTTTTTCGTCAAGTAAAGCGTCAATAAGAAATTGTTCGTTTGCTTGTGTTCCAAGAGCGACAGTCTCAGACGCCCTCTGGAGCGCGGCCATGAAGGCGACATCCCAGGAAGAGGAAGAAAGCACACCATCAGCACGTTCAAGAACCGCGATCATCAAAAAGCGAGTGCAACAAAATTCGAGGGTCTCTGTGAGAAAAATCGCTCGTGAGACAGGGATCAACCGCGAAAATAGCGAAAAGGGATATCAACCTCAAGGCTACAAGCTCAAAAATGTTGAGCTGCTCACGGACAAAAACAAGCGCGTGCGACTCAAACGACAGAACCTTTTCTGCAGAGGTTCTCGGCACCTCAGCCATCGTTGAACACCGCCAAAATTTGCAGTCGGTGATGGTCTGGGACGCAATTTGCGCAAGCGGCAAGACTCCTGTGGTGTTCGTGGGTCAAAGGTCATGATCAACCACGAAGTGTACCGACGCGACATTCTCGAGACCGTGGTACTTCCGTGTGCCAAGCAACACTTCGGCGATACGGAATGGACTTTCCAACAGGACTCCACTCCGGCCCACAGGGCAAAACGGAAGAAAGATTGTGCAAAACCCATTTTCCGGACTTCATCTGATCTGCGGAATGGTCGCCCTACTCGCCGTATCTCAACCCCATGGACTATGGTGTATAGTCGATTTGGAGGGCAGGGTATGCACTACACGCCATAAAAAGATTGAAGTCGCTGAAGCAATCCCTGCATCGTGAGTGGAACCGACTGTCGCCCTAGGACAAGCGACCCATCGCTGAACATTTGAAAGCACGTTTAGATCTCTCTGTGGCCGACAAGAGCGGCCACTTCGAAGCCGGTTGAACATGCTGTTCCTAAATACCCATTCTCTTGGTATTACGTGTTGTTTTGCTAAATTCTTTCGGTTTAATAAATATATGGAAAAAAATCGTCCGTGTTATTTTTTGTCACCCTGTATTGTGGTAATTTTTCATCGGGAATACTTAAATACACAGAGGAAAAGTAAAAGTTACTTGAGTACTGAAAGCTCGAGTGAGTCCTAGCTATTTATGTTCAGTAGTGATTTTGTATTACACCATTTGTTTCAGAACTCATTTGCGAAAAATAAAATCAGTTGCAGCTTACACACAAAAAATCCTCGATTACGTTCACACGCTCCTCCTTACGAGAGGAATCGTACATAATTTCAAAACCAGTTCCAGACCTGAATCTGAAAACCCGGTTCCGGAACCGGAAGTTAGGAACTGGTTCTAGACCAGGATCCGAAAAGCTGGTTCCAGGTCTGGTTCCGAGAAGCCGGTTCCGGAAGTGGATCTTCTAGAAACAGATCCGTTCAGAGCCAAAAACCGGTTTCACCAGGAATCGATTCCGGCCGTCCCTAGTATATATGCGGAACCGCTTGTTAAAAACTTAAAATAACATCACTGGTTGCTACTTACTAGTCAAGAGCAAACAGTTTTAACAAATAAGTTATTACACGAGTTTGAAATATGTTTAAAATCATGTTTTAAACAGTTCAAAATGTTCAAAACATGTTTCTTTTTTGTGTGTGTTTTAAAACATATTTAAAATATTTTGAACATCTTTTTCATGTTTTAAAGAGATGTTTTGTTCTTTTTTTTTAAAAAAAAAACTGTTTTTCCAACCCTGCTTTATACAACATAAACTAATTAATAATTCCAATCCAGAGTAACATAATACTGTACATAGGTAGAAGAGCTCAAAGATTGTAGTGAGAATGGACTGATCTACTTCTATATGTGTACTATTTAAATAAGGACACCACTTTTCATGAAAAAAAAAAACTTAGACGCTTTATTAGATGGTGCTCATAAGGAGGGCACGGGGTGTCTTTAACAATATAGAGAAAAAATTAAATGAAATCTTTGAGTTTTACGTCCCACGCTTTTGCCGGCTAGGCTAAAGAAGATAGTGATGATGAGAAATGAATGCAATGTTGGAATGAGTTAAATGGGAGGAACCGGGAGAACCCAGAGGAAACCCACTAACACGGTATTTGTCCACCACAAAGCCCAGTTGGCACGAGCTAGGATCGAACCAGGGACCCCATACACCAAAAGGTGAACGCTGTAGCACTGAGCCATCGTGACCTTCCCCCAATTTAGAGAAAAAGCAATGTTTTCAATATGTTTTCTCTACAGACAGAGACGTACGCAAGATTTATTCGGGAAGTCCAAATGTTCGACACGACACTACTACTACTAATACTGTAATAATAATAATAATAATAATAATAATAATAATAATAATAATAATAATAATAATAATAATAATAATACTTCCTGAAACAGATATCTTCATAGTCACAGATATCTTCATATGTTCAGATACAAACACGTGCAGAATATATAAACTTTTGACTTTCTTAAAACAAAAACAGAGTCTTTAATTGAAACCAATACCTTCAATATAATCTTTTAAAAATAAAATTAAGAATTCCCCTTAGGAAGCTGGTGCTTCCAATGAATTCATTCGACTGATGCCATTCACATTGCAATAATTCATATAATCGAGAGAAATTCGAGAAAATTTGCCACAAATATCCCGAGAAAATTTTCTTTCAAGTTTAGATACCCACACTGGTAGGCCTACACCATATCCAAGTGTATACACAAAATGAATATTTATTTCCTTAACTGCATCTCCCAAGTACCCTTGAGATACGGTTAAGAAATATGGAAATGAAATACATTTTCGAATTATATATATATCAAATGCGAAGTTGAGAAATCTAAACAAGAATTCACATAGAAAGAGCTTGTTTATATCCTAAATAACGTCGTCTTATAGTTTGTGCATCATTCAATTTAGAATAAATGAAGGTTTCGAATAATACTTTCATCTTTCACTTTAACGTCCTACGAAAATGTTCTTTGGGCTAAGGGAGACTATGATTAAAGCAAGTGAATGATAATAGAATAATTGGTGGAATGAAAATGTTGAAGGAATTAGGAGTACCCCGAGAAAACCTTCGGACACGATGTTGTCCACCACAAAATTACTTGGATGGGGATGGAACCAAAGGCCCTCAGCGACAGAGGTAAGCGCTCTACCACTGAGCCAAGGTGTCCCCTTCGAATAATACTATACACATGTGTAACGTATCCGTATATTTGGGAAAATGCTGCCAATTTTTCCGAAAAGTTTGTTTTAAATATTTGGACACCCCTACCATTGCTCTATGCTCAGATATCTTGAAACATACACTCGCCTATACACACTTGCCAACTTTCGTTGGGACATGGAAGTAGAAAAATATTTTTGAGCCACAAATATAAAATAAGATACTGAAAAATTGATATAGGTAGTAGAAAAATATGTTAAAATCATAAATATAAAATAAAACATTTTGAACAATAAAGCAATCTCTTAGGATGTTCCTGCTCGTACCCTAATAACCTTCTATTCATGGTTCGTAAATCGTTGTCTTTACAATGAAGAAACCTTTCCATAGATACCATACGCATGTGTCACGGTTCAGTAAATTTGGGGAAAAACCTTAATACAATTGGGAACTCTATCGCAACTAAGTTGCTGATACTTGCACGAAAATTAACTCTGAAAGTACTACATACTTTAAGTTTGAAATATGTCTAGTAAAGATAATGAGAAAAATATTTTAAACCATATTGTGAAATTTTGAGAAATAATAAATAAACAAACGAGTTTCATTTTGCAGTTGAAACTACAGTAGACTTCAAAACTATGGGAATTCAATACTCAAACTTCAGGTCCTACAACTACTGGTTACAATAGATTAATAAGGTAAAAAGACACAGACTGTTCCTCAGACGCTGAATTTATATCAAAAACCCATTACTCGATATGCCTTACTGTTTTGTTCTACGGCGATAAAAGTTTAAAGCGGAAATCGTTAATTCAAACTAGCGTTGTAAATAGAAAAAAAACCGTTCGTTTTTTTTCAGAAATGTACGTTTTTTTAGAAAGAAAACATTGCCTCTCGTTTTTTTTCTAAATTTCGTTTTTTTTTCAAATAGTCATTTGTAATGCATCTTACGTCTATTTAAGTATGAAATATTTTTATGTAGGTGTAATCACCTTAAAATGCAACATAAATTAAACGCTAGATACTGATACGCTACAAATATTTTACAATTTACATTAATACCATACCTATTAACAATTCGGGTTTCAGCAGTTTTCATCAATATCAACTAAGAAATAAAAGTAGAAATGAAATTTTGTTTTTTCGTGAAAGCAGGCCTTTAATAAGTACGAAAATAATGTCACAAACAGTATAAAATTCATATAACTTGTCTAAAGATAAAAACTAATACTAATTTGCCTAATAGTATTTTTCTAAATGTCATATATAAATAATTTGTCGACTAGATACATATGATATGCAGAGCCGGCTCTACCATATATGCAACATGTGCATTTGCGTGGAGTGGCAAGTTTGGATGGTCCGGCAAAATCTGTCAAAAGTATATTATTTAAATTAAATACGGTATTTCTTGTTGGAAACAGACTTTATGATGATGGTAGTTACATTTACTAAGCTGACCTTCTATTTGAATACTACATTCATAAATTATGTTTAGGATGCATTAGTTTAAGGCCACATGGACAATGCTAAAGCAAATAGTCAAATAAATTCGAGCACAGATTGCTTGATTGTTGCCAAATGCAAGAATTCAATTCTCGAATAGTAGTGAATATCTGTTCCATTTAGTAAGTTATCACAGTTTTGATATGACAACTAGTCTTGTTTTTGTCAGAAACAAGTTCCTTATCATTGAAGATAGAAACAAGTTTTTTTAAAAATGTTAACAGATATAGAAGAGAAATCAAGAAATAAAGATAAAAGAACTAATTGCACTGGAATTGCAAACTGATACATTGAAAATGAAATCTTTGAGTTTTACGTCCCACGGATATGCCGGTTAGGCTAAAGGAGACGGTGAAGATGAGTAATGAATGAAATGGTGGAATGAAGAAAGTGGGAGGAAACGGGAGAACCCCGAGAAAACCCCCGCACACGGTGTTTGTCCACCACAAAGTTCACTTGGCGGGGGCTGGGATCGAACCCGGGACCCCAAGCACCAAAGGTGAACGCTCTACCACTGAGCCACCGCGGCCCTCTGATACATTGAGATTGAAGCTCGATAGTGAATTCTATAAAAAGGATTACCATCTATCCTCTGCAGGTGTGTTTGCTTTATGTTTCACTAACATAATAGATTAATATTTAAAAAACACACACACACAACGGGATTGCATTTTTAGTATTTAACCCTTATCCGGGCAACCAGGGCCTCCCAGGCCCAGTAGCTTCATTTTTCTAAAATTTCTCAATAACCATACATATTTCGAAGACATAAAATACTGAATTCTTCTATCTTTCGTCGAAGTTAAAATCATGAACATATCGAGTTGGTAAAGCTTTTTTTTTTAATTTGAAAATCTTTTCTTGACGTAACCGGGCAACCGGGGCCTAGGAGGCCCCGTATAACTTTAGTGAAATTCCTGTCAAATATTAGATCAAATTGTCACACAATTATATATTGAACACGTGACTATTGTAACCTTTAGTCGGAACAGTATGCGGCAATAGACATTGAATTTTGAGTGTTCTGCACTTAAAATATATACTGGGCCTGACAGGCCCCGGTTGCCCGTTTACGTTACAAAAATGTCTGGACCGGATTTGCTATTCTGCTTGGTCAGCTTACAAAAGCGTGACACGAAGTTTCGCTACTTGACAAAAATATATACCGGTACATTCTAGACTAGTCTGAACAGTAAGTGACAATAGGCATAGATTTTGTGTATTCTGCACTTAAAATATACTGGGCCTCACAGGCCCCGGTTGCCCGTTTGCGTTACAAAAATGTCTTGCCTGGATAAGGGTTAAGCCTTTCTGAGTGCAACTGCACTTACCCTCACCTTTGTTGTTCATGCTGGAGTAGCATACTTAAAATCATGACTTTTAAGATTTTTTCTTTCTGGAGAAAGGGGGAGGCGGCAAATTATGCCATTGCATGGGGCGACAAATTGACTAGGACCGGCCCTGATGATATGTATATAAAAGACACGAATATAGGATGACTCAAATTGAAGTAATGCAGGGTGTTTCAAAATTAAAACTAGGGTTTTGAAACTTTGTAGTATCTATTACAATTAACTTACAATTATAAATATTATATCAAATGAAAGAGCAACTCAAACAGTTTTGTACGCACGCATGTATACACGACTGCAAAAGTGCATTACCACCTGCAATTCTCCCTTTCCTGCAATAGCTGGCAACCCAAAAATCTCAGCGCTTGGGTTGGTTGCACATTCGAAAGGCGTTGGACCAAACCTCAATTTTGTTAGAAATATATCAGTGTGGCATACTGCAAATAAGAGAATAAAATAAATTGTTAAGACTTACCATTTTATTATCGTGATGGCAATGGATGACATAAAAGTTACAAAATCATCTTACCTAAGCAGTTCAAACAAGGTGAATGGTAAGAAACACACATAAGAGGAAAGCAGTTTCTTTCCTTTTCCAAAAGAAAATCTCGTAAAAAAGAAAAAGATTTTATAATGTAAAGGTTTAATATAAAAGCCTAACACCCCAAAACAAACATCCACACGACACAGAAAGAGAGAGAAACACAGAATAAGGAACACCAATGGCTTAGCTGACTAGCGGGCCTCTCATACAAGATAAAGAGATGGAACCCTAGTTGTAAACCTAATTGTTATAATAATAATAATAATAATAATAATAATAATAATAATAATAATTATTATTATTATTATTATTATTATTAAAAATCGTCTACTTTCCCAATCTCTGACCTACCTAAGAGCATGTCTGTATATAGCGGTCATGTGAGTACCTTTTGTCAATGAGTGGCCCTAAAGGTAAAAGGGATGCAAATCTCTGAGAGAGAGGAACAAAAAACTTTCTGCTGATAAATTCTAGGGGAAAGTTCGAGGAATTGCTTTTGACGGGTGCTTTCTTGTTTTTCGGGGACAGAAAATTGTATCGGCTAAGAAATTACAGTATATAATATTGCAAATTTGCAAGTGCATTTATTTACAATGCAATTTGAGGTAATAAAGAAATTGAGGACTTCGGGACAAACGACTTGTCAAGTCCAAAAAGTGAAACTATAAAGGAGATAGCTTCACAAGGATTTCTATTCATCTGATTTTCTTCAAACTTGGCACATATATACTAGACCGAAAATAAATGCAAACATGTTTTTTTTTTGTTTCTTTCGGAGAACAGGTTAAAGGAGGCAAAGGGTCCCTTTTAAAAAAAGGGTACCTTTGATTTAAAAGGACCAAATTAAAGGAAGGATACTCTGCCGATGCAAAGATGACTTCAA
The DNA here is from genome assembly GCF_964235325.1 of Thermobia domestica. Classification (NCBI taxonomy): domain Eukaryota; kingdom Metazoa; phylum Arthropoda; class Insecta; order Zygentoma; family Lepismatidae; genus Thermobia; species Thermobia domestica. The sequence continues at coordinate 92,606,729 of NC_137470.1, forward strand.
AGTACAAAATACGGGTTTTGAAGTTTTTCACAGAGAAGTTTTGCAGAGGCAATGATCCTTCAAAATGAGAAAGGACTTCGAACAATCTTTATGGAAATTGGATTTCGGTGGAATTGCTTGGAACCGTGTTATGTTGTAGATATTATGTTCCTGAGAAAAAGTCTCAATGGACACAACCAAAAATCGTTGGCCGTTTGGCCACCATGAGGCCACTTTCTTAAAAAAAGCCGAAGAAAATGACATTCGAGATTTTGGACAAAAATACTAAAACCGTGATGTTGTAAATATTGTGATTCCGAAAAGGTCCTAATGGCCATAACCACCAAACACTGATATTTGGCCACTACAGGGCTACTTTTTTGAAAACAGCCAAAAATAGTGATATTCTGGATTTCAATAAAAATCAGTAAAACTTGATGGGTTGTGGGTGTTGTGATCCTGAGAAAAAGTCTCAATAAGCACAACCACCAATCACTGACCGTTTGGCAACTACAGAGCCACATTTTTGGCAACAGCAGAACTTAACGTTATTTTGGATTTCATAGCAATTGCTTGAAACGGTGATATGTTGAAGATATTGTGATTCTGGGAAAAGGTCTTAATGAGCACAACCACTAATCACTGATCGTTTGGCCACTACGAGGCCACTGTTTTGAAAGTAGCCGAAGATGGCGATGTTCTTGATTTCGGTAAAAATGACTAAAACTGTGATATGTTGTAGATATTGAGATTCTGAGAAAAGGTCTTAATGGGCACAAACACTAATCAATGACCGTTTGGCCACAACGAGGCCACTTTCTTGAAAGTAACCGAAGATGGCTATGTTCTGGATTTCGGTAAAATCACTGAAACTGTGATATTTTGTAGATATTGTGATTCTGAGAAAAGCTCTTAATGAGCACAACCACTAATCACTGATCGTTTGGCCACCACGAGGCCACTATTTTGAAAGTAACCGAAGATAGCCACTTTCTGGATTTCGGTAAAATGACTGAAACTGTGATATGTTGTAGATGTGGTAATTCTGAGAAAAGGTCTTAATGGGCACAAACACTAATCAATGACCGTTTGGCCACAACGAGGCCACTATTTTGAAAGTAACCGAAGATGGCGATGTTCTTGATTTCGGTAAAAATGACTAAAACTGTGATATGTTGTAGATATTGAGATTCTGAGAAAAGGTCTTAATGGGCACAAACACTAATCAATGACCGTTTGGCCACAACGAGGCCACTTTCTTGAAAGTAACCGAAGATGGCTATGTTCTGGATTTCGGTAAAATCACTGAAACTGTGATATTTTGTAGATATTGTGATTCTGAGAAAAGCTCTTAATGAGCACAACCACTAATCACTGATCGTTTGGCCACCACGAGGCCACTATTTTGAAAGTAACCGAAGATGGCGATGTTCTTGATTTCGGTAAAAATGACTAAAACTGTGATATGTTGTAGATATTGAGATTCTGAGAAAAGGTCTTAATGGGCACAAACACTAATCAATGATCGTTTGGCCACCACGAGGCCACTATTTTGAAAGTAACCGAAGATAGCCACTTTCTGGATTTCGGTACAATGACTGAAACTGTGATATGTTGTAGATGTGGTAATTCTGAGAAAAGGTCTTAATGGGCACAAACACTAATCAATGACCGTTTGGCCACAACGAGGCCACTTTCTTGAAAGTAACCGAAGATGGCCATGTTCTGGATTTCGGTAAAATCACTGAAACTGTGATATTTTGTAGATATTGTGATTCTGAGAAAAGCTCTTAATGAGCACAACCACTAATCACTGATCGTTTGGCCACCACGAGGCCACTATTTTGAAAGTAACCGAAGATGGCGATGTTCTTGATTTCGGTAAAAATGACTAAAACTGTGATATGTTGTAGATATTGTGATTCTGAGAAAATGTCCTAATGGGCACAACCAATAATTACTGACCGTTAGGCCACTTTTTTGAAAGTAACGGAACATGGTGATGTTCTGGATTTCGGTAAAAATGACTGAAACTGTGATATGTTGTAGATGTCGTGATTCTAAGAAAAAGTCTTAATAGGCACAACCATTAATCATTGACCTTTGGCCAGTACAGGGCGACTTTTTTGAATGTAACGGAACATGGTGATGTTCTGGATTTCGGTAAAAATGACTGAAACTGTGAAATGTTGTAGATGTGGTGATTCTAAGAAAAGGTCTTAATAGGCACAACCATTAGTCACTGACCTTTGGCCACAATCAGGCCACTTTCTTGAAAGTAACCGAAAATATTGATGGCCTGTATTTCGGTAAAATTGACTGAAATTGCGATATGTTGTAATCATTGTGATTGTGAGAAAAGTCTTAATGGGCACAGCCAATAATCACTGGCCGTTTGGACACTACGAGGGCACTTTTTTGAAAGTAACGGAACATGGTGATATTCTGGATTTCGGTAAAATTAACTGAAACTGTGATATGTTGTAGATGTGGTGATTCTGAGAAAATGTCCTAATGGGCACAACCAATAATTACCGACCGTTTGGCCACTACAGGGCCACGGTGATGTTCTGGATTTCGGTAAAAATGACTGAAACTGTGATATGTTGTAGATCTTCTGATTCCGAGAAAAGGTCTCAATGGGCACACCCACTAATCACTGACCGTTTGGCAACAACCAGGCCACTTTCTTGAAAGTAACCGAAGATGGTGATGTTCTGGATTTCGGTAAAAATTACTGAAACTGTGATATGTTGTAGATCTTGTGATTTTGAGAAAATGTCCTAATGGGCACAACCAATAAATACTGAGCGTTTGGCCATTACCGGGCCACTTTCTTGAAAGTAACGGAACATGGTGTTGTTCTAGATTTCGATAGAAATGACTGAAACTGTGATATATTGTAGATATTGTGATTCTGAGAAAATGTCCTAATGGGCACAACCAATAAATACTGAGCGTTTGGCCATTACAGGGCCACTTTTTTTAAAGTAACAGTCCCCGAAAAGGTCTCCATGGGCACACAAACTAATCACTGACCTTTGGCCACAACCAGGCCACTTTCTTGAAAGTAACCGAAGATGGTGATGTTCTGGATTTCGGTAAAAATGACTGAAAGTGTGATATGTTGTAGATCTTGTGATTCTGAGAAAAGGACACAACCACTAATCACTGACCGTTTGGCCACTACAGGGCCGCTTTTTGGAAAGTAACCCAAAATATTGATTTTCTGGATTTCATTAAAAATGACTGAAACTGTGATATGTTGTAGATATTGTGATTCTGAGAAAATGTCCTAATGGGCACAACCAATAATTACTGACCATTTGGCCACTACCGGGCCACTTTTTTGAAATAACGGAACATAGTGATGTTCTGGATTTCGATAGAAATGACTGAAACTGTGATATGTTGTAGATCTTGTGATTCCGAGAAAAGGTCTCAATGGTCACACATACTACTCAGTTTCCGTTTGGCCGTTACAGGCCACTATCTTGAAAGTAACCGAAAATGTTGATGTCCTGGATTTCGGTAAAAATGACTGAAACTGTGATATGTTGTAGATTACTGATTCTGAGGGAAGGTCCTAATAGGCACAACCACTAATCGCTGACCATTGGCCAGAAGCAGGCCGCTTTCTTGAAAGAACCGAAAATATTGATGTTCTGGATTTCGGTAAAAATGACTGAAACTGTGATACGTTGTGGATATTGTGATTCTGAGAAAAAGTCTTAATAGGTACAGCCAATAATTTCTGGCCGTTTGGACACTACGAGACCACATTTTTGAAAGTAAGCTAAAATGGTGATGTTCTGGAATTAGGTAAAATGGCTAAAACTGTGAGATGTTGTAGATATTGTGATTATGAGAAAATGTCCTAATGGGAACAACCAAAAAATTACTGACCGTTTAGCCACAACCAGGCCAAACCAACCACAGCCAGGCCAAACTGTGATATGTTGTAGATATTGTGATTCTGAGAAAAGGATTTAATAGGCACAACCACTACTCACTGACCGTTTCGCCACTACAGGGCCAATTTTGGAAAGTAATCGAAAATGTTGATGTTCTGGATTTCGGTAAAAATGACTGAAACTGTGATATGTTGTAGATATTGTGATCCTGAGAAAAGGATTTAATAGGCACAACCACTAATCACTGATCGTTTCGATACTACAGGGCCACTTTTTTTTAAAGTAACGGAACATGGTGATGTTCTGGATTTCTTAAAAAAATAACTGAAACTGTGATATGTTGTAGATCTTGAGATTCAGAGAAAAGATCTCAATGGGCACACCCACTAATCACTGACCGTTTGGCCACAACCAGGCCACTTTCTTGAAAGTAATCGAAGATGATGTTCTGGATTTCGAAAAAATAAAACTGTGATATGTTCTAGATCTTGTGATTCTGAGAAAAGGGCACAACTACTAATCACTCAACGTTTGGCCACTACAGGGCCACTTTTTGGATAGTAATCGGAAATGTTGATGTTCTGGATTTCGGTAAAAATGACTGGAACTGTGATATGTTGTAGATCTTGTAATTCTGAGAAAAGATCTGAATGGGCATACCCACTAATCACTGACAGTTTGGCCATTACAGGGCCACTTTTTTAAAGTAACGGAACATGGTGATGTTCTGGATTTAGGTACAAATGACTGAAAAGTGATATGTTTTAGATCTTGTAAGGTCTCCATGGGCACACAAACTAATCACTGACCTTTGGCCACAACCAGGCCACTTTCTTGAAAGTAATCGAAGATGATGTTCTGGATTTCGAAAAAATAAAACTGTGATATGTTCTAGATCTTGTGATTCTGAGAAAAGGGCACAACTACTAATCACTCAACGTTTGGCCACTACAGGGCCACTTTTTGGAAAATAATCGAATATGTTGATTTTCTGGATTTCGCTAAAAATGACTGAAACTGTGATATGTTGTAGACATTGTGATTCTGAGAAAATGTCCTAATGGGCACAACTAATAATTACTGACCGTTTGGCCACTACCGGGCCACTTTCTTGAAAGTAACGGAACATGGTGATGTTCTGGATTTCGACAGAAGTGACTGAAACTGTGATATGATGTAAATCTTGTGATTCCGAGAAAAGGTCTTAATGGGCACATACACTAATCAATTTCCGTTTGGCCATTACAGGCCACTTTCTTGAAAGTAACCGAAAATGTTGATGTCCTGGATTTCAGTAAAAATGACTGAAACTGTGATATGTTGTAGATATTGTGATTCTGAGAGAAAGTCTTAGTGGGCACAGCCAATAATCACTGGCCGTTTGGACACTACGAGATGACTTTTTTGAAAGTAAGCTAAAATGGTGATGTTCTGCATTTAGGTAAAAATGACTGAAACTGTGATATGTTGTAGATATTGTGATTCTGAGAAAAGTATTTAATAGGCACAACCACTATTCACTGACCGTTTCGCCACTACAGGGCCAATTTTGGAAAGTAATCGAAAATGTTGATGTTCTGGATTTCGGTAAAAATGACTGAAATAATGGAGTGTCAGTGGGTCAATTGGATTAAGATTTTTAAGTGGGTTGTGGGTCAACAGGATATGACTCACTGCGACACACAACCCACTGTGACCCACTTTGACCAAACAATCCGTTCTGACCCACGCTGACCCACCGAACTACTGTGACTCACCAACCCATTCTGCTCAGTGCATTGTAGACAGCTTCTTCTGAGCACTGGTGAATTTGTCTACGTTTTACTTTCAAGGTTTTCTTTTTTCTTCTTTTTCACTTGTTTCTATTGAAGAAAGAACTTCAGGCACTCTTGCAGAACTTTAGGAAATTGATCATATTTGCAATTGTAATAATAGCAATAGGACTTACTTCTTGACTTTTCAGACACAGCCTAATAGTTTTTAGAGGAGCTAACTACTTGTTTTATTTTGAATCATCTATAATGTATGAATTATTATGTAAAAATGTAATATAACTATGTATGTGTGATCATCAACATCAAAGTCAACTGAAATTACATTTGGCATATACATAGTTAGGCCCTAATCTCAATATCATTTTTTAAAACTCCCTTTTGTTGGGGGGGGGGGCATTTTCTATATATAGGATTGATTTCTAAAAATAATCGAAAACGATCGATATTAGTTGACTGCCTAATATTGATATTAGGCAGTCCTTGATATGAACCACCGTGACTGCCATGATATAAATTTAACTTCAACTGCTTCTTCAATGTTCTTCTTTTTAGTTTTTACTTTCTATGGCTAGAGTCGAGGGTGAAAAAAGATATGCTGTTCAGAGAATGCTGTTTACAATGCAGTGAGCAGAGTGGGTCATGGTGGGTGATGGGTCGCAGTGGGTCACGGTGGGTGGTGGGTCACATGCTGTTGACCCACGTCCCACTCAGAAAACTCGACCCACCGACCCACTGACCCACTCACCCACTCCAACTCTGGTTGACGTTTCGGCGTCTGGAGTAAACAAGTTCTGCCAGGGGATCTTTTTTCTTTCAAAATGTATTTTTATATGTTCATATTTATTATTATTATTTATTATTTTCTTGTATTTTTTCCTACATTATCTTAGATTAGTGACCGCGGTTTAGGATAGATTATGTAAAGTCAAATACGGTTTTGTATATTTACATTTTCGTTTCTTTCTTTCAAAATGCACTCCTATCTGTCCACGTAGTCCAAACGTAGGCATACACCTCTGTATTGATCAACTATAACATTCTAGTGTATGAGTTAATTTGCTTCGGCTCTTCTGAGCTTAAGATGTAAGTAAAAACATATTAAGAACAAATAATAAAGAAACTAAGTCTACCTGATGGATAAAAATAGGAAATTATATAAAATGCAATGAGCTGATCAGTACGGTACTGTATACGTACTTTTGGGCCACCCTGTATATTATGAATAATTTATTTCTTGCATTTAATAATAACTAGCTGAAAATAACCACTTTTTGCATGGGTCAGATAAAATATCTATGTAAACAAACTGAACAACGAAACGAAAATATATCGGTAATTTTCTACTACTTTTACATATCGCGGGAAACGCCCCTTGAGACCCCCTGGTTCAAAATTTAAAAAGAACGCCTCTGGCTCCCAAGCGATGGGAGCTGTATTTAGAATTCAACGCCTCTGGAAGAATCACGATTCATCTCAGCGACCGTGAAAACTAAGGATTTGATACTAATATAGGTCATTTTGGAGTATTTTTACGTGTTACTGTACATCTCCCCCTCCCGGTGACCCCGGCCCGCACGCAATGGTAGCTGATTTTGAAAGTCATCGCTAATTGAAGTGTCACCATTGATCTCAGTGACCGTGAAAACTATGAATTCGACACAAATATCGGCAATTTTCTAATATTATTACATGTCTTGGTAAACGTCCCCCTCCCCTGAGACCGCTGGTTCGATTTTTTAAAAATAAAAACCACTTGGTCTTGGTCTAGGGCCTGGACAAAAGTATCCGTTATTAAAATTTAGTAACTTTTTGTCAACTCGTCTGATCCCCAGGCCGCACACAGACAGACACACAAGCAAACTCGAACAAATAGAACAAACAGCGTTCTTTCGCATAGAATGTTGTTGCTTCCACCCAGCCTAAGTGCCGGAGGGCTTCTTTTATACGTAAACACGTCTATTGAATCTGCCTCTTCTATCGAAGTAATGGGTCACGTGTAGTGCTAGTATTAGCTACTTTGTTGTTATTGACCTTGAAGAACTAACAAATGGTTTCACATCAAGTCACAAGTCGCTTTGGTCCGTGAAGTTGATATACAGTAGAAATGACCTATGCATTACTCACCCGGTGTGAAATAGAAATATTATGTTGGTTTTATCTGAACACCCACAAATCTGTTATAGCAAGAGGCCTTTCCACAACTACTTCCAATCTAGATTAAATTTCACGGCTAACTTTTTGAATCATACACAAGAGTATCATTGATATGTTAGTGTTAATAATATTTATGGAACCAAAGATAGGTTTTAAAGTACCAAACTGTGCTGTGCATAAAGTCGGAAATCTTATAGAGTGGTTTCATCCGTGTGTCTGTTGATAGATACCAAAGCAAAGACAGAAAGTGATATAGAGACAGGGGCGGATCCTAGGGGGGGCGATCGGGGCGATCTTCCCCCCCAGAAGAGGAAACTTTCTTATTTTTTATATATAAATAAAATCCATCCCAGAGTTTGGAACCCTTAAAAGTAGCATTATGACAACCCACCGCCCCCCCCCCCAGAAGTCGGTCCTGGATCCGCTCCTGTATAGAGAAATGGTTTTCTGCTATTGATTCTTCATCCAATGAATAGAATAGGTTCCATCTCATCCGTTAACTTTATATTGAACAAAGAAGTGGTTCAAATTAGCAATTTCCGGTTCTAACATTTAACCCATAGATGAAAACGGTAACATACATGAAAACGTTTTTTTTTTTTTTTTTTTGTAAACGATTGCGCGTGTATAGGCAACATATCATGGTCATTCACAATCTCTACTAAAATGGAAAATGGTTTAAATTTATTATTACTTCCGGTTTCAAAAACAGTTTCAACTTTCATCGTCATAGCATAAAACGGTAACATAGCGAGAACTGATTTTTGAAAACGAGTTATCATCTAGAGTCAACATCATGGGTACACAAAATATTCTACCGAAATTATAAATGGTTGAAATTTACTATTACTTCTGGTTTCAATTTCCAATTTCCGCCTAATAGAAATAGTAAATGCTTCAAGATGTGGTCTTTTGCAATTAATTCAGTATCCAAAGAATATATTTTATTTCCTCCGTTAACCCTCTACTCAAACCGGAATTGCTTCAAATTAGCCATTTCCGAAATGAAATCAAATCTTTGAGTTTTACGTCCCACGGTTATGCCGGTTAGGCTAAAGGAGACGGTGATGATGAGAGATGAGTGAAATGGTGGAATGAAGTAAGTGGGAGGAAACGGGAGAACCCCGAGAAAACCCACGAGCACGGTGTTTGTCCACCACAAAGTTCACTTGGCGGGGGCTGGGATCGAACCCGGGATTAGCCATTTCCGATTTCAACGTTTGTCGATATATAAAGAAAATGATAACGGATAGTGAGAAGTGGTTTCTGCAAACGATGTAGAGTCTAAAGATAAATATCTACAATACTAAATTCGGCTGTAGTTAGAATTTATTATAACTTCTGGTTTCAATAACGGTTTCAACGTTTATCGCTATAGAATGAAAACGGCAGCAGATAGCTAGAAACAGTTTTAAGCAAACGGTTCAGCCTCTCAACAAACATATCGTTACTATCCATATAACTCTACTAAAACTGGAAATTATTCAAATTTACTAGTACTTCCTGTTCCAATACTGATTTCCGTAGAGCAAAAATGGTAAAAGATATTAAAAAGTGGCTTTTTGCAATCGATTCATCGTCTCAAGAATAGCCTCCTCCATCTCCGTGGCAGCTTTGATCAAACCAGAATTTATTAAAATTAGCCATATTATGTTTGAACGTTCCTCGCCATAGAGCAAAAACAGTCCTATTTCAATTGTTGTTTGCAGGAATCAAAACAATAGGAGATATCAAGATACGGCTTTTTTAAATATATCAGAGTCGTAAGGAAATGTTCCTCCAAGAATTCAGCATCCCAATAATACTTTCCACCAATTCCTATTCAAAAAAGAAGTAGCTGAAGTTAGCCAAGCTCGGTTTCAACGTGTATTGCTACATTTTTAATCTATGACTAAGAGTTTCAACTTGTTGCATATATTAGAGGAGTTACCAGTACCAATACCAAACTAAAAGAAGTGAGTATCGTTTCACAGTATGAAACGAAGATTTCCAAACAATATGAATTCAATAGTGAAACTTGAAGTAGTGTTATCATCTGTCACAAAAGAAAATGTACGTTTTTCGCGGGATAGTATGTTTCTATCACCTCTCGATTTAATTAAATGTTTTAAAGGACCAATCCCTAACCATAAATCGATAAACGTATTACCTCTCGTTTTGCAGCTCAGACAAGATACGATAGAAATATCGTAAACCGTAATAGAAAGACAAAACAGCTACGTTCTTTTACAAACTTGAAACTTACGAATATTAGCAGTATATATTTACAGAGCAGGGAGTTTCTGCTACGTTATTCCGTAGTTCATTGGATCCGTACAGAACTACCACCCAGATGCTATGTGAGCTTTGTGGTGGACAAATACCGTGTGCGTGGGAGTTTCCGGGGTGGTCCCGCTTCCTCCCACTGTTTTCGTTCCACCAATTCATCCCATCATCATCCATACAGCCTGAGCCGTAGTTACCTAAAGAACGTATGACAAAGTCAAGTACTTGACCTACTAAGTAGAATTTGGTACGCTACCTTTAGACCACGGAGGCCAAAACCGTGAACTGGCGTGCTCATAAGATCAGTGCAATTTGTAGTTATGTTCAATTAGCAAGCCAAATACCAAATGATGTTACATGTTCCTGTATTCTTTATATCATAGTATGATACTACAAATATAACAAAATATTATGATAAAATAATTCACCAAGACGCCAGGGCGGATTAGGTGTTCCTGGAACGGTGGCTCAGTGATTGAGCGTTCACCACTGGTGGATGGGGTCCCTGGTTCGATCCCAGGTCTCGCCAAATGAAATTTGTGGTGGACAAACACCGTGTGTGGGGGTTCTCGACGTTCTCCCGTTTCCTCCCACTTTATCAATTCCACCATTTCATTTCATTTATTCCACCATCATCACCGTCTCCTTTAGCCTAGCCGGCATAACTGTGGGACGTAAAACTCAAAGATTTCATTTGCATTGTTTTGTTTTCGTATTACTAGTAATAGCAGTAGTGGTATTCGCTGTCGTATTAGTATAGTAATAAGTAGTAGCAGTAGTTGTAATAGTAACAGTAGTAGCAGTGGCGGCAATAGTGGAATTAGCACTAGCATTCGTAATCGCAATAGTAATAATAGTATTAGCAGTAGTAGTTGTAGTATTAGTATCACATACGGTGTAGAAGTTTTACATATCTTCTCTGTTACTTGTAATGCATTAATGAGTGTAGTATAAGACTTTTACGTCCATGAGCTGTATTATTGTATAATAAACATGGCTGGACAGAGCAAGCACAAATAACAAATAGACAGACAGTATAGGGATATAGAAAACAAACCTTGGGTAACTTTTCACACGATTTTCCTATTTGAGAAGGACAAATAGACAGTGCAATATTATGACGACATATTTCTCATTTTCCATTACATATTGTAGGATTGACTTGATTTATCAACTTGGTTGTTCTCAGGCCGGTTACGCCCGGCCCGTTTAGAGCCCGGCTCCTTTGTGCCCGGCCAGTTTAGAGTCCGGCCCATTTTCTGCCCGGCTCGAGATTCGGGCCGGATCGGGTCGAGACGGACACAGAATACAGATCCATCCGGGCCGTCTTCGGACCTGGCTTTGCAGGGCTCTGGTCTACAGACACACGGATAAAACCATTTTATAAGACTTCCAGCATTTATGCACAGCATAGGTTTGAAGGTCATTTCTATATTAACTTCATGAATTAAAGAGAACTTGTATTCCTCGAAAGGCATTTGTTGGTCCTTCAAGGTCAATCGAACAATGAAAAAACTGATACTAGGAGTATTTTAACACGCCACTCACTACAACGATATAACAGAATGCTGCCTCCGGCTGTTAATAAAAGGCTTAACTAGCTGGAACTCGCTAGTACAGGAGCAACGTTATATGCCAAACAACGTTGTACTGTGTAAGAAATGCTAGGGGTTGTTCTGTCTATGTGCGCCGCCTCCTTGGCGTTCCCTGGTTAAAGCACTCACACAAATAATCTTGTCAGGGCGCTGCAGGCAAGATTTTTAGTTTCGAAACATAATAAACATAATAAAATAAATATTTCTCTCTTGACACTATTAAAAAATAAACAATTAAAACATAGAGATGGGAGTTAAAATTTCTAACCTCTAAAACATAATTGATTGTTTCAAATGTGTTTTTGCAAAGGCAACCAAGGAACACACTAAGTTAGTCACTTTATACTTTATGTCCACAACAAAATCCTTGCAGGGGGCGCGGTGGCTCAGTGGTAGAATATTCACCTGTGGTGCTTGGTGTCCCGGGTTCGATCACAGTCCCCGCCAAGTGAACCTTGTGGTGGACAAACACCCTGCTCGTGGGTTTTCTCAGGCACTCCCGTTTCCTACCACTTTCTTCATTCCACCATTTCGTTCATCTCTCATCATCACCGTCTCCTTTAGCCTAGCCGGCATAACCGTGGGACGCAAGACTCAAAGATTTCATTTTCAAAATCCTTGCAAGTTCTTTTTGCGATACCGTTAAAATTATTTTCTTTTATGATGATATTTTCATTTTAATTTGTATGAATGTAGTATTTTCTTTTAGTAACGTTTGATAATATCACTGCCTCTTGCACTCATTGTGCATCATGTAAGTTGTTGAAAATATACACTAAATACCACGATTATATATGTTGGGAATATGCATTACAGGAATTAAACTTGAACCCGGGTTTCAACCTGTTTCTTTACGTTTAAGTCAGCCGTGTTACCGACTGAGCTAGGACAGTCCCAACTTATCCTTATATTACCGGTATATTTTACTTTATCACAGCACAGCCCTTTATGACAGTGTTCATAAAAGATTTTAACTAAAAAGAAATCAATCAAAAAAAATCGAGACTCCCCTGAAAACATATAACTCGTCCCGCCTTTTATATGCACCCACATACATTTTGGAAAGTCGGCGCCGTTGGTTTTATCTGTTGTGTTTGAAATCAGTGTTTCTTTCAGAAACTATGTTCCGGGGGCGGGACACACTTCGTATTCCGGGGGCACTATCGATAACTTTCTAGTTTTTATTATATTATAGATGTATTATTTTGGTCTCTTCCGGGGGGCACTCTCAGAGCTCCGGGCGGGCAGTACCCCTAAAAACACTTCTGGAAGAAGCACTGTTTGAAATACACCTAATCTAATATAAATAAAATAAAAAGTTTGTTTGTGAGTCTGTCTGTCTATATGTATGTATCTGTGTGCTGCCTGGAGACCACACAAGAGGACCGAGAGTTACCAAATTTTGATCTTGGGTACCTTGGCCCAGGTTCCGGATCAAGACGAAGCGTTTTTTTAAATCGAACCAGGAAGTCTCAGGAGACGTTTACAGGGACATGTAAAAGTAGTAGAAGATAACCGATATTAGTGTCGAATTCAAAGTTTTGGCGGTCGCTGAGATCAATGGTGAAACTCCGATTGCATTAACTTCCAAATTAACCCCACTTAGTTGAGGGTCGGGGTACCGGAGATGATAACTGACATGTAAAAATAATCCAAAATGGCCGATATTAATGTCAAATCCAAAGCTTTCGCACTCGCTGAAATCAACAGTGATACTATAGAGGCGTTGACTTCCAAATACAGCCACCATGCGAATAATGGGTTTTTCTGATAGTTTTTAATAAATGCAAGAAATAAATTATTAATAATAAATGGGAACAGATAGGAATGCATTACCATGTCTGACTTTACATAATCTATCCTAAACCACGATCACTAATCTAACAAGAAGAAAGTAGACTTTGGTAAATTAACTTCGGGGTCATTATTCGCGAGGTAGTATTGCACATTTAAAATATGAATATTTAGGGATGCGCACGAGTCGAGACATGTCTCGAATCTGGACTGAAATTCGAGTTGACACACTTTGTAAAATTCGAGACGAGTCAAGGCAAATTTATTTCTCGACTCTAATTTTCGAGCCGAGAGACGAGTCGAGTCGAGACTTTTCGTAAAAATCTCGACTCGACTCGAATGTGTCGAAAATCTTTCTACAATTTTTAATATTATTTTGAAGAAAGTATTCAGTCAGAAACAGCCTTGAAACCAATTCCAGTATTTATTACTTTAGAAAGGTACCAAACGCATAAACTTAATGGTTAATATTTCGAAATCAAGATTTAATTTTCAGCTCAATTCCGTTAATTAAAACTAATAATTAATGTCGTGATATTTGATTGTACTTCAAATATAATAATAATAATAATAATAATAATAATAATAATAATAATAATAATAATAATAATGCTCTGGGGGACATACACGTGAGCATGTATCTAGTATAGCTCGAGCAAGGCACAATGACGGCCGACGCGTATCGCACACTGCTTGCAGACTACGTACACCCCTTGATGACGACCATGTTTCCCAACGGTAGTGGCATTTTTCGACAAAATAATGCACCATGTCACAAGGCTAGGAGTGTGATGAAGTGGTTCAAGAAATGTTCAACAATGTTCTATATCTGTTGACGATGTGCGAATTACAAGGGGGATGAGGGAAATCCCCAATGGTAATACTATATGCTCCTATAGCCAAAGGAGATTTCCCTCCATGTCAAAGAACTATGTGCTGTGTAATTAAAATGTATGAGTTGTTTTATCTGTTGTGTGTATGAAATAAATTATTAAAAAATGCAACAAATAAATTATTAACAATACATGTGATCTGTATTTTGAAAAAAAGAAAAGAAACGGTAAACATACGTAACCGTATTTAATTATACATAATGTGACTAAACTAACCGATGGTAACTAATCTAGAATAATGTAGGAAAGATACAAGAAAGCAATTAATAATAATAAATATCAATATATAGAAATATATTTTGAAAGGACAATGTTTCCCAGAACTAACTTTGTAAATTTAGGATTTAGGATTTAGATTTCTGGGCTTTCGGCATCTGAGACCATTTAACCCGTCACGTTCGAGGGATGACATCTCTAGGCGAACACACTTTCCGGGGAAAGGGAAGGAAGAAAGGATTGCGGAAGAAAGGAAGTGATCTGAAACCTAAGGTATCACCCTGGCATCTTCCTGGTGTGAATGTGGAAAACCAAGGAAAATCTCATTCAAGGTGACTGGCCTGAAAAACTTTTAAATTTTTCGACCGAGTGCCCCCACCAGGAATCGAACACGGGACCGGCTTCATGTAACCATATAAACGTATGTTTGTCTATTCCATTACATTGCGAATAGGCGAAATTGGAACAATGTTGCATCGGAGTCACTCAATTAGTTCGAATAAAATTTGTTATTCATAGCACAATCCCTTCGAGGACATTTCCAAGATCGAGGCAGTAACCCACATGGTCGAAAGTAGTGTTTCCACGAGATGAGACGAGAGAAGACTTCAAGCTGTCTAGTCTCGTGAGACGAGACACGAGAAATGTCTCGTCTCGTGGCAACACTAGAGCGGATGAGGCCCACAAAAATTAGCTGTTATACAAAGTGGTTAAAATTACAGCTTTTAACCACTTTTGTTTGGATATCAGCACAACACACAACACGACTACAATCTTCCAATCAGTGATTCTTTCAGAAAAAATGGTATATTTAGGATTCCGGGGGTACTGCTGGTATTATTCTATTATAGATGTATTATTTTGGTCTCCCCGTGTGGGGGGTACTCTTAGAGTTCCAGGGGGCAGCACCCCAAAAACATGTCTGGAAGAAACACTGCTTAAAACAACGACTACTTAGTTTCGACCACGGGCGCCCGAAGGGAGGGGGAAGGGGCCCGGCCGCCCTTGCTCACGAAAATATATGTGTAATATAGCAAACTACGTATATTAAATATCAGGCGTAATATAGCAATCAAGGAGATGACCCCCTTAAATATTCTTCGGGCGCCAATGGTTTCCAGTAATGAATTATTACGACAGGAATATTTGTCAATATCGTCGGTACAGTCAAAAGGCAAGCCTTCCCCACTTATTCTGAAATCCTTTTTTCAAAACCTCTGGCGCCACTTCAAAATATAAGAAGGCCCATGTGACTTTCTGATTTCAAAAATGACTTTGGTTCGAATAACATCATAAAACATTAAAACGAAACTAAATTTTATTGTCAAACCAGCATCCTTTAAAACTCAGTACAGGAAAAGGCCTACACGTTTCTGTTTTTGTTCGGAACGAGAAAACTCATGAACAATGGTTAGTTGCTGATGAAACTGGCATTAAGAGAACTTGTATTTCTATAAAGGATTTTTATACATAGATATAACCACCAGCCCTCGGAATGAAATATTCTGAAACACTGATCTCAAAGAATGGTTTAACATTTTACTTGAATCTGGAACAGTATCACTAAATATTTAAACTTGAATCGGTTGGAAAATATAAATGAAAGCTGTTTGTAAGAATCATTTAAAAAATAATTTTAGGTCTTCCTTGTTCTTTTAGGATAGTCCTCATTTGAAATAATAAACGCTGGTATACTTTCGAAGGCAATAATTTATTCCGAGTTAATAAATTTTGAAACAATTTCAAAAACTGTCTTTTCATTTTTGAGATATGAGACGATACGAGGCATTTCAAGAGACGTCTCGTCTCGTCTCGGAAACGAGACGGGACAAGTAGTCTGTCTCGTCTCGTGTCTCGTATCAAAGGTTTCTGTCTGGTCTCGTGGCAACACTAGTTGAAAGAAAGAAACTAATGAAATCTTTGGGTTTTACGTCCCACGATTATGCCGGTTAGGCTAAAGGAGACGGTGATGATGAGTAGTGAATGAAATGGTGAAATGAACAAAGCGGGAGAACCCCGAGAAAACCCACGCACACGGTGTTTGTCCACCACAAAGTTCACTTGTCGGGGACTGGGATCGAACCTGGACCCCAAGCACCAAAGTTGAACGCTCTACCACTGAGCCGCCGCGGCCCCAAGAAAGAAACAAATATGTAAAGATACATATATGAGTACACACATACGGATAAAGTAGTCATATATGTATTTTAATCTTCTGACTACTTAACCCTGACTAATTTAAGATTGCAAGAAAGTAATTATTAAGAAGAAATATAAACATATAGAAACGTATTTTGAAAGGGAAAAAAAGCAAACCGTACCAGCCGTGATATGAATCTGGGTTGCCCACTCAACAAGCAGACACCTTACCGAATTATCTGCGGCAGAACTTGCAATTTGTGGTTTTGAAGCTTTATTTATACTGTGTGTGTTACGTAACGACGCTACGGGATGTCATTACCAGTGCGACCACCTCATTCAAGACCCTTTTTGTAAATTGTTTGAGGAAAAAAGAGTGATTTCGTAAATCAACAAAACGGATCTTGTATATAGAGGGTGTAACTAAAAGGTACGACAAAACTTCATGGGTGGATTCCTTATTGGTAGACAAGCAAAAACGTTCCGATGACCATATATCGGGAAATGCATCGTTCCAGAATTACGGCCTTTGAGCCGACTACTGGTGTGAAATAGTCACATTCTGGTCGCTCCTTAATGTGTCTCAATTTAAACCTCAATATATCAAACTCTGATTAAGATAGGAAAGTAATTTTAGTAGCAACGTGTTCTGCAAAAATTAAGCTTTCCGCTGATATGCATTTTATGAGTATATCCCCAAGGAATGCCATCTCCAAAATGCTGATGCAAAAATCAAACAAAAAACAAGTAATTACCCTCCCATGTCCACCGTGGTATTCCCACACATACATAAAATATACAGCGTGAGTCAAAAGTCCTTGGACACCTGCATAAGTGAAAATCGACGGGAAAAGTAAAAAGTAATGATGGGAACAGAGGTTTGATGAGGGGCCGCAACTTTTGAAGTGTATGTCATCTTGAAATCCGCCATTTTGGATTCACGTCATTTTTTTAAATGGGAAGGGGGTGTATGACCCATCAAATAACACTAGCTTGAGCTCAGGAATTTAGTGGTGTAATTTGTTTTTCCTATCTAGTACAGTTTAGAAGTTATTAATGTTCAAAGGTGGGAAATTACCTTGATACTGAATGCTACAACACATGTTCTACGTGTTGTCCATTTCGTGCAATGCACAACTGTAGTCCATGCAACCACTCTGACTGGAGTCTCACACGGAGGAGATGTCTCCTGAAGTTTGGTCACAGGCTTTTCGAATGCGTTCCTCCAGGTGTCTCAATTCACGGATTGTCTCAGCATACACTATCTGCTTAAGATGTCCCCATAGATAAAAATCAAGGGGCGTTAAGTCAGGGGATCTGGGCAGCCACTCCACGGGACCACGGCGACCAATTCACTTCCGTGGCAGTTGTTCATCCAACCATTGACGGACACCAAGTCTATAGTGTGGAGGGGTCCATCGTGCTGAAAATAAGATGGGAAAATGCCGTCAGCGTTCAGTGTGGCAGGGAACACAAAGTCCTGCAACAGCATCAGATACTGTGGTGCAGTTAAGGTGTTGTAACTGAAAAATGGCCCAATGATGCGGGTGTCCCATATGCCACACCAAACCATCACCTTCGATGGACTATGTTCTCGACTCGGATCAACCCAGATCGGATTTGCGTCACACCAGTGTCGACAATTATGTCGATTAACCTCCCCGTTCAAAGTGACATACGCCTCGTCACTGAACAGTATGCCCTTGACAAACGCAGGATTCAGTTCGTGTTGTTCAGTAGCCCACATGCAGAACTCCAACCGGCGATCAGGGTCATCCTCGTTCAGTTTATGTTGCATGTGCAGCTTGTAAGGATGCCACTGATTGGTGTGCAATATCCGGATAACGGAGGATTGGCTTATTGGACATGCTAGGGACACAGGACAGGTACTTCGTGTAGGACTTTTCACAAACGACGCAACAACCGCCGTTGCAGTTTCGTCATTGGTGGCAGTCTTTGGTCGCCCACTACGTGCCCTATCTTGAACAGAGCCCGTCTCTCGGAATTTGGTGATTACGTGAGCCACCATGCTGTGCGATACCGGTTCTCTGTCTGAGTACCGTCAGTTGTAGTCAGCTGCTATTGTTCGGTAGCTGCGTTCCACTGATATAAGGATGATTTCGATCTTCTGTTCACGTGTCAGACCTATTTTAGATCACCTGGAACAGAGAGAACTGGGTCAGTATCAAAGTAATTTCCCACTTTTGAACATTAATAACTCCTAAACTGTACAAGATAGCAAAAAACAAATTACACCACTAACTTTCTGAGCTCAAGCTAGTGTTATTTGATGTGACATACTTTCCCATTTAAAAAAAGACTTGAATCCAAAATGGCGGATTTCGAGATGGCGGCCATGAATGACAGACTCCAAAAGTTGCAGCCCCTCCATGCAAAAGTTGCAACCTCTTTTCCCATCATCATTTTTTACTTTTCCCGTCGATTTTAAAACTTATGCAGGTGTCCAAGACTTTTGACTCACCCTATATATATAGGCGGAAAGCATCGTGCTTTAGAAATACATAGATGTCAAAAATATCTTCCTAGGTTAATTAGGGTCTGAGTTATTGTGTTTTAAATTGAGTCACATTACGGAGCGACCAGAATATGACTATTTCCACCATTAGGCGGCTCAATGGCCGTAACTCTGTAATGATACATTTCCCGACATATGATCATATGAACGATTTTGCTTGTCTACCCATAAGGAATCCACCTCTGAAATTTTGCCGTACCTTTTAGTTACACCCTGTATATATGTGTGTTGGTGCCACAATAAGTTCCCAAGAATATAGATTAATTCATTTTTGATTTTAATCTACACAACAAATGCTTTTTATGAAAGCAAGGAGCCTGCGAGTTAAAGATGGTTAAAGACCGTAAATAAAATTGAAGATCTGAATTGCAGAACATCCGAAGTCCACCGAAGTACTTTTTTTGTTTTTAGAAGAAAGACAAGAAGATTATACTTGGAATGCTATTCTGTTTAGCAGAAATTATTTTGATTTTTTTTAAAGTTTTGACTTGGACTTACGTATTATGCAAGTGAATAACCCTGAAACATAGATGCTAACATAAAAAACAGAAAACGAAAAATACGAAGAAAAAGAGTGGACTTGGGATGTTTTGTAATTCAGGTTTTCAATTCAAACTTCAAATGGAACTGGGGTAACTCGCAGACAATGGCTGACTTAACACTTTGATAATAGCTGGTGTAATGGCTGGTTTGAGAACACAATTGATATGGCCTCTGTAGCTAAGTAGACTCCCACCCTTCCCCCTCAACATTGGATACGGAAATGAAAAACTTATTTAGAATTTGATTGTTGATTCCAGTATATTTCAAGCATCACTTCTCGAAATCTGGGCCTGTGATATGTCGATATATCGCAATCATCGATATCTATATTATCATATATCAACATTCGATATCCCAAATATATGGACATGAATATCATTCTAAATTTTCGATATCGATATTCGGGGAGTGGGGATGCGAGGTATAAAGGTCCCCTAGGACTTGCGATGGATGAAGAAATTAAACTTACTTTTTGCAAGATTGTTTTCTAATCATAATATCTTTATTACCAAACATTGCAATGTAAATACATCCACTTGCAAATTGTCAATATTATATGATGTAATTTCTTAGGCGCTAGAACTTTTTTGTTCCCTGAAGAAAGAAACAAAAACTCACGTGGAAAAGCAAGTACTTCGAACTTTGAACTAGAATTTACCGTAAGAAAGTTTTTTGTTTCTCTTCCTTGGAGATTTCCTTCCCTTTTGGCCTTTGGGGCCGCTAATTGGCAAAAGGTGCACACATGATCGCTATATGCATTTATGCTCTGAGGCAGTCAGAGACTTAGAAAAGAAAACGACTTTTTAATAATAATAATAATAATAATAATAATAATCATCATCATCATCATTATTATTATTATTATTATTATTATTATTATTATTATTATTATAACAATGGGGTTTACAACTAGGGTCTTGTCTCTTTATCTTGCATGGGAAGGCCGCAAGTCTGCTACGCCACTGGTGTCCCCTATTCTGTGTTTGTCTCTTTTTCGTTTCGTGTAGATATTTGTTTTTGTGCTGTTAGGCTTTTATATGAAACTTTTATATTATGTAACTTTTTCTTTTTATGAGTTTCTTTTTTTTTGGGTGGGGCGGGGGGAAAGAGAGAAATGCTTTCTTCTGATATCTGTTTCTTACCATTCATCTTGTTTGAACTGCTTAAGTAAGTCATTTTGTAACTTTTGATGTCATCCAACTCCATCACAAGAATAAAATTGTCATTCTTAACAATTTGTTTTATTCCCTTATTTGCAGTTAGCCACACTGATATATTTGTGACAAAATTGAGGTTTTGTCCAACGCCTTTCGAATTCGCAACCAACCCAACCGACGAGCTTTTTGGGTTGCCTGCTATTGCAGGAAAAGGAGAATTGCAGGTGGTAATGCACTTTTGGAGTCGTGTATACATGCATTGTTTCTTCTGTCTGCCGTTAGAAACAGCAAGCAGCAAAGATGTAGACTAGAGAGCAGAAAGTTTTTTGTGTTTTAATAAAGACTGAATCTGTACAGTGCAACGGTCTGTGTGAAGAATATTAAGGAGACGCTTGCAACTACGTTCTTATCGTTTGCAGTTGCTACAGGTCTAAAGCCTACAGAATACGGTTTACATGCCAATTTCGCAAGTGAAATATTGCTGCATAACAATGAAGATTTTCTGGATCGTGTCGTCTTCAGTGGTAAATCGACATTTCATCTAAGAGCTAATGTGAACACTCATAATGTTTGTATCTGGCCGTCAGCAAATCCTCAGGAGATGGTACACTTGAAACGAGACTCTCCTAAATTGAATGTGTTTTGTGCCATATGGCGGAAAGTTTATGGGCCTTTCTCGCCTATCGACTAGATGTGTGCCGTGTGACGAATGAATCTCACATTGAACACTTGTAGCAAAGACTGTTTGAGTTGCTCTTTTACTTGATGCATTGCTTATAATTGTACGTAAAAGGTAATAAGTACTACGAAGACTTAAAAGCCCAAAATTCATTTTGAGACACCCTGCATTTCTCACCAACAGTGTTGGAACTAAGATGTAAAAAGGAGAAAATTTTCCTTATAAAGTTATTGTTTACAACTACGATAGTATTATTAGTCGAGACTATAATTACAACAACAACACGAGTTAGTAGTAAAACAAAATGTAATCAAATGTATACTCAGTGGCCCAGGTGGCCAAAGTGGCACACACGGGTGTGTCATTTGTTTAATCCACTCCTGTGTGAACACTAATTAAGATATCGGCATATTATTCTTGCAAACTATGGTTGGACTATAGTTTATTATATTAATTTTTTTCTTCTGGTGTCGAATTTCCTTCTCAAATTTCACCCCAGTCAAAAATGCGAGAATTTTCTGATTACGAATTTCCTTACTACTTTTTTTCCTGTAGCTTCCTTCGTTGTAGACCTCCTTAAGACTTGCCAAGTAGATACCTCGGATGGATATCTAACTGATGACATCAATTGGACGGGCCTGCGCGCAGTGTTGCCAATTAGGGAAATTAAAATTTTCCTAAATTTGGGCAAAAATTAGAAATTTTTCTTTATAAATCCGTACCTATACGTCCGAGTGTAAGTCAACTTACGCCAATCGAACATTTGTCCTTACTTAAGAAACGCAAGTTCAGATCGTTACAATGGGATAATTAGGAAACGCACGAAGAATTCATATTTAGGTTCTAACCCTTGATTTTTCTAGTTTTTCCCTACTTTTCTGTTTACCGTAATATATTTTTGGTAATTACAAGTTTTGTTCCTTAAATATCGTCATAACACTTGTAGAATATATTAGTGATGTACCAATGTTTAATTTAAGATAGTTTACGTCTGTCTGGTAGCAGTATTACCAGATACAGAAAATTTTAATTCTAGATTTTAGGGGGAAATTTTGGAAAAAATATCTGTTTTGTCTCTATTATTTCCCTCTTGTTGGCTATATCGGACCAAACGTACCAGTATCTGGAAGTCTCGTCTTTGCTCTACACAACGCACTATAGAAAGTTTCAATAGGATAATTAGGGGAAGTACAATTGAGGTTTACAGTAGACCTTGTTCTCTAATTGGGAAGATAACTGTGATTTTTTTAAAGGTAGAATGAGATATTTTTTTTATTGACATGCTTACTTTATTAGATATCGTCATACTACTTGTAGGATATATTAGAGGGATACCAAATCTTATTTTAAGATAGTTTCTGTGTGTCTGATAGCAGTGTTGCCAGATACAGAAAATTTTAATTCCAGATTTTAGGGGCAAATTTTGAAAAAATTCCCTTTTTTATTTCTATTATTTCCTTCTTGATGGCTACATTCGAACAAACGTAGCAGTGTCTAGGAGCCTCATTCTTAGCCTAAGCAGCGCGCCATAAAAAGTTTCACTAGAATAATTAGGGAAAGTACAGTTGAGGTTTATAATAAACCATGTTCTGTAAGTGGTAAGAAAATGATGAATTTCTGAGGTAGAATGAGATTTTTTTAAAATTTCATGCTTACTTTGTTATATATCGCCATGATACTTGTAGGATATATTCTTGGAGTACAAAGGTTTATTTTTAGATAGTTTTCGTCTGTCTGATGGCAGTGTTCCCAGCCAAAACAATTAATTCCCGCTTTTAGGTGAAAAATTCGGAAAAAATTCCCTTTTCCCCTCGAATATTACCCTCTTACTGGCTACATTGAAACCAACGTACCACTACCTGAAAGCTTCCTCTTTGCCCTACAGAACGCACCATAAAAAGTTTCAATAGGATAATTAGAGAAGTTGTAGCCCCGGCATATTTGATTTTTGCTTGTGAGGCGTAAAAAGTGTCAAAATTTCATGTGTATGACAGAATGTTTTCTTTCTCTCTTTGGATGGAAGCAAGTGACTACAGGATTTCACTGTACCTTGTCAACACACCAAAGATTCTTTTAGGTGTTTTGAACCCATATAGCAGGAGTGGTACTAGATACAAAAAAAATTGAAATTCGGTTAGGGATATTTTTTGTAAATTTTCACCCCTACATTTCCCTCAATAATTTCCCACCCATTGGTAACACTGCAATGCAACTTACACCAAAACATAGTCACATCTATTTTCTAAAAAACAAGGCCTTAACCATATCAATCGAATGAATAGTTTTTGAGCAATAAGTCACTAACTGGAAATGTAGGAAAACGCCAAAATGACCTGGGGCCGAAAGGAATAATCACACAATTTTGCTAGTATATAGGTACAAAGAAACAAAAGATTTGTAAGTTACGAGGGCTTCGACTCAAGTTCTGTTGATTATTTCAATAATCTGCAACGTAAATCAATAAATAATAGTTGCCAGAAAAAAAACAGACATTTGAAAAAAACATGAAAAAGAACGATGTTTTTTATTAAAAAAAAACTTCACAGAAAAAAAAACCGTTTTTCTACAACACTAATTCAAACCAATTCCGGATTGAATAGATGGTTAAGGTACGAGATATAATCTACTCTTGGGAAGCTGAATTGATTACCAAAACTGCTCTATGGAAGTCAGTATTGAAACTGGAAGAATTAGTAAATTTCAACGACTTCCGGTTTTGATAGAATGATTCAGGTTGTAATGTTATGTAATCTTGAGACCATAAATCGATTATAGAAATCTGCTTGTCGTTGTCTATTACCATTTTTGTTCTATGGCAATAAATATTGAAATTGGAAAAGGCTAATTTGATCCTCTTCCAGTTTGAATAGAAGCTTAATGATGAAGATGGAACCTATTCTTGAGATGATAAATAGATTGCAGAAAACTATACTTCGATATCTCTTCCCGTCAGTGCTTAAAGTGACATCAGATGAGGTGACGGTATGGAACAAATATGACCACTTAGAGCAGTAATTTAGAGAGAACCCTAAATACCAACCCTACTCCTGACATCTTTGTACATTTATTTATGTGAAGAATATATAGAAAAAAAGAGAGAGATATTGAAATTGAGAGAGAGAGAGAAAGAGAGGACTAATATAGTTAATGTTTACTCCCCACTATCATCAGCCTAACAGAAATAAATATTTATAAAATGATTTTTTTTTTTCTAAGATTTTGTTTGAGCATATCGGTGATCTAAATTTGGAAGAACACGGATGGTACGTTTACTTAAACATCGCATTTATAAAAGTAACCAAGTTAGTTCTGTCGCTTTTTGTGGAGGTCTATGTTCAATTGGCCCTCACACCGTGAGTTGAATGCGAATGGAGATAAGGCGGAGGTCAGCTGTTGGTGCGAGTAAATCCAACATACTACCTGGTTGTGGCAGTTCAGTTACACCGTGAACTTGCGTAACGACACAGTGAACATGGGTCTTCCCAGCGCTGTAACTTAGATTTTTTCTGGGGGGCAGGGGGGGCAATAACACGCGTATATGAGCTCCCCTAGAAAAAGTTGTTTTTCTAATTCTTGAGCCCCCTCTTTTCATCTTTTTCTTATCCTTTATGGGCTCCCGGACCTGCGGGTCCTCCCGCACAGCAAGGTCTGCGGGATCGTTAGTTACGCCCCTGGGCCCGTTTCATACACGACAAATTAATGAAGGGGACAAGATTGATAAACCTCAAAGCCATAAGAATGAATATTATTTCTAGGGTCCCTAGCAATTGAGGCGAACAGTGGCCAGACATGTGAGGAACTGGGATTATAATTCAGTGTGAGTGAAGAAATCATTTGGCAGCACCTCCATCAACTTAGGAAGCATTACTGGTTGGGTCGATGGGTCCCACATGATTTGAATCCGGGTCAGAAGACAACGCGAGCAGACACCTGTGTTTCTTTGTTGTCTCGACTGAGGAAGGAGCCATTTCTGGACAGGGTGTTGACATGTGATGAGAAGTGGGTCCTGTACAAAGCTCCACGGCGCCGTCATCATTGCTTAGCATCCCATGAATCGTTTCCAAAGCAGCCGAAACTATCACTACACCAGAAGGTCCTCCTGTATGTTTGGTGGACTGCTTGCGGCATCGTGTATCGGGAACTGCTACCAGCTGGTCAGAACATAAATGCAACTGTGTACTGTCAGCAGTTGAGCCGTGTTCAAGAAAAACTCAATACTCTGGAGCCAGCACTTCAGAATTGCAAAGGGATTCTTCTGTTGCAGGACAACGCTAAGCTCCACGTGGCTAGGATGACCTGGGACACCATTCTACGCCTTGGATTGGAAGTACTATTGCATCCACTATAGTTCCCGGACATTGCACCGTCCGGTTATCTCCTGCTCCGTTCATTGGATAATCACCTTAGAGGACGTCAGTTTAAATCCCTAGTAGAGGTGCAAAATACACTTGATATCTTCTTCGCTTCACGGCCAAGTTCTACCGTGATGGAATCCATGGCCTTCCAGAACGTTGTAGAAGGTCGTCGATACTGACGGGGACTATTTTTGATCTTCCAGCTACGTCTTAGATGGCATATCGATGTTCGAAGGTGCTGGGTGAAAAAGCGACAGAACTTTCTTGGTTACCTTTATACAATAACATAGTGATCCAACGTGGCTTTTAAGTCGATTAAAAGAGACAAACGAAGAAAAAAAAAACATATATGCCCATAACTTTTTCGTCTCCTTTTCAAGGCTTTGTAGGAACTTTCGTCTCGTCTCTAGTATCTAGCACAGTTCTTTCCAATCTCATTTCTATTTTCGACAGCTTCATCTGGTCTCGTCTTGTCTCATGGTCAACACTAATTTTGTTATAGTTGTAAACACAGAAGTCCAGACAACGTGAAATGAATAATTTTGATTTTTTTAAAAAAAGTCAATGCCAGGGGTGGATCCATGTTAAACATTTTTGGCGGCGATACGGTAGTTGGAATTTTTGAAGGGGGATGTTTGAAATTGCTTGCACAAATGTTGAAAAATTCAAGAGCACAAATTCTGCCATTGAATAGGGTGATATGGAACTGTTATTTCTTAGGAAGCAGCAGCAACGAGATCTTTGACAATACAAACATATTTGTTGACTCAATTTCGTCATACTTATTTCTATGTGTAAAATCTGTTTTTTTCCTAGACGCAAATTACAATTTAAATGTTATTTTTACCGGTATGCCATACCGGCCGATTTTCTAACTTTCGGATGCATAACCGGCTCATACCAGCTCACTTTAAGCACTGCTTCCAGTTTTTGTTCTACGGATATGAGTGAAAGTAATATTAAATTTGGGCGCTCTCTGGTTTTGATAGTGTGTTCGGGATAGTCATGGTATCGTCATCCGCAAAAAATGTTGGCATATACTGTAACTTCCACATTTTCGTTAATAACTCAGTTTTCCTCACATTTTATTACCTCTTTGTGCTTTCTTTAACAAAGAAGTGTGGTAATGAATAATTGTTTGACTTTTTAGAAAATGGAGCAAAATAAGAAAATTATAAGCAAAACACCTTTATTGTTATGAAACATTAGTCAGACAAATAATTACGCGAAGAATATTCCGGGAAAATTAGAGGAAAAATGACTTGACACACTGCACAGGTATTAGGAACATCCACAAAGATATATATGTGAAGTGTAAAGAAGATTGGATAATAAACTATGTATTTCTGTGCTGAACATACAATCACACTTCATGCACTTCCAATATGCAAGACCAATTAATATCTTCTGTCGAAATTACTGAAAAAGACAGAAAGTTGCTATTGAAAAGTCTAAGTGAAACTTTCGCTTGGAACGATTCTATTTGTAATATTACAACACATCCTCTCGTAAGTTGCTTCCGTGGTTAAGCGGGTTTAGTAATGCTGTTGAAGTTCTGTAATCAAAGGGGTCAGTTCGAGCCTAAGTACGGAAAGTTTTCCTTTTTCTAATATAGGGAAACATTTTTTAAAATATAAATATCTACTTTGAAGTGCTTGAAAAATCAAAACCTGATGAACTGTCACGTTTCAAAGCTCAGTCGCATTTATTCGCCATGTTCCTTATTTATATACGAAAATGCTAATATGAGAAACGTTAACACATAATATCTAATGTTTTCATTCTCAAAAGAATTCCCCGAGGAGCTCGATATGCTGTTGCGAAGAAGTTAGCTTCTATCATCGCAGATTGTGTAAACCAAAATGACACCTCTGACTGGAAAAAATTATTATGTTTCCCTTATTATGGACTCCATATACCAACTGAGAGAAAGAATAAATCTCTCATAAATCTCGTGAAAGAACACCTAAATTTGTCTTCTCCACCAACAAATCGCTTCAAAAAGAAGAAAAAATCAGAGCTTTCCAAAAGAGTGGCAGCGAAAATTTCGGATTTTGACACAAAAGGTGCAATTCGATTGTTAAGATCAGATGACACATTGGCCCCAGTGAACGAGGAGACCTATAAGCTTCTCACCAACAAACATCCCATGCCATCTAGGGAATTCTCGTTTCCAGATTCTCCTTTGGAAAGTGACCCTGTATTAACGGTGGATGCTAAGATGGTCTTGAGAGCTATCTACAGTTTTCCCAGTGGTTCAGCTCCAGGCATTGATGGCTTATCTCCACAACACCTAAAGGATCTGTTATTTAAATCGGCAGGGGAAGCAGCTGAAATATGATTGGATAACCTAACGAGGTTAATTAATCTTATTTTGTGTGGAAGAGTGCCTCAAGATATACGAAAATATTTCTTTGGAGCCACACTTTATGCACTCCGTAAGAAAGAAGGCGGAATTCGTCCCGTAGTTGTAGGTTGCACCTTAAGAAGATTGGCTTCTAAGCTCGCATGCTCCAGTGTTTATCAGCAATGCTGTTCCTATTTTCAGCCCAACCAATTAGGGTTCGCAACGAAAAGAGGGTGTGAAGCAATTATTCATTCAACTCGAACTTTTATCAAAAACCATGAAAATTCACAGCACGTCATTCTCAAAATAGACTATAAAAATGCCTTTAATACGGTGAAACGTGATATCATGTTAAGTGAAATAAAGCAACAGCTCCCTGCCACCTACCCCGTTTTCTGGCAAAGCTATGTTTGTCCATCAATGCTGTTTTTTGGAGAGAAAACAATACTGTCCCAGGTCGGTTACCAACAAGGAGATCCCGCTGGCCCAATGCTCTTCTTTATCAATTCATCCTATAGTTCGCAAATTATCATCTGAACTAAAAATCTTTGACTTTTACATCCCACGATGATGCCGGTTAGGCTAAAGGAGACGGTGATGATGAGTGATGAAAGAAATGGTGGAATGAAGAAAGTGGGAGGAAACGGGAGAACCCCGAGAAAACCCACGTACATGGTGTTTGTCCACTCATCTGAACTAAACTTATTTTATCTGGATGATGGTACTTTGGTTGGTTCCCCACAATCCGTCTTTCAGGATGTGAATATTTTATTAGCAGAGTCTAAACGCGTTGGTTTAGAAGTTAATCCTTCTAAATGTGAACTGTTTTTCACATCTGGACAAGTAGACCTCACTATTGTATCACAATTTCAACAGCTTCTTCCTGGTCTTCGAGCAGTTAATGCGAACTAGTTATTTCTTCTAGGTGCTCCACTGCATGAAACAGGTTACGAAATAGCTTTTAATGATCACCTAAATCAGCTTAAAACTGTTATTGGACGGTTAAAAATTTTACCATCTCACTTGACATATTTCCTTCTAAAAAATTGCATGGGTATATCAAAGTTACAATATTTTCTTCGAACTACTCCAACATGATATATGCCATCCAAATGGATGCCATACTTCTCAAAATGGATGCCTGCCTCAAAAGAGCATTAGAGTCTATCGTAAATATATCTATGAATCAAATAAATGGATACAAGCTAGTCTTCCAATTCGTTTCGGAGGTTTGAAGATCCGCAGAGTCTCCGACCTCAGTCTTCCAGCTTTTGTTTCCTCGTGTTATGGGGTGAGACCACTCATCTCCAACATTCTAACATTCCCGTTGATGATGTGGTCATTCATCATTTGATAGAGGCAATTGACTTATGGAAGTTCTTATTTGGACAAGATATACCATCCACATTGGAAGTGCAGAAAAGCTGGGACCAAATAATCTTAAAATCAATTATTGAACAAGAGTTATTTTTGGTTAATGTATTTGATATAGCTCGCTTTAAGGCTTTACAAGAAAAGAATCTGGCGCATGGTTGCAATCAATTCCATCGAGGAATACTGGAACTTACATGGATAACAATTCTTTTCGTCTTTGTGTTGCTCTGCGCCTTGGCATGAGCCATGAACATATGTAAAAATTTACAAGCATTTGTCGGGAGGAAGTCAATGAAAAGTGTTTGCATTCATTGAGCTGTCCCAAAAGCGCAAGCAGAGTGTAACGTCATATTGAATTAAATAATATCCTAAAGCGTGCTTTGGCCAGCATAGACGTGCCTTCAATTTTAGGACATCAGATTTATCAAAGGATGATGGGAAAAGACCAGATGGCATCACTTTAATCTACTGGGAAAGTGGGCAAAGTCTAGTATGGGATGTCACTTGTGTTTATACTTTTGCAGCTTCTCATATCATATCAACATCTAAGGAAGCTGGAAGTGCGGCAGAAACAGCGTGCAGACGAAAACATTTAAAATATAAATGCTTAAAAGAGGAACATTTTTCGTTCCCTTTGCTGTTGAAACAATGGGTGTTTTCAGCAGAGGCAAAGAATCTAGTGCAGCGTTTCCCAACCTTTTTCAACTTGCGGCACACTACGGGTGTAACTTGAATTCTCGCGGCACACTCATAGATATTATTATTATTTTATTTGCAAATATAAAATACCATGGTATTTTTTTTTTCTGTGATTACCGATATCCTTCTCACAGAGATGAATGCTCGATTACTGGTTTTCCCCTATGCTAATTCATTAACCTTATTTTTTTGTTCTAATTTTAAAATAAAAAAACAATTGCAATGAAATATAGGACTCAGATTTTTAAAAATACGCTTTCTTTTTCGAAAACTTTATCCAACCTTTCACTAAGAACGAAGATCACTAAATAACGAACGTACAAACAAATGTCTTGTACTTTTAACTTTGCTGTTTTAACCAAAACCGGTGTATATTGTTGCAATCACACAGTTTGCGATGCGTCGAAGTCAAAACACACCTGTTGAACAAAATGTTGTTCTATCATTCACGTGCGAATGAGTGTTCTACGAACGTTCACTTGACGCCTATCGTACAAGTGCTTCCAATTCTCGGTAGTATGACTCTCAATTGAAGCGTAACATAGCAGCTAACTGTGGAAATGTGTACGAACCGAAATACTGTCTGGTACACAGTAATAGATGTAGAATAATATGTTACAATTACAGTAATTTTTCTATAGTAGAAATTCATAGTATTGTCAAATACAAAAATATACATTTTTCCTATGTCTTGCAATTTGGTTGCTACAGAACTAATAATTTTGTTTCGATTTCCTCGCGGCACACCAGCGGTCCATTCGCGGCACACCAGTGTGCCGCGGCACACCGGTTGGGAAACGCTGATCTAGTGAAACAAATAGGTTCACAGCTGGTTGTGAAAACAGGAGATCCGCGGAGCAAACAATTTTTAATGCAGAGACTCAGTTGAGCAATTCAGCGGGGAAACACAGCTTGTTTTTTTAAATCATTCCCCTCTGCTCCTATTATGGAAGAAGTTTTTTTATCTTAAATAGTTAATCCGTTCCACGCTAGCCACATCTACCATCAAGTACTGTTATATGAAGGTTCAATTATATCACATTGCACAGCACAGTGTTGCCTGGAATCTCGTATATTATGTAATGCATTGATTCTTTGTACATCATTTTGTATATTTCGATTAACTCTTTATCTATGACAGGTTGAGGATATTTCTTTTAATGTTTTTCATGTCTAATTTATTTTATGTTCTTTGGTTTGTCATTTAATTTACATTTTTATATTATGTATGTCGTTTATAACTTAATGCATCTTTGTGTACTGGAAATTGTAAGTGGACAGATTGTCTGTTTCCTGATAATAATAATAATAATAATAATAATAATAATAATAATAATAATAATAATAATAATAATAATAATAATAATAATAAAAATTCTGGATATATTGTTTTTATAAGGAATAAAGAGGCTTCAAAATCTGAAAAATACATTGTTAATGTAAGCCTCTTAAAGAGCTGTATTATAAATAAACTCAAAATATATTTATGGTAAAAAAAACTTATAATGAGAACACATTTATGAGTGGAGTACCTGAAACCACATGTCTAAAATGAAATTTATTCATGTGGATTGTATTCATGAAAAATGGGCTCAGAGGATCGTAATTCACCTAGTTTATTCAGGGACTATGTGAATTCCTTCCTTAAAATTAAGCAGTAAGCCTCAGGTTTTCTTGCATCATGTAGAATTGAAGAAGACAAGGGGAGGTATGTAAACGAGTATCGTGCCCATGAAGGCATTCAATTAAAATATGATAATATTGAGACGAACCCGGTTTTGAGATATATCACTAAGATATTCTTCAATTCACTTTATTGAGTCAGCGTACGGATCTGCCGCAGTCAAAAATAGTTGATAATGCAGAGACGTTTCTGACGTTTCGGCGCGATAAAGTGTCTAGACTGTTACACGCATAGGTGAAACTCATTTGATCATCACATACAAAGACATCGAGGACGAAAATAAGCCGTGGATGTTCTCGAATGCTGTTTGCTGCGTTTATTACGTCATGGGCAAGGCTACGCGTTCATGATCTATTGACATCTACCGGACATGATAAGGTATTATACTGTGTCACGGACACAGTATCATCTTTGTCCAAGGACATAATGATAAACCCAGGGTTACAACCGGTTCATACTTGGGAGTATAAACTAATGAAGTTCCGGAAGGGTAGGAAAGCTATTGTTTATCGAGTTAGGTGCTAAAAATTACGCGTATAGATGGAAGGAAATTGGGACGGAAAAATCAGGTTATGTATATAAGATAAGGGGAATTACTTTGGACTCTAGAACGAGGGAAAAAATAATTTCGAATATTTTTATAAATTAGTAACCGTGAAAATTGGAAAGAAAGAGTTAGAATTCTCAGGTAGGATTGTGCGTGCGTAAGTGTGGGTTTACCATTGTGTCGAGACTTGAAACCAAGACACATCGAAAGGTTGACAAGGAGAGACTACTATCGTAGTATCTCCTACGATTATCAAAGTCATAGTCTTGCCTACTAATGCGTTGTGCAAATGTATGAGTGTGTATTTGTGTAGAATTGTAATGTGTGTATGCATATAATTAATTGTTTTCATTATCACATGAAACTATAGAACAAAAATATAAAGAAAATGAAATATAACATTAAATCATATTTAAGTATAATAATTTCTCATATGTAAATATAATAATATTGTAGGTATTGTAAATAATAGTGTGAATGGCTGGAATCATCTATGGAAAGCATACATTTACGTTGACATCACTTGTATATATCATATTAATATTCTGGACTATAGTTTTTCTTTTGAACTTCGTAATACCCGATTAATATAACATCCTCATTTAATATACAGTAGCAAATACATCTACTTACACCACCGACTGATATGAAAATATTACATTGTAAATAATGTATCTAATGCAAATATTGTATATTGTAAATAGATAGTTAAATACAATTACTTATGATAATTATTTAAATAGTTATACACGAATTTATATAAAAATCATATTAATATACATGTAAATGAAAAACGTCAATCAACACGCTACCATGTATTCCCTTTATATTTAAAGAAGAAAAGACGTTTTACGATAATAAAAATTAACTCACATATCAATTAAATATTTTATTTCCAATTAAAAATACCTATATACAAACAGTAATACTCATATCATATTGTAAAATTCTGTTCCTTACAGTTTATAGATAGAGCAAGGTTGAATAATTGAGTGTCCAGAATCGACTCCCACTACCAGTTCATTTACCAATTCTCAAATAGATTACAAAAGTATTCACAAAAACTCATATACAATTCTGTAATATAAGGTTCTGGCTAAATACAGGTACGAGGGCTATCCAGAAAGTAGATTACGTTTTGGAATAAAAAATCAACAAAGTATAGGAAACAAATTTTATTATATACAGATGAAAGCCACACACAAATACTACTTTTCGACATAGTCACCATTCAAATTAAGGCATTTATCGTAGCGATGTACGAGCTTGGAAATTCCTTCGTCGAAAAATTCGGCCGCCTGCGACTTCAACCACTTCGTTACCTCTTCTTGCAGCTGTTCGTCGTCATCAAAACGCTGCATAGCCAGCCACTTCTTCATTGCTGGGAATAGGTGGAAGTCGCTCGGTGCCAGGTCGGGACTGTACGGCGGATGAGGAAACAACTCCCACTGAAAAGATTCAAGAACTTCACGCGTGACATTTGCCGTGTGGGGCCGGGCGTTGTCGTGAATCAACAAGATCTTAGAGCTCAACATTCCTTTGCGCTTGTTTTGAATTGCTCTTCTGAGGTTTTGCAGAGTTTGGCAATACCTTTGAGCGTTTATTGTAGTGCCTCTTTCCAGGAAGTCCACCAAAATCACACCTTTTCTGTCCCAAAAAACAGTCGCCATCATCTTCCTTGCCGACATTGTTTGCATGCATTTCTTGGGTTTTTGGGGAGAACCTGTGTGCCCCCACTGCATTGATTGCAATTTCGTTTCACAGTTCACGTGTTTCACCCATGTTTCGTCACCAGTAACGATGCGATCGAGTAAAGAGTCACCATCCTTATTGTAGGCGTCCAAAAAGTGCAACGCTGCAGCCATTCGCTGATTTTTATGGTCCTCTGTCAAGATTTTTGGAATCCATCTTGCACAAAACTTGTGGTAACCAAGCTTTTCGCTGATGATTTCGTGCAACAAACTTCGCGAAATTTGTGGAAAACTCAAAGAAAGTTCCGTTATTGTGAACTTTCGATTTTCACGGACTTTAACATCGACTTTTTCGACAAGTTCGGCAGTCACTTTGCTGGGTCTCCCACTTCGATCTTCGTCGTGAACATTGGTTCGGCCATTTTTAAATCTTATGACCCACTGTCGCACTCCACCTTCAGTGATAATGTTGTCCCCATACACTTCACACAGCTGCCGATAGATTTCTATCGGTTTACAGTTTTTTGCTGTCAGAAACCTTATTACTGCACGCACCTCGCAGCTCGCGGGATTTTCAATTAACGCAGACATTTCAAACCGTCACAGTATCTTAACGGAGCACAGCACGAACCTCTCACTAGCACGGCTAGATGCCGACTGAGCTGCGCAACGCTCTGACCCCAAGATGGCCGCGCTAGCCCCGCCCCTAGCGGACACAGACGAAAACGTAATCTACTTTCTGGATAGCCCTCGTATCTGTCACCTGAGGCCTCATGAGGGGTTGTAGGGCACACTCTACTCCGCTGTAAGCCAGGATAGGTTGTGGTTAGGATTCTCCCGCTGCTCCACTATAAGCAGCAAAGAGAGGCAAAGTCTACGGACCCTTAGCTTGCAGCTGCAAGTCTATAGAGAGGAGACCAGAAAACTTGTGAAGATCTGCCGGCAGCGTCTTATTATAGAGGCGTCTTGGCGGCGGTGGCGCTACAGCTCCCACGTCGTCATGTGGTTTGTAGGAGGCGCTGGTGGTCTGTCGTCTGCTTCCTATAGTATGTAAATTCACGTGAAGTGTAGAAGTCTGTTGTAAATCCATGTGGATTATTTACAAACAAGAGCGTGAAGTATTGTTTATATACAGAAGCACGTGGTACATTACAATATAAATAAGTATGTGTATTATATAAAGGATAACGGAAGAATACATATACTTCGTACAGCATCCCATCAAGTAACGAACTATAAAATAAATTTAGTCCTGCGTTTAGTAATACTTTATGTGTCGCATTTACAGTTTTTATTCCTCTAATATACATACATATTAAATGAATCATAACATGCAAAGCATCATGGGAATACACGAATGCTGCTCTTCATGTGATATCATGCTATCTTCTACAGGGATGATTCAACTAAATACGTAAGTATGCGGTAAGTATTATGAAACAAGTGGTCACTTTCAATATATCGCCCATAATATTCATGTTCTCCAACATACAGCAGATCTTACCATACATCTATTACTAAACATTTTACCATTTATGCGGCCATTCACTCACGGAACGAGTGATTCCTTAGTTTTCTGTGTTGTTGAGCCCTGCGGTCGGCCATATTTCTTCCGGCTCTTATGCTTCTCCATGTTGCCCCCAGCCGCTATAAATTTGCGTATGTACCACTATGTTCAAAAAATGGCGCATATACTGTAAGTCACAATTTGTCGCATTTATTCCATTTTCCTTACATTTATGGATAAAATTCTGTAATTACTAAGTGGAGATAATAGAAACCAACCCATTTATGGATATATTTTCAAAATATATAATAAGATAATAAAAATATAAGCAAAAAACAAAATTATACTCGATTTCGTGTATCCTGGCAAACATTCTTTCGAGGGATTTTTGCAGTAGCAGAGCACGATTGCGAAGGGAAATTGACAATTACCAGTAAAAAAAGCTGGAGCGATCAACTAGAAAGTGGAGTAAAATATTGAATTTATTGGTTCAAACCTAGTGTCTAGATTTCTGCCAAATATAAATTAGCGTCTGTAACCAAGATTTCGCACGCAAATATAGAAACAAACAGGAAATCTTTTGTCTTGTGGTTCGAAGTGACACTCTCCATGCTTATACAAGACAGAAAAAACCTAAAATAGAAATTAAACCTACAGAACTCTCCGTCATTAGGTGCTTAGAGTGGCGGTCTAGAAGTTTTCTAGTATTTTGGCACCAGGTCGAATCCCATCCCATCTTCGTTTTTTTAACAAAGCGTCACAGGAAGTATAATTTTCATGTTAATAAGAAACGAATCAATATAATAAGGAAGCAACTTACTGATGTTTTCCTTTAATCGACGTAATTTAGTCAGGATTAGAGTACTATTGGTAACAGAAGTTGTTTTCCGTATATGGTCTTGTATGCTTACTACTCCCTTCCCCGTTCTTGCACAGCAGACCAACTTCAACTAACTGAAGGTTTATGTGAGTAAGGAACAGAAAATATTCGTAACATGCAGCCTTCCCAAACATAGCGCTAAACAACGAATGAAATAGAAAACTTTGTGGTCATGAAAAAAGGATAAGCTGAGGTAAAATTATTCTTCTGTTGTTTAGGTTATTGAAAATACTTTGCTTTGGTAAATATCATACATAGATGTGCAAGAAATGCCATTATATTCGTAAGTCCGTGCAATGAATAAAGAATGCTTTCTTTGAACACAAATAAATTAAATTATACAGATGTTAGTGCGTGGAACATGAATACGAACTGGAATACGAACGTGTGTATCAAAGATAATCATACCATTCGTCTAAAATATACACTAGCGTGAACAATTGATATTAAAAGCATACAACAAACATAAGCTACTTTAATCTAGCATGACTTCACATTAAACATAAGTTATTAAACTTTCCGAATGACAGATTATCACCTCATGTATCGGTGTAGTTCTATTCATTTTCACCTTTGTGGCCGCAGTGGCTCAGTGGTAGAGCGTTCACCTCTGGTTCATGGAGTCCTTGGTTCGATCCCAGATCGTGCCTATTCTACTTTCTGGTGGACAAACACTACGTGTGTGGGTTTTCTCGGGTTTCTTCCGTTTCCTCCCACTTTCTTCATTCCAACCTTTTCATTCATTTCCCATCATCATCGTCTCCTTAAGCCTAAACGTGGGACGTAAAACCTAAAGATTTCATTTCATTTCATTTTCACATTTGAGCGACGAAAGAAGAAATTGTAGTGATAGTAATAAAATTCGAATTCGAGATTTCAATGAATTTACGTATGTTGGCCCCCAACATATCGGTAAAATGTTTTTTCCATATCTGTCCATCTCTTCGTCACGCTCTTACATGCACTCAACTAGAGGCCATGGCAGTCAACGTATCTGGACTTATTCTAGACATAATGAAACGAACGCGCCATTAGTACTTAAAGGAATATCCCTATACCTCAACTTCCTTTTTACAGGTCGTTTCGCCAATAACGGACCACGGTAGAACATGGATATTTAGATAGAGCGCATACTAGTTCCTTTGTAATTCCTTAAACCGCTTGGGATCGGTCCTCTAGTTTCTAAGGCAGAGCGTTTCGAAACGTGAATTTTCGAATTTTCGGCGGCTCATAACTCTGAAAGGAGACGTTTTTCGTCCCATGTTTATTAGAACTTTTTTCTTTCATTTCATATATGGAATCACCTCCCAAAGTTTGTCCGTGGAGTTACCTACCACCCTATATATATATATATATATACAGAGTGCTAATGAACTATACCATCAAACTTTAAGAGGTGATTCCTCACATCAAAATAAGTCAAAAAGTTCCCACGGACCTATGGGGAAAAGTGCATAGTTTCAGAGCTAGGGCTGTCCAAAATCGCGAAAGGGCCAAATTTCAAGAAGTCTTAGTTCTAATTTGAGAAACAGTGGATGCTGATCCTTATCAGCGTAAAGGAAGTCATGCATACGCAGTCCAAAAATGCACATTTCATTAATGTTCAATTTGTGTGCAAGGCACACCTTGCCGTAATTCTTATAGATTTGTGTATGCTAGTAACAAATAATTAGTAGATTAAGACGTACCAGGCCTGGTTAATAGTTTAGTAGTGTATATATTGTGTATATATGTACTTATCCATATTCATATTTTTTATTCTTGTAAATTTCTTGTATTCAATTTAGCGAGATTACTATAGTTGGAAACAGATAAGAACTGAAAGAGGTCTTTTTTTGCACTTTTCGTAAAACCAATTGATTTATTTTTGGCCTGACAAAGTGTAAATTCATTGAACTAATTCCACTGAAAAAAATTAATAAATGTTCGAAACGTGCCTATATTAATTATTCTTATTTGATCTTGCATCGTTCGGCCTAATCCTCGTTTCGCCTAACCAATTACCTGACACTTTTATGGCAGATAAAAAATAAGCTTTATGTCCGCCAGTTCAGGCGAAATAAGGATACTCGTTTGGCCTAATCCTCGTTTTGCCTAAAATGATTGGGCTATAAAAAAACGTGGAGATAAAACTGGAGGGAATTTTTTTCGAAAAAAAATATTCCCCACTATGTGAACAACTGAGATATACAAATTAGTTTTCCCATAACTAATTTGTGATAGGACTATTTGCTTTCGGAAAAATGTTTCGACAATTGTACAGTTACTTTTCCGTTCCATTTTGAGAATATTAATGCCCCCACAGGGTGTATAGTGACTATATTTGAGACGAGAGAAACACAAAAATTTACAGCTGTTATTAATTTTGTTTGAAGGTGAGTGCTGTTCAAAAGTAACTTTTAGTTTGCAGTTTGTTTCAAATATCTGATATTGTCAAATTGTACTGCTAATGGGTACGTTAAAGGAAATATAGTTTGTGTGTTTCTTCTTATGTAGGCGCAAAAGTTATTTTATTGTAGGTTTTGCTGATCTTTCAGATGATTTCATTCCAGTTTTAACGTTGTTTTGAAACTGTTAATGCATTATAAGAGATCCGATTGTGATTCTATTGTAATTACAATTCGTATGAAATTTGTAACTATTTCGAGCTAGATCTGACAAAAGATCCCTAAATATGCTCATAACTTAACAATGGACAATTGTGATCGCAATGAGTGATTTGTGACAAATCGCTCCGCTGACAAATTGCTCTTTGGATAATTCCACAATTCAAACATCTCAATGTGTTACTGACAAAGAAAGAAGAAAAATATATTTCATTTCTTATTATTACTTTTGAAATTACAACTTTTGAGTTGAATTTCCACTCCGTTTCACATACTACCGGGAATGTCCGTAGCATAAGTATCTGAGATGCACAATGAAATTGAAATCCGGGCTTCTCGGTGGTTGTTTCAGCAGGAAGAAGTTGAATGTTCCTCCAAACAGATGGTGGCCAACCGGGATCCGTTATGAGGATGGTTGTCCTGCTGCTACACTCCATTTCCACTCATATGACAGAAATAAAGATATAGTTGACTCTGGTGATCTTCGTACTTCGATACAATACAGGTGAATAGTAGGTACCAAAGGTCCAAAACATTGCTTACAGAAAAACATTATAAATCAACATGGTCTCCTTATCTTGTACAATTCCAATCTGACATGATTTCGTTGGGCTGGCACCAAATTATACATCACTATAATTTGACATTGATGACATTGAAATCGAGACTCATCGCATCAGGGTTTGCTGGTTTAAACCAGCTGTTAAAAAAATGGTTTAAACCAAAAAACGAAAAATGTTCGTAAAAGTGTAAGTGTTCGTAAAATCTTGATGAACACACAGTTACGGGTTATCACGTTTCACTCCCGTATATTATTCGTATTATATTCAGACCTAAATTTCCCATTCATTACTCAAAAAGATTATACTACAAAAGCAATTTTGTATTTTTTTATAAGTTTATGAATGCTTCTTTTGTGATTTTTTTATAGTTTGTTATTATTGTTATGCAATTTCAATCAAAGAAAAATTCTAAATATTGTTTCGTTTTAATAATGTTTACTATTGATAAAATACATCGAAATCCTGTAGTTTTCTGGGAAGAGGAGGGTTCATACAAATCCCACGAGAGGCATCTATTGAAATCATAAGTATATTTGGTATTTATTTATGAATAAATGGGTCAGAGCCAAAGTGGACTCAAATAATTCGTATCTTTATTCACTTTTCTTACAGATATGCAAATTAAGTCTATTTCTTCTTCTTCTCGTTGTATTTCTCTATCTTGGACTAATAAAAGTCGTATTGAACTAACTTGGACTAAATTAGTTCTTCTGTACTCTGCAGCATTTTGAAATTGTCCATATGTAATTCTGTATAATGGTTTCACTTGTGCAACTGGTTATCTTTTTGTTCTTCTGAAATGACTCTTGACAGTTACATTAACAAGTACCTAAAGACCAGCACAACGTATTTTTACCAAGAGTCCTTCATGAGTGAGTCGGCAGACATATCGCATTTGTGGTCAATTAGTCCCGGTTTCGAGTTCAAATGGAGGACAATTTCTCTCGGATGTAAGCCGAGAAGCGGTTTGATTCCGCTTTAAGCTTATGTGACCTCTTCCAGCATAACCCGGTTGTTGCATAATAACACCAAGATGAAACAAACTTATTTCTCTCCATATGTGATATAAATACATACAGCAAATTATTTAAACAAAAAACCTGGTTTAAACTAAAAAAAATGCCGTATTTAAAAAAACGGTTTTTTTAAAGCATGTTTTTTGCAAACCCTGCATCGCACCATGCTACTCGTTTTTATGATCCAGTCACGGCATTCTGTTGCCAGTGTAAAACATTAACCGTAGTGACATATAATGACAAGTAGTAGACTCATGGGTTATCGGTTTCTGAAGTCCATACGATGAAGCGAACGTTGTCTACTAACTATCCGGCTGAACCCCTTATTCAGTTGGGTGTCCGTCTTGGCTAAGGTTTACTGGTGCTCGGTGCAGTAAGCAAAGTTATGAAAACATTTATACCTTGTTCTCTTACATGTGAGTTTCTTTTTACCTTGTTAAATTATGCAGATTCAATATTGATACCGGAAATATATCTATAACTTACGGCAGGAATAGAGTGATAATGTGAGACATGCAACCTGTTTATTGGAAACTGAATTCTCATCAAACACGTTTTCACATTATCTCTTACGATTTTTAATATTTAGGAATCAATATTGAAACCGAAAGTTGTACTAGTTCTTACTTTAATAGAAGACTGAAGCTGAGATGAAATCTATTCTTAAGATTTGGAATCCATACCATAAATCGTTTGGGTCGTTAGAGAACGTGTTGATATATATACGATATATGAGTAGGCCAATGGCAAAACCCGTTAAATTCACTTTTTTTTTTTTCAAAAAATGAGATAGTGGTTGCTCTGGAAACCTTAGTTGGAAAGCTGTTATTTCCAAATAGTATTCAGTAGAAAAAGCCATTTTAACTAGTTGAAAATTCAGATTGAAATATGTGCCAATTACCAAAACTTGTTAAATCCATCATGGCAAACCCAGTAGATGCAAAACCAGTTAAATCCCTCTTCCATATTCAGTTTCATAAACTGTTAAATCCCAAACCTGCAAATAACCTCATGAGAAAAGCAGAATCAAACCCGGTTAATGCCATATTTCAAACAATTTGAGGTTTCGTACTGTATAGGATTAGTTTAGTAATCTGAATATTGATTGCAACTTTTCGTAAATCATTCGAAATTTTATTTGG
The DNA here is from genome assembly GCF_964235325.1 of Thermobia domestica. Classification (NCBI taxonomy): domain Eukaryota; kingdom Metazoa; phylum Arthropoda; class Insecta; order Zygentoma; family Lepismatidae; genus Thermobia; species Thermobia domestica. The sequence goes on from NC_137470.1 coordinate 92,648,779, forward strand.
CAGAATTTGAAGAGTGCGCTTTCATTATTTTTTTTAATTTTTGGACTGAAAATTGAAAAAAAAAAAGAAAATGAAATCTTTAGTTTTACGTCCCACGATTATGCCGGTTAGGCTAAAGGAGACGGTGATGATGAGAAATGAATGAAATGGTGGAATGAAGAAAGTGGGAGAAAACGGGAGAACGCCGAGAAAACCCACGAGCACGGTGTTTGTCCACCACAAAGTCCACATGGCGCGAGCTGGGATCGAACCAGGGACCCCAAGCACCGGAGTTGAACGCTCTACTACTGACTCGTGAGCCACCGCGCACCCTGGACTGAAAGTGGAGACACTATACGTCTTAACCTAACTGTTCGTGAAACTTTTCCGTGCTTATTTGCTTTTTTTTTAATAATTACTAGACAAATGCACGCAAAATCGAAAGAAAACGATACTCTAAGCAGCGATGATCATAATTTTGTTATCAGACAACACCAAAATTGTCTAGAAAACATACAAGACACATGAAAAACTGGAAACGAAATGTAGCCAAAAAGACAAGGTGAGGGGGCTATCTATGGTTAAAAGTCGTTTGTTTTGTATTTCAAGGTAACTCTTTACTTTGAACAGAACATTGTTGGATTAGGTTCTTCTCTAAACGGTCTCTTCAGCTTCAGCAGAACCTCTTTCTTAAAATGTCTCGTGTCAATTATCATTCAAAATTATAACATGCTTCTGGTACAACATGTTAAAAAATGTTGCCACTTATTTACCATTTCTGATTCTCTTTCTACCACTGTTTTGCTCAAACTCAACATTTGCACATTTTGTTTTGCTATATTTCAAATTCATATATTGGGATAATTGGCAAATTAATATTCTCCCTATGTTAGTCCATAAAAGGTTACAAACTCTTCCAAAATATAGTCATTCAGTTTAGAAATGTATACGGATAGGTATAATTAACTCCGCTTGTAGTTACGAAGGGTTTAACGATTGAAAGGAGTTCAAAGCTCACGTTTTACAAAGAGGTTTTTGAGGAATAGAAAACCGAGAAAATGGTGATGCACCAGAGGACGACGACGATATGGATATCCATTTAGTAGATGATGATGGAGAGGATTTTACATAATTCAATTTTTTGTACATTTGGATCCATTGTTTTCAATTTAGAACAAAATTAATGTAGCATTTATGTATCCATATTTGTTTGTGCCAATCTTGTGCAATGATAGTTGATAATACACCCCCCCCCCCAATATTTTAGTAGGCATAATACTGATTTCTGACTCTGACTCCCTTTCTTTTTGATAGGTTTAGTATCTTGAGCCTCAACAAAAATGGCCGCTCGTCCAGATGCAAAAGCTGTTATTTCCATTTACATACGCAAAACCTGTTAAATCTAAACTATTTTCTTCAATAACGCAATTCACAGACTAGTGTGATTATACAGCTTTCGACAGACCAACACTCACATTATTCTTAATTTTTAAATGTTCTCTAGTTTCTAATGTTATTTTACAATTATGACGTGTTTAAACAGGTTTTCTCGATTTGTCACAAATTTTAAAATGTGATTTTAACGGGTTTTGATATTTGCCTACTCATATATATTCGTATATATCCATGGTCCTAGTAAATAAATAAAGGAGTTTTGGTAATCCTAACTCCTCGAAAATAGTTAATATAATATTAATCTATACATTTTGCATTTCTTAATTCTTTATATACTAGGGAATTTTCTCATATAATTTCCCTTTAGTTGAATTTCCACGATTTTTTCTAATTGTCCTCCATTTTAGGCATAACGGGGATTAGGCCAAACGAGGATCCTTTTTTGCTTAAAATGGCGGACACAAATCTTATCATTTATCTGTCATAAAAGTCTCAGATAATTGGTTAGGCGAAAAAACGAGGATTAGGCCAAACGTGGTGACACGTTCTTATTTGACTCGTGTTCGTGGGTTTTCTCTGGGTTTTCCCGTTTCCTCCCACTTCCTTCACTCCACCAATCATCCCATGATCGTCTATAGGGCTGCCAAGTCCATCCCTGAGCTGCCAAGTCAAACTTGCCAACATTAATCTTGCATCGAAATGGCACCCCCTACATAGGCCTACTCTCAATCAGCTGCGCCCAAGTGAGCTTTGTGGTGGACAAACACCGTGTGCGTGGGTTTTCTCGGGGTTCTCCCGTTTCCTCCCACTTTCTTCATTCCACCATTCTTCATTCATTACTCATCATCACCGTCTCCTTTAGCCTAACCGGTATAACCGTGGGACGTAAAACTCAAAGATTTCATTTCATTTCATTTCAATCAGCTGCGCCCCGGGGCAAATGCGCCGAATTGCGCCCCCATCCATAGATCCGGCCCTGCCTATAGTTCCCGAAAACTCACTGTCCGTCGAAAGGATTGGACACAAACATATGAACATCCACATGCATGTAAACGTATGCAAACATATAAGCTTTTCTTGACCAGAAACATATAAACCTAACTTTTTAATATATAGATATATGATCTATTAAAATGTTAACAATGTTTACAACAGTAAATATACGAATTTAAATTAGTTTAATAAGTACGTTGTTATTGTTCGTTCTGCATTCATTCAGATTTTTTTTATATATATATAATGGCAAATATACGTGTTTTCTGTGTAAACATGTCTAACCACTTTATGCAGATCAACGCAAAATTTGTACATGAATGGAAGAGTCCATCTCCAATTCACGTGGGAAGAAAGCTAGCTAGCGCATATACCTATTGCCCGGAAGGAATGGAAGAAAAGTGTTTAAAAAGTGACACGCTTCTGCTAGAAACAACAATCTCGTACTGTTAACGCACAGGTGTCCTCTGTCTCCACATAGGCTTCTACTCAACTCTGCCCTGCGGCTAGTTACTCTTACCCCTCGCTCCAGTGCACGAGCAATGTATCCAACTTGTAATATGAATTAGTACTGGACACTGTTTAAACCGCTTCCTGTTTAGACGGATAGGCCCCGACTTTTTTAACTTTTCCAATGGGTGCTCACGCTTCGGTGCTTCTAAAATAAATCACATCTCGATTCTCATATTCTATTTCTTTCAATAGATTCAATAGACCAGTGGCTTTGAAAGTAAAGGGGGTTCTGATATGCATCAACAATCATCAAGGCGGCACAGGCTGCTGCAACGACATGAAAGGCGTAAGATTTTTTTTACATTAATTTAATATATTATTTATTTAGGTCTATGTATTTATTTTTACCACGGTTACCTAAACTTCGTATTGTACAGAACTCAAACATTGAAATTTTGTTTTTCTACCGCAAATATATTTAGCAATATTGGACAAAGGAAGATAAAAAAATCCAGTGGGTACAAGGCCGGCGCGAGGGGGGGTCGAGCCGTGCCTCCGCCCAGGGTGGCAAGTCTAATGGGCGGCAAAATTTGAAAAAGAAAACAATTCTATCAAAATATAATCTTTCGTAATGGGCCCACATGGAAAAATAAAATTGTGTTCATCTGAGAATGAATTGAACTTACTTCACTCACGTTCAATATTTCCCTTGCAGCGGAGTAGATAAGATTTTCAGCTAGGATAGATAAGATTATGGTGTCCTTTATACTTTTTCTATTGAGCAATGTTCTAACGCTCCACTCTAAGTATGCAAAAGGTACAATCCCACTTGAGACCCATAGGAGGATAAAATAAATACCACCATTATTTAGGAAAATATGTCCAAAATGGAATTATTCAGATTCTTAGTGAACAAATAAAAAGTAAAATACTGTTTTTGTTGAGAGCTGCAAAATATTATAGTATAATACTAGATTGTATGCCAGATATTTCTGTACAGAGCAAATAACAACAATCATTCGTTTTGTACAAATTATATACAGTAATGGAGAACGCCTTCAAAAATTTGCGAACAAGTTCTTGGTTTCGTAGCGGTAACAGGCACCACTAATCTAGGATTGACAGAAGTAATAATTAAACAGCTAAAGGAAATTAACATTCCTATCGAAAACATAAGGGGCCAGGGATATGACAATGATTCCAATATGAAAGGCAAACATTCAGGTATTCAGAATAGAATTTTTGAAATGAATTCCAGAGCCTTCTATGTTCCTTGTAGTAGTCATTCACGAAACGGTAACCTTGTCGTCATTGATGCAGCCACATCATTTGAGTACGCTGTTCCATGTTTTTATGTGTGAGTGTGTAGCTAAAAGAGTTCGAACGGTGATTTTAGAGAGTTGCCAACGGTTTAAAGCATTAGGAAACTAAATGTGCTAGAGACAAAACCAGAAAGTAATCGGGAGGGAGAGGCAGTGTCGATAGCAGATAACACATGTTGTTCGTGCTCGGTACAGTGATTTATCCAGAATTTTGAACTTAGGGGAGTGTTCAAAAAATCTGGGGGGTGGAATCTTGCATTTTTTTTTTTTTTTTTTTTTTTTTGCAAATTTTAAAATTCGTTGATGTAACGAACGATTGCATTGGATTTCCTTCCTCAGCCAGAGACAATTAGCGTCGACTTTCTATGCTTGGTGTGACGTCGAAATTAAATCGTTGGCAATCCATTTATCAAATGTTGTTGTGACAATCACAGCCGTGTAAAGGTTGATTTCCATTCAATCTTGCGTTGCGTGCTTTGCTTGAAAATTTATCTTGTCGAAGGTAAGTTGTTTTATTCTATTGGCACTTAAAAACAAGAACTCAAAATTTTAAAACAAGAATATAAACCAAAATATCAAGATTTTTGATGGGTCTTCTCGTTCTGCCTGAAGACCCTCCAGCACTTTGTAGAAAATATTTTAAATGATTTTATTTTTAGACAGAACGGAAATTCCCGTTATTTTTAGTCTCTCGAGACAAGGAATTATGTCCAGGGAGGGATTTCTTCAAGAAAATGTTTCTTTAGTAATTGTAACATATTCTGTAAGAAGAATAACTATTTCTTAATGTTTTCTCACAAATTTAGATGTTATTCTTCTCGGAAAAATGACTAGATACAGTTCTGTTATTAACAGTGTTATTCACATCTATTTCAGTAAAAATGAACGTGATTTAAAAATGCTACCTGCATAGAAATGAAAAATTGATTGACTCAGTTGCAAGAAAGCCGTTTGACATTTTAGCTGAAACGAAGATAAAACAAACTTACTTCGGTATAATATCAAGTCATTTCACAACAAAATTTTATTCAGTTTTCCAGTAGTTCACCTCCAACATGCTAAGGCTCGCAGTCAGGGGCGGCTTTAGGATTTTAATTTTGGGTAAGCCCGCACCCTCGCGTATGGATACATATGCACATTTGATTGATTAATGACAATAGGAAATTACTTTTACAGCAGTGGTTGATGCTGTTTATTAAATAATTATTTACCATTAATATAAAAAGTGGAAAATATATTTACTCTTTATTGTATCTTTTAGTGTTTATATATTTTTCAAAATTTTTTGGGTAGGCCTGTATCTACCCTGCCTACCCGCTAAAACCGACACTGCTCGCAGTACGTGAAAGGTGCCATAGTTCATATCCTTAAGACATGGTTGGCCATATATTAAGCAAACAATTCAAAGGGATGCGTAAGACGGCCCTTATCCCCGATTATCTGACCTTGTGATTTGATTGAAACTACAATTTCGATATTCATATTGATATTTTGTATTGCTGCTATTTACATTGACAATATAAATATGAAAATAGAAGTATATATGATTCTATTGCATATAGCATATAATTATGTCTATAAGACAAATCAGCTAATAAGGTGATGCCGGAAAAGGAGTTGTGATGTAGAACACTAACATTCTTTCTTAAAAGTCGTCTTATGCATCATCTTGCATTATTTGCTTAATATATGGCCAAACATGTCTTAAGGATGTGAACTGTGGCACCTTTTACGTACTGCGACTCTTAGCATGTTAGAGATGAACTACTGAAAAAGTGCAGAAAATCTTGATGTGAAATAATTTGATATTATACTGAATTAAGTTTATTTTATGTTTGTTTCAGTTATAATGTCAAAGGGCTTTCTTGCAACTGAGTCAATCAATTTTCTATTTGCCCGCGGGTATTTTTAAAAAATTACATCCATATTTACCAAAGTAGATGTGAATAACACTGCTGATAAAGGACTGTATCCTCGTCATTTTTCCGAGAAGAACAAGAAGAATAACATCTAAAATTTATGATCAAACTTTAAAAAATAGTTATTCTTCTTACAGCCTCTGTTAGAATTACCAAAGTGATTACTACGAATGCAGGACAAAATTCAAGAGGAGAAACCCAAAGGAACATTAGACAAAACTGACTAAATTCAAGCGACAGAATCATAGGCACAGATTAATAAAATAATGTTTATTTTTTTCTTCAACTATTATGCATCTAAAATGTTATCTGAAATGGTTTACTTCAAGGAAATAGCATTTTTTAAAAATGCTGAAAAACCAATAAAAGACGTATGATTGTTATAGTAAGTATATATTTCACATTTTGATCTTTGTTAAAAACAAAATATTGATCAGTATTTCAGAATTAAGATAAATATTTATACATTACTCAATATATAAGACTGCTATATGCTACCACACAAGAACGACTTTTTAAAAATCATATAGCATGACAATTACTTTTAGTAATTAAAATGAATGGTCTTACTATAACATGCTAAACGTATTTCAAATGTATTAAAGGTATAATAAATAGGAATACCCAGTACTTTTCATATTGGTATGTGTGAAAGTAATAATCTGCCCTTTTATTTAAAATTTTTACGCATTTTAAGAGGCTTCTGTATTTTCAAAGAAAGAAAAAGTTATTTCAGTTAAAAAATACAGATAAAATTTTAGAATATATGACAATTGAAGGGAAAAAATAATTATATAGGGTGTGCATTGATACATCCATATATATATATTAATATGATTTTGTCCTTTGGATTTTGCCCTCGTCAGAATTTTCCTTGCATTTTGACCGCTTGGATTTGGTTCCCGCTCTCGTTAGTACAGCCATTTTATACATGAGTTCCAATCTGTATACAAACACAGTAATAGTTAAGCTTCTCGGTGCTGCATCGCCCTAAAAATTTCCTCCTCGCATAGAATTCCGTCTCCAAAGATTAGACAGAACGGAAATTCCCGTTCTGCCTACAGGTAAGATCATTTAAAACATATTTTACAAAGTCCTGGAGGGCTTTCGGCAGAACGAGAATGAATCTTGTTAATATTGCACCCCCTAGTTCCGAAAATTTTAGGAGGGTGTCCGAAAATTTTTTGGGGGCGCTGGAGGGTGTTAGGGGGTGTAGATAAATCACTGGCTCGGTATCTCATCTTTCTTAAACGATAAGCATAAGAACTGCAGAAAGAATGATAATTTCATAAATAATAAAAACTTGTGCTTTCTTCTAATATTAAACAACACGGCATGACCATTTGAAAATAATAAAATAATTTATTATTAATAATAAAATTTAATAGTTATAATGCATTTGTTGTGTCAGTGGCGTCGCAAGCGGTGGGTGATGAGAGATGGGAGCCCTACGCTTTTAGAGCCCTCACAAAGCCAAAGAATGTATATACAATTTGACATTAATTTTATAAAGATCCATCGATTCAATGTAAGTACAAATAATTATGAATTGGGATTTGTTTACATAAAACGTTACATTATGGTGGCTTGAAACAAACTTATAATCTATTCTAGTAATATTAGGCCACTAACATAGGCGACACGCAGTGAGCTTACTTTAACTTTGCAATTATGAAAGCAAACAAATCTTTCATTTGTTTACCACTAATAACATCGTTGAGATTAACACATTCGAGTCTCAGCACGTCACATAGCCGTGGACGGATAACGTCTTCCCGTTGTGCTGAAATTTCCGTTAATTTGAACATTGGATAGCTATCCGTAGACAACTTTCGACTTCTCAGATATAATTTGTGATGCTTTTAGTACTTGTAAAGAATCCAGGTAGCAGTACATCTGGTGCAGAGCGAGTTAGAGCGATAACAGCATACGTTTCCCGCGTGTTTAGTATGTAACGAACCTAGAACCGGTGATTGTTTGACATCCTTCTCGATACAAAACAAATAAGTTAGAGACATATCAAGACCAGCCGAACTATCATTTGACTTGGTTCCAATTTCTAAAAAAGAGTAAGTTTTAGAAATTCCTCAATAATTTGGCTTCGAATCTCGAAAGAATTCTGATTTCTAATAAACAGATTTAAACCACAAGTAACCAGTATAATTCTACCAAAACTAATCACTTTCTAAATATAATGAGCATTTATGTGGTCAAATGGAAATGAAAAGAATTTTCCTATTGATTATTTTATTACAAAAATTTAGAATTTAATTTGAAAAAGAGAATAGCGCAATAAACAAGCTTTCGATAATATATTAATAACAAAATAAATTCAATCTCAATTATAACCAGAAAATTAAAAATATGTAGTTTAACAGATTTACTCGACAACAAAATTTTATCTAAATATAATAAGTGAATGTTCTAAATCTTTCAGATTTTTAACCATAAAGTTAAATATTATAACAATTCCAAAGGTTGCTCTTTTTAAATCGGAATAGAAAGGTCAAAAATCTGTTTAACAAATTTAACCACGACTTTACCTATATTTCAAACTTTCCCGTTAAACTAACTTCAGAATTAACAAAAACGCGAATAACGAAAGCAAGAACGTTTATATATTCAACGATATGTTAAATATATATCGAAACTAACAAAATCTCGAAAGACCAAACGTTAAGCCACAACTCCTAATACTATATTCAATTATATCTGAACAAACAGTAAATCTGAAACACGCTTCTTTTTTCTTTTTCTTTTATTTTCTTTTTTAAATTAGAGTTCGGTTTTCGGTTCGGTTTTCGTTTTCGGTTCTCTTTCCAAGAAAACTAAATCACTAATATTATTATCTAATTTACTCTCTATTTTGCTAATCGGTAAGACAATTAGTTTCCTTAATCAAACCAGGAATTAGGTTCTAATAAAAAATGCTACTATATCCGTATTTACCAATCAGATGCAGTCTCCATTTGATCTGGGAGTTTGCCTTTCTTTCCTCTCGACTACTCCAACAAAACCAAACCCAAATAAGCAGGTTACTTGTATAACTCTTGGAAGGAAAGCTCTGATTCTTCGTTTTCAAACAAAATTCAGCGAAAGAAAAAAACATTTAACATTGAAAATACGTTCCCATTTACTCTTCCAGTAACACCCGCTTTAAAAAGGACGTAACGTAAGACTATCATAAACGCTCCAACTTTCTCTCTATTCCAAGTGAATACGATACTTCCAGTAAAGATACGATATGACAAGAAAGGATAAGAGGTAACCAGAATTCGATGTTACTAGTAAGAAATTGAAGTAACTAGAAAGGATTCGACGCGGCAACTGCCCGTCAACCTAGCACGAGAAGCCACAAAAGCTAAGCCAACACACACAAGCAAACAACACAATTACGTCACGCCTTGCAACCTTGAAACTGTTATTCACAAATAACTCTTCTTTTTAAACTTTTCTCTCCCTCTTTTTCTCTTCTTTTTTAAAAAAAAAGCAAATCTAAAACATATTACAGACAAGATCTTCACATATTCAATAGGATTGCACACAATAAATGTAATTATTATTTTTCTTTTCTTTTTAGTCCATTTTTTAAAATACTAATTTTATTCTATTTTCCTCAGGCCAAAACATATAGGGTGATCCGAAAACTACACTGGAACACTTGACAGCTTCAAACTCAACGTAGCATTCTATGGACTGCTACATACCCCCCACTCCAAAAAAGTTCCCATTGAAAGAAATTTTTAAACGAGAACAGATCGGGAAGAATGGCAGTAACAACAAGCTGAAAACTCATAAAAATGTTAAACGAAAAGAGCATTAATATAAAGGATCACACACCAACTTTATATCTTTGTACATTTACAAATCTTTAACTATATTAAAAATTTTAATTTCAAATACAAATTATTCTGTTAAACTCCTTTTAATTGTTTATTTCTTATTCTCAAAATTGACTAGAATTTATCTCACATGATGTTCTTGATCTACAAATTCTCTTATCAAATTTTTGAATCTTTGGTCTAATTGATTTACTGATTTATTAAAAACTTACAAATATCGAAACATTTAAATTTTTATAATATTCTCAAACTTCTCAAACTTCTATAAAATTCTCAAACAAATTAAAAATTATTTCAACACATTATTTTTTTATTTTCAAATAGACAAATATTTATTAACAAAACATTTAACAAACAATTTTAAAAATACCTACAAATTCCTCCTTTATATTAAATTACATTTCTTACCAGATTTCTTTAAAAACATACCAAACATCCAATCAGCGAAGAATAAACTTCACCTTCTGAAGTTGTGGATCAAATAAATATTAAATATTTCGTCTCGGAAAAAAATCTTAACTTCGGACATACGACTCTTCTATACGAGTCCCGAGTATCGTCGAGATCAGAGACCAACAGTGTATTGGGAGTTAAAAATCTCCTTATAACAAACGGTCCATCCCACTTAAAACTAAATGATTTCGTAATCTTTTCCGCCATTCAAGATTTAATATGGGATTTTATTAAAACTTGATCATTCACAGAAATCACCACTGGACCTCTAATTTTAGAAAACAACGTTTTCGTCTTTAGCCAATCCTTTTCCACATTTAATAGAGCATTGCACCATAAATCAGCATTTTTCTGAGTAAATATTTCTTGATCACAAATCTTCCATCGAATCTCTAATGGGGTATTCAATGGACGTCCAAAGTACAATTCGAATGGAATAAATTTGAGACCAAAATGCTCGCATATATTTAAGGTATACTTTAATACAGGCACAAAATTCGACGACAGATGTTGCTTTTCCGCGCAATATGCTCTTAATGAAGATTTGTAAATTTTTATAAATCTTTCCGCAATATTTGCCTCGGCATGGTAAGGACTGATTTTTATTTGTTCTATACCTAATCCGAACTAAAAAGCTCGAAAATGAACAGATACAAATACTAATGCATTGTCAGTAGACACGGATTCCGGAATTCCTAGCCTACTAAAACATCTAATAAACGATTACTAATAATTGTCGAATTTAGGCTTCTCAGTTTTTCTAGGAAAACAAATCTGGAAGCAATGTCTACCACAATTAAAATAAATTTATAGGCATTAGAAAATGGCAATGGTAGAATTATATCTAACATTACATTTTGTCCTACTCTTGTCGAAAATTTGGATATTAATGGACCCATTTTCTTTTTGTTATTCTCGTTAACCAGCTGACAATTTTACATGTTCTTACGTACTCTTTTACATCAGCTACGACCAAGTCCGAGGTGTATCTTTGCATTACCTTTTTTAACGTGCGAAAAGCTGCAGTATGGCCTCCCGTCAATTGATGATCATGAAAGAATTCAATAATCATTTTTTCAAATTCTGTGGAATTACAATCCTATAAGGAAAATTTAAGGTCTTACTCTTTTTCATTAAAATACCATTATTCAAAATCTAATTACGAATATTTTCGCCATATTCTAACCTTTCTATAATATTCTTTAACTCAGGATCTTCCTTTTGTAATTCCGGTAAAGGTTCTTTTACCATTGGCAACTGCCAAGAATATGCCACCTTTAGGTTTTTCTTCATAATAGCCATAACTACAGGTCCATCTACCTGAACGAATTCAAACGGATCATACATCCTTGTTAAAGAAATCTGCAACCACGTTATCTTGGGACCTTAGGTGTTTAATGGTAAGCGAAAACTGGCATAATGTTTCAACTAATGGTTCATATTTTAACAACCGTTTAGAATTTCCTAAAATACAGGATAATGCTTTATCATCAGTAAAAACAACGAAATCATTAATGAGATAATGTCGAAACCTATAAATTGTTTTTACAAGACTGATGAACTCTGTCTCATATATACTCCTGTGTCTATCTGCTTCTGTTAACTTTTTACTAAAAACGACACGGGAACAAGGTTATTATTCCCGTCCATTTGGCTTACGCTTCCTCCAATCGCTTTTCCTCCCCCATCCACATGAATGAAGAATTTTTTTTGACAAACCAGGAGTTTTCAAAACGACATTATCTATTACCAATTGCTTTAAATGGTTCAAAATTTTTTGATGTTCAAGGGTCCATTCAAATTTCTTTTTTGTTGATTTTAATTCACTTAAAGGACCCATAAGTTCCTGAAGTCCACTACAAAATCTAGCATGAAAAGAAAAGAGCACAAATTTTTTGGACACCGCGTCTATTTCTAGGTGGAAAAATCTTTTTTATTGCTTCAACTTTGAATGGATCTATTTCTATAATATCTACATTTGTTATAAACCCAAGATACTTTACCTTTTTACAAAAGGAGACGATCCTATCTGGAGAGACTGTTATACCGGATTTTTCTTAGTCTTTCAAGTACCAATTTCAGAATTTGCTTGTGCGTTTCAATGTCAGCACTAACTATAAGGATGTCATCAAAATACGTTTTTACGCCTAAGTCTTTCATATCACCAAGAATTTTCTCAACTACCTTTGCTAAAATACAACTTCCGGGTTTTATACTAACAGGCACTCTTGTATAGTGAAAGCTGCCACGCGGGGTAACAATAGTAGTTATCTCGCGTGTTTATTTTTACAGTTGCAACTGAAAATACGCTTTGGTGAGATCTAAGGGCGTAAAGACTCTTTTCCTCGCTAAACTGGCTAAACATTCTTCTGAATTTGGTGCCGGAAAAACGTTATCCTTTATTAATCTATTAGCTTTAAAAATCCCAGCAATTCTGTGTACCATTTTTATTGCGTACTAAGAAGCAACTACTTCCATAATCCGAATGATCTACCTCTTTTATAATACCTTGAGACACTAAGCCATTAATACAATCATAAATTTTTCCCCTTATTTTTCGGAATTGGAAATGGATGCTCCTTAAATGGTTTTTCCTCTTTCAAATAAAGCTTAGCTTCAAATTCTTTGCACCAACCTATTTTCTCTGTAATCACATCCGAAAACTGTGATCGTAAGCAATCAATGAGCTTCAAAATATTTTTCTCTATACACTGAAAATCCGAACCCGAATTTCTAAAAAAAATTCTTATCATCATCTTTCGAAAAACAATCCAATTGTAATTCATCTTTAGGGTCTGCAAATAGTTTTTTTATTTTTTTTCACTTGATCATAAAACTTATTGGATTGTTCTATATCCATATCTGATGCCCCTGAATCAGTGTCTATAAAATCCACCTGTACTGCTGCAACACAATCACTTCTGTTATGTTCTCCCATACATCGTTCCTCAGATTCAAGTCCAACTTCAGAAGTTGAAGGTTTATCCTCATTTTTAACACGATGATGCCCCTTATTTCTCTTCTTCCTCTTCTTCTTCAAATGATTCCCAGATGAAGTCCCTTCACCATTGTTGCAATCAACATTAACTCCCTTATAAGTTTCTTCTTGTTGAACGGGAGTAGAAAATCCTGAAATGATGTTCACATCTCCATCTCCTACTTTGGAGAAAAATTCTTCCGTTGAGATCTTAAGATGTTTCAAAGGAAGTTGATTTAAACTAATATTCTGCGAACCATCCATATTCCGAACTATTTCAGCTGAAGCAAAATGTCTGGAATCTGTCAAATCTTCATTTAAGTCCATCTGCTGATTATGCTGTCTCAATCCAGGTATTTTTCGGATTTCCTTAATTTGATCTGAAGTGGGCACTTCTAATAATGGCCGCTCTATTTCTGATAGTTCAATATCACATTGAACCCCAACAACCAATGAACCGCTATTTTGATGAAGTGAATGTGCCATTTCCAACATCCCATGATGACTCAACTGGCCTACTGAGTTTCTTCATCTAAATCCTTTTTTCCATGCTGATGTAGTTCGAATAAACAACGAAATTGATTTACGAAGTCCACTGTCCTTCTGATCTATTTTTTATTAAGGCCTGCACAATCAACTGACTTAAATCTAGGATGCGACTTCTGGATGGATGAGTCTAAGTTTGAATTTTCTTCACTAAAATACAAAAATCACCGTTTTACGATTATTACGTAAATTTAATCTTCCACGAGAAAAGTCAACTGCTGAAAACGTACTCATCAAAAATGAAGTTCGTAGAAGACACTCACACGGCAAATCGTTCACCACCAAAAAACTGACTCTTTCATACCAACCAGAAAATTTAATATTGTTTTATCGCTTTACAAGACTAGTAAAGTGATCCCAATGGTGCTCGAATTGAAATTGGATTTGTTTCTTCAAGATAACGCGTGACCCTACAACGTTCTACTAATGGAAAGCTAATTAAATATTACAAAGACCCGCTATCCAAACAAGCGCGAATCAAGTTATTATTTATTTGAACATTTACAAATGTTGCTACTGCTCCGTTTAGTTGAGAAGGAATAACAACATTCCGTGAAAAATTCCCCTCACGCGATTAGAATAGATTGAAATTCAAAGTTTTTACTTCTAATAGGTTGTTAAGGTTTAACATGATCACTATTAATTTTTTAAAGAATACTCCTTATCTTTTCTATTCACTAAAGCTATTGAATTATTTTAGTAATTGCTTTATTTCCTTATCTCTTATTATAATCAGCTTGATCTCTAAAAATTTTTGAAAATTCATTTGAAATTCTCCTGAGATCTTCCAAATTTCGCAGAACAGAAAGACCAAACATTTTAAATCGCACCGCTGGACTCATTCCATCTAATATTATGCGTATCAATTGATCTTCATTTTCGAAACAGTCTAAAATTAGAGCTGTATAATAAATGTCATTAATGTACTGGTCTACTGACTCATTCAATTTTTGGTTTCGAAAAAGTCTTTCTGATATCAAAGTATGCCTAACAGAGTTAGTAATGAATTTCCGGAATCAAATTCGAGAATCCTGCGCCGAAGATGCTTTCGCCTAGCACATAGGCAATAAATAGCTTATAGACTATTTTGTGTTTACATAGCTTACAAGGGACATCACCCAATTGTCCGGCTCCGATTTCAATGATTTTTTTTGCTGATGTAGGACATGTATTCATTACTTGTGATGACAGAAATTTTTGCTATGGTGCATGTTCTCTATTTTTCTAAAATTTTTAAGAGTTGTGATGTGGTTAATAGAGATTATTGCAGAAGTCCCTTACGACCCTTTGTAAACGGAGTGTTAATGAAAGAACAACCATGCAGATATATATAAGGCCTTGGGAAAGTCGAATGGTACGTACAACCTTGACCGCAGCCATCTTGAAATCCGCCATTTTGAATTAAGGTCAAGGTTTTAAATGGGAATAGGGTAATATGATACATAATTTCGGGCTAGAATTTAATCACAAAGACAATGGTGAAGTTAGTTTTAAGATACGCCTATTTGGGGAAAAATTACAGGCATATTAATTGTTTATACTTACTATGTGCGTAAGACCATTACTTCCAGTTCTAACCCGCGTACTAATGATAACAAGTGGATATAAGCTTCGGTAATACATTTTATGCCTAGGGGGAAGTGATACGGTCAGAGTATCCTTGACGGCAGCTATCTTGAAATCCACAATTTTGAATTAAAGTGACGTTTGCAAAATGAAAACCATAGTATGTGACACCTCATTTTAATAGCAAATTTTCCCCAAAAGCCAAAGGTATGCTTATTTTTTGTTCTATAGTTAACCAGTATGAATTTAAGACTGCTTCTAATGTGCACCAAACGTCCATTATTCAATCTTCCAAATTGGCAACATTCCTAAATTTCACCGCATGTTTTACTGGCATTTTGCAATTGTTGCAATGGCTCATGTTATCTAAATTTATTACATTTTTTAAGAGTTGCGATTTGTCAGTACATGGATAGTGTTGGAACAAGCACGCAGTAATCTTTCTAAATTTTGAAGACTTGCAGTGTAATTATTTATTTTAACCCAGGGTACATGAGGAACCAATGGACCTATGTGAGGTAAAGACATACAAATAAAATTATAACAAATTGGTGTTATACGAACCCAGAATTATCATGAAATGTAGCCTACATGTTGCGCAAACGACAAACAGTAATTTTCTTAAAAAATAAATACAACTTTAAAGGAACAGCAGCAATGATAGCAAATATCAAAAGACATAATATGACTGTTCCCAACACGCTGTTTGTACTATGAACAAAATATGAAAACAGGTAACTTGTTTATAAAGAAGTGTAACTTAATCGAGTTCCCGATCAATACTGATTATAAATCTTACAAACATGAGCCATCGACAACAATCGCTAGAAAACGGATGACTTTTTTGTCTGACTAGCTAAAATATTGCCATAGAAAATAAATAAATAAATATATAATAAACAAACAAATATAAAACAAAACGAAAGACCATTGATTTACATAACAATCATATTTCGTTTTCTTTTTTGAAGTGAATTTACATTTGATTTCTCGTCTCATCTAATCTCCATTACAACCTACGTCACCGGTATTACCTGATTGCAAAGTAGGAGTTGTTTCGTTGTGCGATGATTCATGTCAGTAAACGAGTTTTTGAAGGGCAGGTATAGGAAATAAATAATTACATTGCCTAGGAAATTAATAATTACATGGCAAGTCTTCAAAATTCAGAAAGATTGCTGAATGCTTATCCCAACACTATTCATGAGCTGACAAATCGCAACTCTTAAAAAATGTAATAAATTTAGATAACATGAGCCATTGCAACAATTGCAAAGTGCCAGTTGGAATCTTAAAACATGCGGTGAAAATTAGGAGTGTTGCCAACCTGAATGATCGAATAATGGGCGTTTGGTACACATTAGAAAAGTCCTAAATTCATACTGGTTAACTATAGAACAAATATAAGCATACCATTGGCTTTTGGGGAAAATTTACTATTAAAATTAGGTGTCACATACTATGGTTTTTATTTTGAAAACTTCACTTTAATTCAAAATTGTGGATTTCAAGATATCTGCCGTAAAGGATACCCTTATCGTATCACTTCGCTTTAGGTATAATACCTATTACCGAAGTTTTTGTCCACTTATTATCATTAGTACGCGGGTTAGAAGCGAAGGTAAGGGACTTACGCACATAGCAAGTATAAACAATTAATATGCCTGTAACTTTTTCCGAAATGGGCATATCTTAAAACTAACTTCACCATTGTCTTTGTGATTAAATTCTAGCCCGAAATTATGTATCACAATACCCTATTCTTATTTAAAAAACTAGACATTAATTCAAATTTCGGATTTCAAGATGGCTGCGGTCAAGGTTGTACGTACCATTCGACTTTCCCAAGGCCTTATATATATATCTGCATGGTTGTTCTTTCATTAACACTCCGTTTACAAAGGGTCGTAAGGAACTTCTGCAGTAATCTCTATTAACCACATCACAATTTTTAAAAATTATTAAAAAAATAGAAAACATGCACCATGGGAAAAATTTCTGTTATCACAAGTAATGAATGCATGTCCTCTATCAGCAAAAAATATAATTGAAATCGGAGCCGGACAATCGGGTGATGCCCCTTGTTAGGCATATAGTATCTAAATTACTATTTGAAAAAGTGAATACACTGCAACAGCTCTTTACTCCATAAATACAACCCTGATGCCCACCGCTAATGCTTCATTGCATGTATTTACGTTACATGGTTTCTTAACAAAAAATCAACTTTACATCTTTCATTTTTTTAGCATCGCATAATGCATAGGAAGGGAGTTCATATATAAAAATATACTCTCTAACACAGCGTTTCTCAAAGTGTGGGTCGCGGGCCGTTTTAGGTGTGTTGGAGGAAGTTTATCCTTTTAATTATGAAAGTTTTATTTCGATGGAGAAACATATGTTATGAAGTACTATTCAATGTTATGAAGAAAATGAAAATTGGAAGTATTTGTTAATGAGGTGAAGAGTAGGGCCTAAAGTGGTTACTCAGGGCCCTACCCTGATGTGCAGTCAGTAGAGATGCTGGGCTAGGATGGAAAGAGAGTGGATGAGTCCAAATCGGTCACGGGATAGGGTATTTGTCGGGAGTACTGATAACTCTGTTTTACCTTTCTATGGAAACACTATAGCTTTTTCTGCGCATGCGTACAATTTCAAATGATACAGTTATTGAGAAAGAAATTTACATTACACTTGCTCGATCGTCACTGACTGATACTCTCGTACGAACAGAGACGTTTTATTCATAAATTTACATTACAATTTAGTTTGAAAGTGAGCTATTTACGATAGACTTAAAAGAATCCAATTAAATTTTGATTTATTAAAATTTCAGCAAAGAGCTCTACTTTGTATAAATAACACTCGTGGGCACTCGAGGTGTTCACAACATCCACAATAAATTACATGTTAATCACTCATACGAACTGTTATTGAACGAACTGGAATTAGAGATATCATTTACAAAATTTAATTGCTTTCAAATACACCAGTATTACGTAGAATGTGAATGTGTATTTGAATAAAAGTAGATGGGGCACAAAATACTTTTTATTATTTAATGTGGGTCGTGGTAACAACAAGTTTGAGAACCACTGCTCTAACATGTAAGAGTACAGATTTTATTCTAACAAGAAATCTCACTATACTTGTTTTCTTCATCCGAAAAATAATAAAAAGTACGAGTCTCGTTCCCCTTTCTTATATTTGCTGGTCGTGAGATTATGTTGGGTAATGGAATGCACTGTGAGAATCGATCTTTTATGTTGATCTATGCACTAGCCAATTACACAGCACTCAAGCCCCGTTTGTGGTTCTGAATTAATAGCTGGTTTCATATTTTATAATTTCTAAGTTGCATTGGTGCATAAGAACGAAAAAACAGAACTTCAAACCCAAACCGGTTTTTAAAATTAAATCAGAACTCCTGCAGTTAATACTGGAATATTACTTACGAAATATGAACAAAATCATAATAGACATTTTCCAAAAACTACGTGAGAAGAAAACTCGCCCTAAAGTGTATACTGCTCCTTTGCATGAGAACTTACGTAATACTGTGGGGAATCTAATGAAATATTTATTTACGAAGTGATTTGCTACAATTTATACATTGATATTTTGCTATTTTGCAAATAAGATACCACTCTACAATAGACTAAAAATTTACTCGCTTCTTTCTTTAATTCCAAGTATTTGATAACTATTGTATATTTGTAAATACAACACTACTCTCTCTCTCTCTCTCTCTCTCGCTAATTCTGCTTTTAAAGCTATTTTCTCTTTTTTTCTCTCTCTCTTTCTTATATTGTCTTCATCGCTAAATAGCGTTATGACTCCACACCGACAGTACGTAAAGTTTTAAAGGAGTAACGCATTTCAAAACTCCTATGCTGGATAAAGAATTCAAATTTATGTACTTTACCCGTTAATATATTGTACAAATCAATGGCATATGAACTTGGGTGCTTGAACTCCTCTCTATAACGTTGTGTGTACGACACTGGAGGTTCTTGTGTTCAATTTGAGTTGTCATTTATGACATCTTTGATTAAATCTGTGCTGAGTAAATGTGTATTAAATTGCAATTCCTGTATCATGTGAACAAAGACAAGCAATATACTGCAAATACAAAAAAAAGTACTTTCAGTAGGCCTCATCGGCATTTTCACTAATTCAGCGTTCTTTACAAGAAATGGCACGATTAGCTTCAAACTTCTTTACGCACAAGCTACAGATTATTGGACAGTGGTCAGTGGTATCGGGTTACTTAGAGGGATGGAGGTAGTAAAGAAAATTCTTACGGAGGTCGCAGACAAACGACATCCCACACCGGCTGCCCCACCCTTCGCGAGGGGGAAAACAATAAAGAAGGGGAGGTAAACTTCTAACTCAAAGGTCTTGTCCTATCTTCCAAAATGGGTTCGACAACACTGCCACCTATTTTTGTAAGTTTCGTAAAAACTGAAAACTATGCCCCCTGCGAACGAAAATTGTACTTCTTTCACACTATTTCGTGGCTTTAGACTAACATTAACAGAGCAGTCTTGGTGTAGTTTCTTCAGCATTTGTTTCGTAATTTAGTGGTCCGTGGTTCGATTCCTTCTGGGGAAATTAAGAAAATTTTTATCGTTTACAATGTTGATAATTTTGATGTATAATAACATGTAAAATTCTAAATTTCTCTCTTTCTTACAAGTTAGAGTTGAAACGACTTTCTTCACAGGGGAAATACTAACAATATGACGTCACAGTCTACAATTTTGCTTCGTACTGTTTGAAACCTTATCGTGTATAGAAAAACTTCTTCAATACATAAGGGTCATCCTTAGCGCCTAGTATGAATCATAAATGTGTCTGAAACGTTATTTTTTCATTGTGGCATTGTTTCTAAGTTTTTCCACTCTTACTTTTCGTTCGCCGTTTCCAACACGTTCCATATATCCGTTCAACCAAAATTTGTAAATAGGAACTATTCTTATTTATATTTGTATGTATATTTTGTTAAATTATCAATGTAACGCACACATAATCCAAGGTATTTTACCCAAAGAAAGGGCGTTAATATGTATCGTGATGAAGACAAATCCTATGTAGTTTCTCTTAAGGCATCCGAAGGTTCGATTTTCACATTTTCCAGGAGCTGACAAATTCTTTTCCCCCTCTTTTCCTTCCGTACACTAATCTTTTCAAAAGATCTCCTGAACAGGGTCCAAACAATTTCTTTTCATTTCTCTTAACTTCAGTACGTTTACTTGCATTGGAATAGGACGTAATATCGAGGTCTCAAATATTCAGTAATAATAATAATAATAATAATAATAATAATAATAATAATAATAATAATAATAATAATAATAATAATAATAATAATAATAATAATAACATAGAAGACAAATTCGGTATGAGGACAGATTGTATTAAAATCTGTAAAATCGCCCCTAGCGTTAGGCAAAAGTTACAAAATAGTCGGGATAGGAGAGAAGTGTCAGAAGCATCAAGACTTACGTATACCCTCTGGATACGTCCCTACAACTAGCTAAATGCTAAACGAAAATTTCCAGACAAATTTGATGTAGCAAGTAGGGCTACTAAACTCACAAGAGCTCTAAGAAAATTTGTTTCTAAGTAATGGTTATGCCGGCTAAGCTAAAGAAAACGTCGATGATGAGAATGAAAGAAATATTGGAATAAAGAAAGTTGGAAGAAGCGGAACCCGCAGAAAACCTACACACACGGCGTTTGTCCAGCACAATGCCCACTAGGCGGGAGCTGGGTAGAACAGAGTGAACAATTAAATTCACAATACTTCAGTAATAATAATAATAATAATAATAATAATAATAATAACAATAATAATAATAATAATAATAATAATAATAATAATAATAATAATAATAATAATAATAATAATAATGGTATTAGAAGTTCTAAAGTTGCCCGAAAAGTTGGAAAAACTTACTTTAAATTAGGGATTTCGGGGAAGGAGTTCCGTACCTTCGAGAGACATCTCTGTAGCTACCCAAATTTTAAACGAAAGCGTTCCACTAAGGTTCCATGTAGAAAGTATTCTACTGTACGTTTTAAGGAACATAACTGTAAATAAAAATAACTGAATGTCATTAAACAGAAGGCATATAATAAGCTAACTTTTAGGACATGGAGATGTAATTATAAAAGCTTTTCTATGAAAATACTTACACAGACCATAATTCAATGAGCTCTGAAATACAAAGTAACAAAATAGGGTATAAGATTCAGTATATAGAGCAATTGTTACTTAAAGAGTGGACATACACTATTTCGAGAATCGAGATAAGACGAGAAACGTTTACGATGCTTTTTGCCTTATCTCGATTCTCATCTCCAAAGCGAGACTATAATTTGAGTTAGGCTTGTCTCGTCTCGAATCTAAAATGTTAATCCTTATCCCAATTTTGTTTGTTTTGTTTTAGAAACGAGATGAGAAATTCCTCTCCTCGAGTGCAACTTACAATTTCCCAACGTGTCCATATGGACGCGCAAATAGGGACAACTTTTTATGCCTGACAGATTTTGTTTGTGGAATTTTGTGACCTGGCTACTCTGTTACGAGTGGCTAAACATATGTATCTTTTGTTTGCATAGTGCAGAGTCTAGATAGAAAGCTGTTAAAACCAGTCCAGCTGAATACTTTTGGCGGTGTTCCTTTACATTGGGAAAGTATGAGTGTAGATACCAGGTATGTATTAATTATGTAAGTATTACAATTGATTATTGGGCCATAACTGTTTATGTTATTCACCAACATTGTAGTCTAACATATTATGTTGTTAGAAATCACTTGTTCATAATTGTGTGCATTCAGAACGTAAACGAATTGATGCGTGTCCATATGGACACGCTGGGCAGTAATGATGTCAATTTGATCTAGTTATGAACGAAACTAACTGAAAATTGTACCTTATATGACGCACTCCATGTAAGGTTATCACAAAATAGAACCCTTTTACACTATGCATAAATTGTTAATTTATCGATTCATAATAGTTTTGTACCAACTACAGCAGGAAAGAAACCGCTAATTTAGTTTGTCATCTTGTATATAGTGTATAGAAATACTTGCGTAACCCTTTGAATGCACTCTATTAGGGATGCATTCGAGTCGAGTCGAGTCGAGATTTAAGCCTGTCTCGACTCGTCTCGAGAAAATGTTGTCTCGACTCGTGTCTCGACTCGAAAATATGTTTCTGTCTCGACTCGTGTCTCGACTCGACAGTCTCTGTCTCGACTCGACTCGAATTCGAGTCGAGACGTCTCGAAATTCGAGTCGAGACAAAATGTACGAGTTAAAATATACGCACACATCAGCCAGACCATCATGACTACCTACCTAATTGTCAGTATGTCGACTTTTGGCATGGATAAAAACGGCGACACGTCTTGGCATACACGCAATGATCCTTGATAGGTCGCTGGAGAGAGCTGGCACCACATGTGCTCACTCAGTCACCTAATTCCCGTAAATTCCGGGAAGGGGGGCGATGTGTTCTGACGTCACGTTCAATCACATCCCACAAGGGACATCACTCAAATGTCCGGCTCCAATTTCAATGAAACTTTTTTGCTGATAGAAGGCATGTATGCATCATTACTTGTGATGACAAATTTTTGCCATGGTGCATGTTTTCTATTTTTTTAAATAACTTTTAAGAGTTGTGATGTGGTTATTAGAGATTACTACAGAAGTCCCTTACTACCCTTTGTAAACGGAGCGTTAATGAAGAAAAGTGAAGAAAAACCATGTGGATACATATAAGTCCTGGGGGGAAGTCGTATGGTAGATATGACCTTGATGGCAGCCATCTTGAAATCCGCCATTTTGAATTAAGGTCAAGTTTTCAAAATGGGAATAGGGTAATATGATACATAATTTCGGGCTAGAATTTAATTAGAAAAATAATGGTGAGATTAGTTTTAAGATACACCCATTTGGGGGAAAGTTACCGGCATATTAATTGTTTTTACTTACTGTGTGCGTAAGACCCTTCTTACTTTCGTCTCAAGACCTGTAAATCGATCGCAACGGCAGAGCCCGGTTTCGCACTAGTGTTTAGAAATCTTTAAACTCACTTGAGGCAATATTTGTGGATTATTGTATTGTATTTTGCCTTTAATTAAATTTGAACCTACTTCATGATCTTGTGTAAAGTATCACTAAAAGAGAATTTCTGTTTTTATGGAGAACGTAAGCATAGCAATTATAAAAGGTGAGTAAGGTGCGTATGTATTTATAAGAAAGTTTATTTTACGAGTCTTTTGTGGTTCCGCCAACCTATTCTTTAGTTGTTTTTTTTTTTTCAAAATACTCATATCTCATAAATAAAAGAGCTATTGTAAAATCTCTTACCACTATTCTTTAATACTTATAAAATTGTATTTATTGTAAAAGCACTGGCGAGATATTTCTTATCGCCCACTAAAATTATGGTGGAGCTCCTTCGTGGCTAACGGTTAGCATACTTGCCTTTGGCGTGGGAAACCTGGGCTTGATTCCCGATGGGAGTTCATGAGGTTCGGATTCCACGTTAATCAGTAGGTCCACGTCTCACATAGCCTCGCTGCTGAACGGGACGTTAAAATCAGAATCAATTCAACTCAAAATTAGGGTTTTGACTTTATTATGATGTCATTAGTTTAAACACCCAGCTGCACAGTAATTATAAACATTGACTACATTATAAAATTGTAATTTGTGACGACTAAAATATCAGAAATTAAAGATTATTCTTTGGGTTTTGGAACATTTTGAAAAACGTGAAAAACTGGTACTGCACCGATACAACACACCTTTTGGATTTGTCATTGTGTAAAGTGATACAAACTAAAGAAGAATTACAACTTTATGAAATTGTATTAGGACTTATTATTTAGAAATAAACACCAAATAAGTGTAATAGTTCATATCCGTATCAAATACCAAGTTTATGATGAATCAACTACACAAAGTAGGATCCAAAAACGCTCATTGCAATTTGTTCCATCCTTCAGTCGAACCAGGAACTGAAACATAAAGAGTGACATTTTCTTTTTAAAGATACTTTGTCCAGCTAAGTACTGTGAAGGTTTATGTCAGTAGAAGGAATTGCATTACATTATACAAGCGCAATTTCACAACTTTATGTACACATTACTAAATATCGAACACCCTTGTCCATATGATTAGCGTACGCGTCTTTGGTGTGGGAGACCTAGGTTCGATTTCCGATGGGAACTCCTGTGGTTCTGAACCCACGTTAATTTGTAAGTCCACGTCTCATATAGCCTTGATGCTGAAAGGGACACTAAACTCTAATCTAATACTAAATACAAATATTTAAAGAAAAATGATGACGCACCAAGATGACGTGAATTTGGCTATCAAATCCATTTTGTGTTTTCAGTTATTTTCTAGTAGTATTTTTTCTAGGCATCCTTTCAAAAGACAGTGATGCAAATTTCGTAACTGCGAATTCCTGTTAGAAGCCATGAAATTATCCGATTAGATGCAAAATTTCCCGTCCACTAAAATAGATACCGTAAATTTACAATATCTAACAATAAATAATTTTGAAAGATATCGCTTTCGAGGGAAAAAATGAAGTGAAATCTTTGAGTTTTACGTCCCACGGATATGCCGGTTAGGCTAAAGGAGAGGGGTGATGATGAGAAATTAGTGAAATCGTGGAATGAAGAAAGTGGGAGGAACGGAAGAACCCCGAGGAAACCCACGCACACGGTGTTTGTCCACCACAAAGTTCACTTGGTACGAGCTGGGATCGAACCAGGGTCCCCAAGCACCAGAGGTGAACGATCTACCACTGAGCCACCGCGGCCCCGCTTTAGAGGGGCCATGACGTATAGTTGAACTCATTCTCGTAGTATGAAAGGCATTATTTATAATTATGCATGATAGGATCACAAACAAATTTTAAAAATATTATGTGCACTTTCTTTTAACAAACATTATATTTTCTTTTATGGTGTAGAAGGGATTGTTATGTTCGAAAAAAAAAGTCCTTAACACGATTCTTGTTGCTACACACTGCATGTTCCTAGCCACAGAAAAGATGCAGCGATAGATAGGCTATTTTTCAATTGCTTTACATTAGCTTGATGTTTCAAGTCTTTTGTGTGTTTCTGAAGTTCACTTTTACCACAAAAGAGCTCAATATTAACATGTCTTACATAGCTTTGGTTCGATTCTCAACACGGACTGCAATTACCCGTTAAATTGTGCATCCGAAAGGCACTCTTTGTTAAACCTCGCTTATCACCGCTCATCTTAATAATATATATAACTTCACCTCGAAGCAAATGTTGCATTTCTCTCTTTCATCCTAACACAAAACAAAACTAACCACAGCTGTGACACGAAGGAGCTATTTCGAAAAGAAACAAGCTGTGCTTCATAGAGATGTGTACCAAATGATAGAAGTATAAAGTATTGTTTTCTTTCCTGTTTATTGATATCAGAAGGTGTTCTTAATGAGTTTACTCATTAGTTTAGAAAGAGTATATATGGAATTTGGACATATGTTGTACGTATTCTCCTGAGAAATTGATGAGACCAGAAAAATTATAAGGACAGATGGAATAGGTTTAAGCGCATCTACGTGACTTTATCAAATATTTATTCTCCATAATGGTACCACGCGGAAAACTTGGTATAGGCCTACTTTTATCTTTGCCTCCCTCTGTTAGCTGTTTTGTATCATATATATCGGATGGTTTTGATATTTCTTCTGATCATTAAAACAACAATGGTACCTGTGTGCGTGCAGAAATGCAAAAGCACAAGGTAACTTCCTATTTGTTTTGGAAACAACAAACCCATTTCAAGTGTGCGAGAGAAATTGAGCACAGCGAGATCGGGTGTTTACTCACGGTCAGTTCGCAGCAGGAGTCCATGGTAAAAATTTGGCTATCTCGAAAACACTCGCAAAACCTTACAAATACAAAAGACTGCGCTTCAAAGAAAGTTTAGACACAGATGTTTCAATTTTCTTTTAGCATCGTTCTTCAGCAAAAGAGTCGGTTCATTGTATTCGAAAAAGAGAAGGGAGAAAGGGTGAATTTATATTTTATGTGGGGGTAACGTTGTAAGTAGTATAAACAATACATACCGCTTCCGACTATGTACGCATACACTAGCCGCGGAGTTCACACACACACACAGAATCAGAGTCCTCACACACCAAGGGTGAGAGCTGTGCCACTGAGTCACAGCGGCCACGGGGCTAGGTCGAGTCCACTTTACGTTCATAGTTTCTTAGTACATAAATGTTACGATTATGAAATAGATTTTCCTTAATGAGCTGCATAAAAACAAAAGCTTTCGAAATGCATTAAACAATTAGCTCGATTTGAGTGTGAACTTAAAGTTATATCAGAGTGTAAATACGGATACGCACCAAAGCTCGAAAACTTAATACACTATTTCTCCTATATAGTCAGCATGTATCAAGTAATCATTCAGCTTTCATTTGAGAGGATGGAAATCGAAGGCCCCTGAACAACTATGTTACTAATGTGCGGAATGTATTTATCTTACAGTGAACTGCTTTGATGCCAAGTGGCCTAACTCCAAAATTGAAATTTTCCAGGAGTGAAAGTTGAAGTTCAATATCTCATGAACAATCCATATTTCTTTTATGTTGGGAACCAAAACCATAACTACTGTATGTAGTTCATTGTTTTATAACTTAGTGTTTACAAAAATCCTTTTAAAAAATACCTATTCATAGAAGTGGATGGTACTTATCTGTACTAGTTCTTGGCATCCAAGCAGTCCATTCATTGTAATACTAGCTTAATATACCCATTCTTCGCGTGGAAGCTGTATTTGGAAGTCAACACCTGTGGAAGTATCACCATTCATTTCAGTGACCGCGAAAACTAAGGATTTGACACTAGTATCAATCAATATGGGCTATTTATACATGTCTCGGTATTCCTCACCCGCTGACACCCGGCCCGCATACAGTAGTAGCTGAATTTGCAAGTCATCGCTGATGGAAGTGTCACCATTGATCTCAGCGACCGTGAAAACTATGAATTTGACACTAATGTCGATCAATTTGGATTACTTTTACTACGTGTCTCGCTAAACGCCCCCCTGAGACACCCTGGTTCCAATTTTGACAAAAACGCTTCGCCTTAGACTGGGACCTGGACCAAGGTATCCGTGACCAAAATTTGGTAACTCTTGGTCAACTTGTCTGGTCCCCAGGTCGGTCCCAGTAAACGTCCCCCCCGAGACCCCCCTGGTTCGAAATTAAAAAAAAACGCTTCGTCTTGATCTGGGGCCTGGACTAAGGTACCCGTGACCAAATTTTGGGAACTCTCGGTCCACTCGTCTGGTCCCCAGGTCGCACAGACAGACAGACAAACACACAAACAAACTCTTTATTTTATTTATATTAGATAAGATATACTATGTAAAATAGTCTCGTGTCATAATATGTGATGTACAACAAATGTTACATTATATATTATCCGTAGCTCGTGATATGCTGCAACATATTAAAGCCTCAGAATAGTTGGGCAAGCGAATAATCCAGAAGTTACGTAACCCTATTGCGTTCATGGGAACGAAAACACAATAATTATAACTATGCTAAATTACTATAGACTACCAACTGCTCATTCAGAGAATTTATGAAGTTCACTCTATCGCAATAGTTTTATACAAACTAGATTTAGACTACGGATAATAGTTTTATACAAACTAGATAATCAATTATTATTATTATTATCATTATATTTACAGTACAACCAAATACAACGACATTAACTATTAGTTCTAATTAACTGAATTGAGCTGAAAATTAAATCTTGATCTTTAAAGATTAACTATTAATTTTATGCGTTCTGTACCTTTCTAAAGGAATAAAAGCTGGAATTGGTTTCAAGGCTGTTTCTGAGTGAATACTTTCTTCAAAATAATATTAAAAATTATAGAAAGATTTTCGAGACATTCGAGTCGAGTCGAGATTTTTAAGAGCCGTCTCGACTCGACTTGTGTCTCGACTCGAAAATTCGAGTCGAGAAATACGTTTGTCTCGACTCGTCTCGAATTTTACAAAGTGTGTCTCGACTCGAATCTCGACTCGAATTCGAGTCGAGTCGAGTCGAGATTCGAGACATGTCTCGACTCGAGCGCATCCCTACACTCTATAAAGTAAAAAGTGGGTCTAGTTAAATTATTGCAAACAATATTCACAGAAACATCTGTCGTTTATGAATCTAAAGCCATATATTATTACAACAATTAACAACTCTACGTATTTTTCCTTTTTTGTAATTATTGTAATTAAATGTGTAACAAGATGGAAGACCTCATAATTATGGAAGCAAATATTTTTTTTTTGGAGGGGGTAGGTTCTGGAACAGGTTTCCCAGAGGTCACTTCAATGTTTAATTTTTTTTAAATATAGGCCTAATTTTAGGTCTTAGGACATTTAAAACACTTCACATGCAGAACGAGCTAGAATTTTCGCAGACATCGCTGGACGCACTTCACAAGTACTTTCTGAATACATGTCTGGGTGGAAAATATGCATATTAAAGAGCCTTTTAGAATTAGTAGAGCAATTAGTTTGTCAAATGTAGGAGATATGTCGTAAAATATTTAACAGTTCTCAGTGTTTTAGTTGTTATTCTCTTTTATTACTGTTTTGAAACTAAACTACATGTAACCTACAGAAGTATCTTTTTTCTTTCAGTAGATTGTAGAGCTAAATCCTCCAGAAGTAACAGTCGAAGAAACAGTCGAAGAGAGATATACACTTCAGGCAGGAACACACAGATGCTCCAGTAGCTGATTCGCTTTTCATCTCTCCACTTGATCCTACCGTGCAGAGTGATGATGATTCTGCAGATGGAGACACTGGGGGAACGGCAGATAATCGCAGTGGGTCTGCTCCAAAAGAAGCTGGGCGTCCAATTGCTCATTTCGCCGCCTCATCTTCTCGACTTTCCGACAGTATCAAATTTGATGGTATCAACCACCTGATACAAAACATTGAAAGAAAAAGGAGGTGCGCCAGTGATGCTAGCAAGAAGTCATCGGCTGTTCGCACACAGTGCGGAAACTGAAATTTTGGATTGTGCGTCCCATTTTTTGAGGATTTTCACACATCCAAATAGTAAAAGGACATTGTTAGAGACAAGTGCGTTGATGTGCAATACATTGTTGTGAGCGATGCTCACAGAACAGTATGCTAGGAAGGATATTGTGTGTATTGTTGTCAATTTGACATTCATTTGTACACATACAGAAATAAACTATTCTTCAAAAATTACTATATTGATGTTTTCTATTTATGTTTATGTGTGCCTGTGTGTTTGCAAACACGCATGGGCTGGCTGTGTGTGAAAGTATAGGCAGAAGTTCTAATTCACATATTAAAACAAGTATCAGAATTATTTTTAAGATAAGCTGGAAATCTGCTCAAAATGCTCCCATAACTGCCGAGCGTGTCCATATGGCCCGCTCGCAGCGAACACATTAGAACAATAACATCAAAAATTCGCGTTATTTTCACATTTACTACGATCACATACAACAACCGTAACTGAAAATATTATTATTATAAAATCAGAAAAAAATTAATTCGGGCAGTTATGGGTTATACAAAACCGAAATATTTTTACCAAATGTCACGTTTGTGCTTGTAATGGTATGACCTGAGCGATGATATGTTCCCAATTTTTAATCTTCTGCGAGATTCTTCTTCTTCTTCTTCTTCTTCTTCTTCTTATTATTATTATTATTATTATTATTATTATTAGTAGTAGTAGTAGTAGTAGTAGTAGTAGTTTATTATTATTACCACTATTTTTCCTGAAGATTTGATAGTTCAAGTATTGAAACATCCGAGTATTCAAATATCTGGATATAATAAAACGTGTGTCATCGCCGATCAATCGGCATCAATAATCCTAAAGTAAAAAAAAATACTTGCACGACGTGGATTCGATTCAAAAATCTCCACATTGCTGGTCGAGCGCCTTGACCACTGAAGCACGATCATTACGCCTAAACCGATTCATCTTTAGTCTGGTTACGTTAAGATCTCTTTGCTTCCTTTTGCAAAATTGTATGTTTTATTTCTTCGTTTCAAAACGCCTTTCGTATTTCTTTTATGATGATATGAATCTATAATCTTCGGCATATGTAATAGAGTTGTTCTTAAACCTTTGGTTCACAAGTTTGTTTCTTCTCCACACGAAACTACAGATATGACAGATTTAATTCTCATACTCTCCATTTGTTTCAAAGCAGTCGTCATTACCTGGTCAATGACTTGTGTCCACCACGATAGAACACACAAATGACTCTTGCAACCCTCTCTTCAATTACCAGATGTCAATCACGTAGAAAATCTATTATGGGAATTAGAGATGAATGTGCAGCAGCAACAATTGAATAGCCTGACGGAACTGAAAACGTTCATGAAAGAAGAGTGGCTCAAGATTATACCTAGTGTTACAAAGAAGTTGGCACAATCAATGCTAAACAGACTAGCCGAGGTGATAAGAAGAAACGGGTTCGCAACTGAATTTTCCAGATTTGTAAATGGACAAGGTGTACGAATAATTTTGTGACTATACAAATAAGTTTTTGTATGAAAGTGTTTTGTTTCTACGTGCAAGGTGTGATTTTGTGTAAAGGAATGAAATAAGTATATTTGTTTATAAGATCCCTTGACATAACATATTCAATTTCTTGTAATATAAGCTATATAAAACATATTATTTATATTCATTTGTCTGTCAGCGCCAAGTTTACGATCAATTTTGTGAGTTATTGCATCTCCACGTCGGTTCTAGGGAACGCCCGAGTCTCAATGTTTCCTTTACGATTCTCCCTCACCCATAATGGATTTGTATCTTTTAGGACTGTACGCCCTCAATATTTACCCAGGCTTGGTTGGGACCGGCATTTCTTGCGGCTGAATTGACCAAAAGAGAATTTGTTCTGAAAATATGTTTATTGCTATTTAAAGATCACCATAGAACTTACAGAAAATAAAAGAAAATGAATTGTATTGATCTGACATTATTTACGTATTGGATTTGAATTTCAGAAGTAATTATAGAATTTTTGGTTTGAATGTGATAACACAAAATTTATCATTTGGGAAAGTGGTAGAGATTATAAGATTAAACGCCACCATTCACCTGGTGACCAATCATACGGACACCAGGATTCATAATGTCTCAAATCCTCCAGCTTAATGTCATTTATTTTCTTAGGTGGAAGTAGCTCTCTTTCGCTGGGAGTCACAATGGTATTATCCAGGATTTTAAGCTTCGGAAGCAATACGACGACACGACGTCTATAGTCAGGAATTATGACTTGAATTGGATTCTCACACAAAGTCAAACTTAGAAGCTTAGGGAAACGCTTTAATTTGGCAACAGTATTGAACGACGTTATGAAATTGGCATGTAGATATAATATGCGAAGGTTCTGAAAACTGAAAATTTCCTATTAAAAGAAGAAAGAAAATGAATTAGAATGATATTACTTTAGCAATATTTCTTACGGTTCATAAAAAGATCCAAACAGCTACAAGAAAGACATAATTAAATCCATTTTTACATCAATAACTCACAAATTCTACTATATGACCACTTCATAAAAATTGCAAATGTGCCTTTTGTTATAAGTTGTTAAAACTTGTTTTAATATTTTAATTTAATGTTTTAATTCAAAAATACTAACTAATAGTAAAATTAGTTGTAAACTCTTCTTTACATTTTTAACGCACACTCGTAATTTCACTATACTGCAAGGATGAGTCAGTTCTTTTCCAATACTCAGGACACATTTTAGCGCGTGAAGTTGCAACGAAATTGCCTAATACTTGAAGCAAAGGCTTTTGTGTTGGACCGTCTTCATTCACCCTTTGCCGGCTGTTGGATTCCACGCCGATAATAGATGTTATCCTTTAAGCCGATGATCTCACCGGCTGCAAATTTCACTCCCTTAATTGTTGAAGCATCACGGTCCCAGCAAGCAAGCTATGAATTGGAACAAGTAATAACTCAAAGGAGCGAGGTCTGCGCTGTATGCTAGGTGCATGAATGTCCGTAGAATTTTTCGCAATACGAGGCAAACTTTGTAGTCCATTATTTTTTTATTGTTGGAAAATTGTCTATGGCCTCTTGGCATATAAGCTCAGTCATAGCGGAAAAGGAAGCATGTGCAAAGGAGTCTCAAAGAGGCTGATTTGTATGGTACACTTTTGGTCACAAAAACCTAAACTGCCTTCCAGATTCTAAGCCCAAAAATTGATCGTAGATTCATTTTGCTACAAAGGAACATGCGAATTCTTTAAAAGAAATATATCATGTGGACATTGCAACCAAGTAAATATACAAGTGGTGTGTAGAAAACAATCATAAATTATGACCAAAAAAAAAAAAAAAAAAAAAGAAAATTTAGAAACTGGATACTGTATGATACCAGATTTAAGGAAGGTACACCGTTAACAGAAGAGTAAGAGGATGAAATAGTGAAGGCTAATAGTACTGTGCTCCTGATGTAGTCGTGTTGTAACAGCGGTGGAAAGCAGACCTATGGAGTATACTGTTACTTGTTATTATTATATATCATTCTTATGCGAGTTATTTATTTTCTTCTTCAGTCTAAATAATAGTGAAACGAGTTAATACCTTACGTGTGAACTTCAATTAATTATGGAATACATGATTTTATATTCGACAATTTCAAATTAGCAAATGACCAATTTCTGAGTATTAAACTAGTTAATTACCGACGTTGAATGTTTATTAAGTTGATATTCCAGCTGTTGTGTGAATACATCATTCAAGATACTAGTAATGCTCTACGATATACTGATGAAAGTGGAATATATACCGTGAATGTGGAGCTAGCAGATAAACCTCTTACTTTAGTCAAATTGTCTCCAGTACCTAGTGTAGTTGATGTTGAAACATTTAAATTGTTGATGTCATATGGTAGTATCAGGAATATAAAGAATGGATTTCCAAATAGCAAATAAACAGTATGCTACCTTGAGATCTGTAGATTCTGTTCGTTTTGAACACAAATCTGTTGTAGTAGGAAGTGCAACAAATACTACAACGTCTCCAAAACACATTCTTCTGAAAACTCAGATGTAACTACTATACCTAACTCTCTACCCTCATTTGTTGCTATTGCTGACATCGATGTTAATATAACCGCTGACAAGTGCTCTGGCAGGTGTTACCGTTTATATCAACAGTTGTTCTTCTGATTGTGAGAAATTTATTTCATCTTGCAATCCCGCCTTTGTCTTAGGCCAAGTTCCTTCTCAGAATAGTCCTAGCAAAAGCCCCTCTGAAGACGAGAAGAGACAGAAATGTGTTAAAAAGGTAAGCTTACTCTTTCTGTTAAGAAAATTCATTAAAAAAGCGCTAGTGATGTTTTTCACCAGATTACTCGTGCTAGTATTTCAAAGCAGTTACAGCTTGAGGTTACTTCTTCGGTGGAAGACGGTGCTTTAGTTTCCATAGACTCTACAATTTCTGATGTTACTCACATGTAGTGGATCTCCGTGTGATGTAAAAAAAATCTAGGTGTGCATTATTGTTGTTGCTCTCATTCTCTATCTATTTTGTGCCAATATGCCGTTTACAGTGTTTCTATCTCTCTACTTTTTCATGACAACTAGTACTACAATTTCTAGTGTTGACCTTAATGTTCACTGAGACAATATTAAGTTCTATCTGATTTTTTTGTTGCTAAAATCCGAAATCAAAGTGGCTTTCTACAAGACGTGGATTCAGAATTGGTGAGTGTGGATAATTCATATCAAGCTTAAAACAATTCAGCATGTAATCGTTTAGGTACTGCGATTTTGATTAGAGATGGGTTACAATTTAGGCATGTATACACGATTCCAAAAGTGCATTACCACTTGCAATTCTCCCTTTGCTGCAATAATAGGCAACCCCAAAACACAGTCGTTGGGGTGGTTGAGAATTGGAAAGGCGTTGGACCAAGCCTCAATTTTGTTGCAAATATAACAGTGTGGGAAACTGCAAATTAAAAAAAATAAAATAAATGGTTAAGAATGACTATTTTATTATCGTGAGGGCAATGGATGACATAAAAATTTACAAAATAATCTTACTTAAGCAGTTCAAACAAGACGAATGGTAAGAAATAGATATCAGAGGAAAGCAGTTTCTCTCCTTTTTCCAAAAAAAAAACTCATAAAAAATGAAAAAGGTTACATAATGTAAAGCTTAATATAAAAGCCTAACAGCGCAAAACAAACATCCACACGAGACGGAAAGAGAGACAAACACTGAATAATGGACATTAGTGGCATAGGTATTATTTTATGCGAAAAAAATGATACTGCCTGGCGGGGAATCAAACCTGCATTTTCCACGTGAAAGTCTCGCACGATAACCACTACTTCACGTTTGCTCTTCTCAAACTTTGTTTAACTAATTGTGAGGAGTTTCCTTCTGAGAACGATAACACGAAAAGTGCTTCTAATCAATGAAGTGTTTCGATTGTCCTGGTAATTTCCTTGCCCTTTTCCAACCAACATTCGTAAATCGTCTCTATCATGATACAGGTGTTTGCTTCCATATTCATAAGGATTGCTCGTCTAGTATGAGACATCGATTCTTCACGAACATTTTGTTAAAAAGCAACTTCGGCGTGAACAGGATTTAAGCTTAAGTTGGATACGTATACTGCTTGTAAGTCCGCTACGTTACCCCTACACTATCAGGCCACATGAATTTACACCCCAACTATTACTAACTTCACCTTTGGAACGAACTGGCTTCTTCTTGTAAGGTTATTTACACCAAAATGCACAACGAAATCCATTTATTCGACGATCTAGAGACAAATTAGTGCCCACTGATAAGCGAAATAGCATACAATCCAAAAAATTACAGAAATAATAACATATTATGTGAGTAATTTCTACGTGCAAACTCAAAAGTAGGGTAATAATAATAATAATAATAATAATAATAATAATAATAATAATAATAATAATAATAATAATAATAGACAACTATACTGTTAATGTAAACATTTATTATTATTAATTTATTAATATTATTAGTATTATTATTATTATTGTTCGCGTACTTTTGAACTTGCACGCAGAAATTACTGCTTAATATGTTATTTCTGTATTTTTTCTGGATTGTATGTTACTTCCTTTATTAGTGGGCACTAATTTCTCTCCAGTACGTTGAATAAATGGATTTAGTTGTATCGTGCAGAACATAAGTCCTTAACCAGGTAAGGGCGACTACTTAGGAACCAAATGCAGAGTACGAGAATTAAATCTGTCATATCTATAGTTTGGTGTAGAGAAGAAACTAAATTTCACTTTTGACTGGACTTACGATTCCCCATGTTTTTTCTCTATATATTTTTGTGAAAACACGTTAATTCCACTTTTTCGGTTCGCTTTGGTTACAGTTTGAAATTTCGTTTAATGTCCCACTATTATGCCTGTTAGCTTGAGGGAGACCATGATTAAAGCAAGTGAATTATCATGGATGAATTCGTGGAATGAGAAAGTGGAGGAAAAGGGAGGTCCCGTATGTTCCGGAAACCCACGAGCACGATGTTGTTCACCTCAAGCTTATTTACCTTAGGAACGAACCAGGTACCTTACCCATCAAACACTTCAGTGGTCGGGGTCCCGTCTTCGATTCCCGGTGGGAGAGCTTTTGAAATTTTAAATGTCCTTGATGTATCTGTGTTCGTGTCCCGTCATTCAAGGTTACTGAAAATAACACTAAAACGACTATAACCGAGTTACGGAGACAATAATAGAGACAAGTTACGGAGATACTTTCGGTGAACCTGAAAAAAGTGGTCTGAGGCACTAGGTTTCAGTTAAGGATTCGAATTACTTTTGAGTACAGTTTCTCTTCACGTCTTTGCGTGTTCGTATGTCTTTTTTAAATTTAAATTTGAATTCTCTGGACTATAGTATTTTATCGTGACCGAAATAAGTGTTTTATTGTTAGTAAAGTATTGGAAACGTAAACTTGTGCAATTTGCTATATACACGAGTGTTTTTTGACTCTTACTTAACAGAGCAGCCTTAGGGTACTGGATTGAGCATTTGCCTTGAAATTTAGGGTCCTGGGTTCGTTTCACGGTGAGGTAATTAAGAAATTTTTAATTATTTACGATGTTGATATTTCTGATGTATAATAACATGAAAAATATTCAATTTCTCTCGGTCTTACAAGTTAGACTTTCTTCACAGGGGAAATACTAACAACATGATGTTACGTTTCTGCAACCTTGATTTGTACTGTCTGAGAACATAACGTGTTTAGACAACAATTCATGATTACATAAGAGTCATCCTTAAGGCCTAGTATGAGTCATAAATGTGTCATGGGTCGCGAGAGAACATTTGAGTGGTTCAAGCTTTTGAAAGAAGGCCGGGAATCTGTGCAAGATGACAAATATTCTGGTCGACCGTCAACATGCACAACATCGGAAATGATCATGAAAGTGTATGATGTGATTCGCGAAGACAGAAGGCAGACAATTCACGATGTTTGTAACAAATTTCTATTGTCGTATGTACATGTGAATTAACTTCACATGTACCATAAGACGAATTGCAGCGAAGCTTGTCACTCGCCTTCTCAGCATAGACCAAAAAACCCTCAGGATTCAAACGTGCACTGAGCCGCGACAAAGAGTTCGAGAGTGTCCAAACGTCTTACCCAGAGTCATTACAGGTGATTAATCTTGGATCTGTCCCGGAAACGAATCAGCAATTATCACAATGGAAGACGCCCTCCCCTTCCAGGCCGAGAAAAGCTCGATAAGTTAGCAGCAACATCAAGTCGATGTTGATCATTTTTTTCGACATTCGATTAATTGTGCATAAGGAGTTTGTTCCATCTGATTAGAATGTCAACGGGAAGTTTTCCAGAGAGGTTTCGAAGAGACTGAAGGAAGATGTTCAGCGCAAACCGCAAGAGCTGTAGCAAACGAAAGATTCGTTGCTGCACCATGACAACGCGCCCGCGCATACCTCGTTCGTTGTAAGGGAATTCCGGGCCAAAAACAACATGGCAACAATTCCCCACCGTCCCTACTCCCCTGACATAGGCCTGTGCGACTTCTACTTGTTCTTGAAGGTGAAGCTCGCGTTGGAGAGGCGATGTTTTGACTCGATTGAATACATCCAAGTGGAATCGCAACGGGTCTTGAACGCCCTTTACCCTACAGACTTAAAGGAGTGTTTCCAAAAGTGGGAACAACACTGGAATCGTTGCATACATACCGGAGGGGACTACTTTGAAGGCAATGGAGAGCATTAAAACGTAAGTACAGTTTTCTGATTTTAACAATGACGTTCTTGGATATTTTGGGTAGCACCTCGTACTTGGAATGCCTATTAGATAAACTCGGTTGCGCAAATCAGTCATTATTTTCGTTTTGTATCGTCTTATAAGTACAATATCAGTTATTAGGATAAATAAAAAACATTGCTACTTTGTTATGAATATCTTTCCAGTTTTAAATTTGATCCTCATAGAACAAAGATTTCTTGAAATCGATTTAGAGTCCGAGAAAAATATATAATCTTTACCTGTATTACTCTACTAAAGACAGAAGTGGTAAAATATTTCTAGTACTTCTGGTTTCAAGATTCATCCCATAAAACAAGAACAGTAATAGATAGTTACAAGTGGCTCTTTGGATCAGCTGAAAAGATACCATTGCTATGTTTAATAACCTACTTAAAACGGAAATGTTAGAAAATTTATGAGTACTTCCAATTTGAAAATTGATCTCTATACAGCAAAAACGGTTATATATATCGGAAAGTGTTTTTAATTTATTGAGTGTTCCCAGAATAGCTTCTATTTCTCCATTAGTCCTGTATACAAACCAAAAGTGATAGAGATAAACCGGTTCCGGTTTCAACAATGATATCCATAGAACAAGAGAAGGTAATAGATAGTGACAAATGATTTTTGGAACCGATTTAGTACCTCTAAAAGGAATTATCCCGCTCATTTAATTCTACTAAATCCGGAAAGGGGAAAATTTACTGGTACTTGCGGTCTTAGTGTTGACCTCCATAGCGTGAAAACAATATAATACAGTGCAGTTAGGTTTGAACCAGGCCATTCAAAAAAACAAGCCGAAACATTTTCTAAAATCATCATGATACTCTATTCGGTAAGTTTAAAGAGTCCCAAAAAATCCCGCGTCGAGTTTGGTCACTGTGGACGCCATATTGGATAGCCGATTTCCAATGCTAAAAGTTTCGTGGAAACCATAGTATT
This sequence comes from Thermobia domestica, assembly GCF_964235325.1. Lineage (NCBI taxonomy): Eukaryota > Metazoa > Arthropoda > Insecta > Zygentoma > Lepismatidae > Thermobia > Thermobia domestica. Next base: position 92,687,573 of record NC_137470.1, read on the forward strand.
CCCTTTAACTGACTATAATACAGGTTGTAAACACAGCAGAGATATGAACCATACCTCATTGAACAGATATTTAAATAATTGTTCTCATTGTGTAAAAAAATTGAGGAAATTTACTTTTTCCCGAAAGGGAAAAAACGGAAATTCTCCAAAATTTCTCAGAACAGAAGTGAAATATTGAGTTTTTGGATTTTTATTACAACATTGTAGGGAGATCAAGAAGAAAAGAAAAAGCCAAAACCTTTTCTAAAATGATCATGATATCCTATTCAGCAACCCAGAGAAAGTCTCATAAAATTCCGCGTCCGGTTTGATCACTATGACCGCCATATTGGCTACCCAATTTCCAAAAGTTTTCGTGGAAAACGTAGCATTTACTTTAACTGACTATAATACAGGTAAACATAGCAGATATATAAACTATACCTCATTGAAAAGATATTTAACTATTTTTCTTATTGCATGAAAATTGAGGAAATTCCAACTTTCCCTAGAGGGAAAATTGAGGAAATTTCACCTTTCCCTAGAGGGAAAAAGGGAAATTCCACAAACTTTCTCAGAACAGAAATGAAAAAAAATATCCTTATTACAATAACGTAGGGAGAAGAAACATAAAATATGCGCAAATTGTTTTCTAAACCTTTCTCAGTAAAACGTTAAAAATACACAATGTTAATACTTTCTAAAACTGGGATTTTAAACTTAGGTTTATGTAATGCTTAACGCTACAATTCTCTCCTGTAGAAATATTGCAAAATTTTCACCTGTGCATCCACAAGTTTTGAGTTAAATTATCAATGGATAGGCGTTTGAAAAGGCTTCAATATCTCTTACAAACCTCGATGTTGACTGTTTTTGGGAAGGGGAAAAAGGGAAAATACCAAAATTTGAGGGATGTTTGAAAAACAAAAAGGTTTATTCTTAGCAAGCGAAATTAGTCGGAGGAATTTGACGTGTATACAAAATTTTTGAAAAAAATCATGTTTAGTAACGTATAAAAATTCGTAAAGTTTGAACTAGGAAAAGGCCTAAAAGGTAATTCTTTATTATGTAAAGATTTTAAACTTAGATAATTTTGATGTGAAAGTAACTTACGTTTACTTGAATGTATTCCAGACGAGGATGATTCGCATCTTGGAATGTCTCTTCTTCGATTTCCTTTCCGGGAATTAACAAATCTCCATCCACTTCCATTTCATCTTCTATGTTCCTGTCGGTACGTCAATGTCATACGCAGTACATACACAATCTTGAGCATTTTAACATACCTCTCCGGCACTCAGAACTTTTTTCACAGGCGTCGGTTCAAGGAACATGAAGTAAGATGTAGTAAGTCTTCAAGAACAGCGGACTTCGAAGTTGGTGTGGGATACAGAAAACTATTGACTATCTTCAAACCTAGCGTAAAATGTTCATATTAACACCACGCCATTGCTGCACTTGATAAAAGCTCGGAGTGAATGCTCACGAGCGGCTCCTGTTGTAGGAGGAAGTACAGCTAAGTTAAACTGCAAATGTATAGACTGTTTGTCAGTTGTCTTCTCATATAGTTGGTGACATAAAATGTCCAAGTTCCAAACAGATATCCTTTGACCCACATAGTGACAGAAAGAAAGAGTTACCAGCTTAAGCCACAGCTTCAGCTGGTAATCGAGAATTATTGAAAATACCTAGGTACTTAATGGGATGGGATAAAACTGGTTTTATAACAACCGGAAACCGGTTTCTAGAAACCCGAAAAACCAACATTTCGGTTTTCAACAAAACCGGTTCTGCTTTTCATCGAAATCGGTTTCGGTTTTCTTCAAAAACCGGTTCGGTTTTTCACCGAAACCGAAATGGTTGCGGTGAAAACTTTTGGAAAAAACATAAATCTATTTCTGTGGAAACGGATTCGGTTTCTGGAGAACAACGAAACACTATTCTGGTCAGAAATAGAACAAATTTTGGAAAAACAAAAACCGTCTTTGAAGAAAACCGACACCGGATCCGGTGAGAAACCGAACCGGTTTTGAAGACCGGTTAAAAAATCATATCATCTATATCATCTTGAGTATTTCCAATATGATGAATGTTGTCTGGGTAAATCTTCCTTCCTGTCATCATCAGTTTTAAAGACGTGTGTCGTGGAGCAGGGGCAACTAGAAGAACTAATAAATCTTTGTCTTCACCCATCAAAATAACTCTGAGACCTTTCTTGGCCTCTGTAATAGCCGTGGTTGCAATCAGCATATCAACATCTGCCTTGGTCTGGAGTACTTTCCATCCTGTACATTTCATTTTGTTGCTGTAATTGCATATAAACTTATGAATTATCCTCCTTACATTTATCAGTAGCGAAATTTACTAAAAATTTAATTAAATCACAATTGTCTAGATTATTTTGAACATCGGAGGATTATAACAAGAAACGGGGAAGCAAATCCCCGAAGCGTAGCTTATTACTCTTCCATCATGTTTCCTTTGTTTAACACCATGATCGATATTTAAATAAACAACAGGAAGATTACCTTTAATTATTTAGCTGAAACCTGGCATTTGATTCTCTCCAGCGTTTCATTTATATTTTCTTTTCTTTTTTTTAATGACTTAGATAAAATCTCCAACAACTGAAAATTTATTCGTATTGTACCTTTTATTTTTCTTTCTTTTCTTTTCCAGTGTTGCTTCAAAGAAATGTTAATTAAGGAGATGAAATGGTTGCGTAAACTGAAATCAGCTTTTAGAATTTTAGGTACAGATTTGTAATACGGTTTCATCTTGATAAATGGCTTTAAACTTATAAAATAGAGAATTAATTAATAAGATTAATTATTAAAACATCTGTGCAACTACCTGAAAGGTAGAGCAGCAGAAGGTACATGGGAATGTGTCCAATATGTGCCTTATGTACCTATGAAAGAGAAATCATATAGAAGGCAAGTGATAGTCACAGTCTATGTCCACCCCTAGGCACATGCCTGACATGTACCTTGGGAACAGGGGCGTCATTCAGGGAGGGCAGGAGGGGGCAATTGCCCCCCAAGAGTTTGAGGAATACATATACTTTAATCGATTGTCTACTAATATACTAGTACAAAACGTAAAAGTCTTATGTCGGTGGTGCTCTTGCCCCCCCTCAAGCGAAGTGTGAAATGACGCCCCTGCTTGGGAACGTGCCTAATATGTTTTAGGTATGTTTCCCATGCTGTAAGCGTCAATGAACTACAAAATTACTCCCCCAAAATTTGTTAAATCGCCTATATGCGTAATGTGTTTACATTAAGGTGTGTCTAAAAAACACTTTCAACAAGTAAAAAAAGTAAACCCCGGTAGGGATGCGCTCGAGTCGAGACATGTCTCGAATCTCGACTCGACTCGACTCGAATTCGAGTCGAGATTCGAGTCGAGACACACTTTGTAAAATTCGAGACGAGTCGAGACAAACGTATTTCTCGACTCGAATTTTCGAGTCGAGACACGAGTCGAGTCGAGACGGCTCTTAAAAATCTCGACTCGACTCGAATGTCTCGAAAATCTTTCTATAATTTTTAATATTATTTTGAAGAAAGTATTCACTCAGAAACAGCCTTGAAACCAATTCCAGCTTTTATTCCTTCAGAAAGGTACAGAACGCATAAAATTAATAGTTAATCTTTAAAGATCAAGATTTAATTTTCAGCTCAATTCAGTTAATTAGAACTAATAGTTAATTTCGTTGTATTTGGTTGTACTGCAAATATAATGATAATAATAATAATAATTGATTATCTAGTTTGTATAAAACTATTATCCGTAGTCTAAATCTAGTTTGTATAAAACTATTGCGATAAAGTGAACTTCATAAATTCTCTGAATGAGCAGTTGGTAGTCTATAGTAATTTAGCATATTTATAATTATTGTGTTTTCGTTCCCATGAACGCAATAGGGTTACGTAACTTCTGGATTATTCGCTTGCCCAACTATTCTGAGCAGTGGCGTAGGGAAGGGGGGGGCAGAGGGGCCGGCCCCCCCCCAAAGCGGTCCGACAATGTACATTGGTACTTTGATGTTTGTAATTTTTTATATATTTTTATGTTTATATACTTTTTTGTTTGTAATGTTTCTACATGTACCTATAACAGCACTTGTCCCCCCCCCAAACACACATCCTGGCTACGCTACTGATTCTGAGGCTTTAATATGTTGCAGCATATCACGAGCTACGGATAATATATAATGTAACATTTGTTGTACATCACATATTATGATACGAGACTATTTTACATAGTATATCTTATCTATTATAAATAATATAAAGAGTTTGTTTGTGTGTTTGTCTGTCTGTTTGTGTGCGACCTGGGGACCAGACGAGTGGACCGAGAGTTCCCAAAATTTGGTCACGGGTGCCTTGGTCCAGGCCCCAGATCGAGACGAAGCGTTTTTTTTTAATTTCGAACCAGGGGGGTCTCGGGGGGGACGTTTACTGGGACCGACCTGGGGACCAGACAAGTTGACCGAGAGTTACCAAATTTTGGTCACGGATACCTTGGTCCAGGTCCCAGTCTAAGGCGAAGCATTTTTGTCAAAATTGGAACCAGGGTGTCTCAGGGGGGCGTTTAGCGAGACATGTAGTAAAAGTAATCCAAATTGATCGACATTAGTGTCAAATCCATAGTTTTCACGGTCGCTGAGATCAATGGTGACACTTCCATCAGCGATGACTTGCAAATTCAGCTACTACTGTATGCGGGCCGGGTGTCAGCGGGTGAGGAATACCGAGACATGTATAAATAGCCCATATTGATTGATACTAGTGTCAAATCCATAGTTTTCGCGGTCACTGAAATGAATGGTGATACTTCCACAGGTGTTGACTTCCAAATACAGCCCCCATGCGAAGAATGGGTATATTAAGTTAGTAATACAATAAATGGACTGCTTGGATGCCAAGAACTAGTACAGATAAGTACCATTCACTTCTATGAATAGGTATTTTTTAAAAGGATTTTTGTAAACACTAAGTTATAAAACAATGAACTACATACAGTAGTTATGGTTTTGGTTCCCAACATAAAAGAAATATGGATTGTTCATGAGATATTGAACTTCAACTTTCACTCCAGGAAAATTTCAATTTTGGAGTTAGGCCACTTGGCATCAAAGCAGTTCACTGTAATACATTCCGCACATTAGTAACATAGTTGTTCAGGGGCCTTCGATTTCCATCCTCTCAAATGAAAGCTGAACGATTGCTTGATACATGCTGATTATATAGGAGAAATAGTGTATTAAGTTTTCGAACTTTGGTGCGTATCCGTATTTACACTCTGATATAACTTTAAGTTCACACTCAAATCGAGCTAATTGTTTAATGCATTTCAAAAGCTTTTGTTTTTATGCAGCTCATTAAGGAAAATCTATTTCATAATCGTAACATTTATGTACTAAGAAACTATGAACGTAAAGTGGACTCGACCTAGCCCCGTGGCCGCTGTGACTCAGTGGCACAGCTCTCACCCTTGGTGTGTGAGGACTCTGATTCTGTGTGTGTGTGTGTGTGAGGCAATAATCCACAAATATTGCCTCAAGTGAGTTTAAAGATTTCTAAACACTAGTGCGAAACCGGGCTCTGCCGTTGCTATCGATTTACGGGTCTTGAGACGAAAGTAAGAAGGGACTTACGCACACAGTAAGTAAAAACAATTAATATGCCTGTAACTTTCCCCCAAATGGGTGTATCTTAAAACTAACCTCACCATTATTTTTCTAATTAAATTCTAGCCCGAAATTATGTATCATATTTCCCTATTCCCATTTTGAAAACTTGACCTTAATTCAAAATGGCGGATTTCAAGATGGCTGCCATCAAGGTCATATCTACCATACGACTTCCCCCCAGGACTTATATGTATCCACATGGTTTTTCTTCACTTTTCTTCATTAACGCTCCGTTTACAAAGGGTAGTAAGGGACTTCTGTAGTAATCTCTAATAACCACATCACAACTCTTAAAAGTTATTAAAAAAAAATAGAAAACATGCACCATGGCAAAAATTTGTCATCACAAGTAATGATACATACATGCCTTCTATCAGCAAAAAAAGTTTGATTGATGGAGCCGGACATTTGAGTGATGTCCCTTGTGGGATGTGATTGAACGTGACGTCAGAACACATCGCCCCCCTTCCCGGAATTTACGGGAATTAGGTAACTTGAGTGAGCACATGTGGTGCCAGCTCTCTCCAGCGACCTATCAAGGATCATTGCGTGTATGCCAAGACGTGTCGCCGTTTTTATCCATGCCAAAAGTCGACATACTGACAATTAGGTAGGTAGTCATGATGGTCTGGCTGATGTGTGCGTATATTTTAACTCGTACATTTTGTCTCGACTCGAATTTCGAGACGTCTCGACTCGAATTCGAGTCGAGTCGAGACAGAGACTGTCGAGTCGAGACACGAGTCGAGACAGAAACATATTTTCGAGTCGAGACACGAGTCGAGGCAACATTTTCTCGAGACGAGTCGAGACAGGCTTAAATCTCGACTCGACTCGACTCGAATGCATCCCTAAACCCCGGAGAGGGCGCGAACCACCAACCTTTGGATTACTAGCTGTCTGCTTTTCCGACTTGGCCACGGAGGCGATGAAAAGATCGTCGCTTGTAGAGGGATAAATTGTTGAGGTCTTTTGAATTTGGCTAATCAGAGTGCTCCTTTAACCGCGTATATTCTATGATAACCGTTTGGGATCAGGTAAAATTGCTCGCCATGTAATTTTATAACAAAATGACAAGTGTCTATTTACTTTATTTCATAGTTCTTCCATATTCACTTTCAAATGATCGGCGACAGTTGCCATATAATAAAGTTGGTCCGTTTGTTGCTCCCAGTACGCAATCGCTTAGAAAAAGAAGCAAAAAATGCATCAAATGTGGGAGATGAATTTAGAACACCTAAATGGAGCATGTCTAGCACATCTTGTGCTGTTAGGGTACAACACGATGCAAGAGATACCCATCATCAACAATGTAGGATACACCCTGTTTTGCGTCACTACTTGTTTTCTGGCTTGAACGAGGGTTCAGGGTTTCGGGTTCAGGACAAAACGGATATTGTCAATTTACTACCTTTCCTCATTAGATCTCCTTCACCAAATAAGGAGGGAAGATACGCAGATAGTTCATATTTGTAGATCTCAGATTTCTTCTGTGCTAACTGTGCATACCATGTAGTGGAGAAGCTAGGTTGTGTTTACACAGATTGCTTGATTACGCACAATTACTGATCTTGTTAAGCTGCCCAAAGACTTCACATTTGACTTGCGTTTCCGGTGAATTTCACTGAATTGCTTTCCCTCAATCTTCTTCATCACAGCAAATCTAACTTCTAATGCTTTATCACAATTTACATTTTCATCAGCTAGCAAATCAGTAGATATTGATGTAAGTTGGGGTGATTTCTCGAATGGTTTATGGTTTCGGAGCTAGTTGATGAAACAGACATCTTCGACGTCACGAGTTTGGCGAGACTCTCGCCAGTCAACATGCTGTTCGGAGAAGGCGGAGATAACATCAGTGGATTTCTCCACAGCTTCCACTATTCTTGAATATGCAGGCATGGAATGAACCCATGTAGTAATAGTTTAAGCATAATTCCTAATCCCCAGGTGAGGCCATCACTACTTTTCATAGCTCTCATCAAAGCCTGTTCAATTGTTAGGTCACTCCAAATTCCACATTAAAACTTTTCACTTTATCTAAGTATGAAATAGCTTTGTTTTACAAACTTCGGGAATTCTTGTTTTAGCAAAATAGATTCTAGTTTTACAGGATCATCATCTGAATTGATGATAATAATGATGCAGTGTTCTGCCTGAATGCAAGTCTTTGACTCGAAGATCCTGCTGGTGGTTTGCCATTGCCCTCCATAAGATGATGATGACTAAGTGGATGAATCAGTATGCGTTATTTAAAAATTTAATCAATATTACAACCACTAGAAAAAGTCTCAACCTGGGAATTGGATTGATTTTGTACATATATTAACATTTCCCTCAAATTATCGAAAATTTCCCGTTCTTCTTTTCTCCAAAGAAGCCAATATTTAGGTTTGTACAGGTTATTGAAGCCTCTGCAAATATCTATCCACTGATAACTTCACTCAAAACTTGTGGATGCAGAAGCGAAAATTTTAAAACATGGATCAAGAGGGAACTTAATGCATTATATGAATCTTCAAAATCCCAGGTTCTAGAAGATATTAATATTATGTACTTTTAATATTTTACTAAATAAGAAGGATGTAGCCAATAATTTTGTACATATTTTATGTTTCTTCTCCATACAATGTTGTAATAAAAATTTAAAAAACTCATTTTTTAACTTCTGTTCTGAGAAAATTTGTAGAATTTCCCTTCTTTCCTTTCGGGAAAATGTAAATTTCTTCAATTTTCAAACAATACGAACAACTAATTAAATATCTTTTCAACGAGGTATTATTAATATATCTGCTGTGTTTACAACCTGTATTATAATCAGTTAAATTGAATGCTCCGTCTCCACGAAAACTTTTGGCATTGGAAATCGGCTATCCAATATGGCGGCCATAGGGACCAAACCCGACGCGGGATTTTTTAGGACTTTCTCTCAGTTACTCTATGGGGTACCATGGTTATTTTAGAAAAGGTTTGGGATTGTTTCTTGAATGTCCGGGTTTTGCCCTTTTTTGGTCTAATTGCATTGGACTAATAATAAATAGTATCAAGTATTTTTTTTTAATCGATTGACCATCTGAAGAGAAGAAAACACCTACACCTGTAACACCCTACTAAAATCGGATTTATAGAAATTTACTAGTACTCCCGGTTATAATATTGGTCTCCATACGTCAAAATCGATAAGAGATATGAAGAAGTTTTATTTAAAATTGATTCAGTGTCTAAGAATAGATTCCAACTTCTTCATTAGTCCTCTATTCAAACTGGAAGTGGTTGAAATCAATTGTTGTTGGTTTCAACGTAAATCGCTAAGAACGAAAATGATAATAGATAGCGACACGAAGTTCTTTGGAATAGATTCAGAGTCTCGAGAAAAGACACCATCTCTACTTGTAACACTAGTTAAGAGTAGCATAAATTTTTTAGTACTTTCAATTTGAATAGGCCTGTTGATCTCTATATAGCGAAAATGTAAGAGATATCGAGAGGTGGTTTTCCAGGATTGACTTAGCGTCCCAACAAATTATTCCTTCACTAATGCGTAAGTAGGTGCGTGGGATATGGTTTACCCCACCTATTGTTTTCGTGATTTTTTCAATACACAGTTGGCTATACAACTGAAACATTCAGTACCTCCTAAAATAGAATAAATACAAGGGGGTCGTGAGCAACTGTTTTCACAACCGTAATCTTTAGTTGTATGTGACACCAAGTATATCATCTCAATCTACAGACTTTTCTTTCTTAACACACGTTGACGATATTTGTTGCTAGCACGTGACCAGAGGCATTATTTCCAACATGGTGGGGAGCGATGTTTCGTTTCGACAGCGTGCTATGATTGAATTCATTGTTAAAGAGGATCAATCTGCTTCTGAAATTCACCACAGACTGCAGCGTGCCTATAGAAATGTGTGCATAGATACCAGCAGTGTTAGGAGGCGGGTGAAACATTTTAAGGATGGAAACACAAGTATCGAAGATGAGCTTCGCAGCGGGCGCCCTATAACTGCCTCTACGGAACGCAACAGGGTAAGGGTTGATGAGCTGATTGGAGATAGGCGTATCACTGTGAATGAAATCGCTGCAAAACTTGGTGATGGACATAGTGTGGTGCAAGAAATGATTCACAGCTTAGGCTATCGGAAGGTTTGTGCCCGTTGGGTCCCACATTTATTAACCGAGACCCACAAACGTCAGAGACTAATAAATGCCCGAACCCATCTTCATATCAAACCTTTCGAAATGAAAATGATGACTTTATGATGAGTATTGTGACTGGAGATCAAAACTGGTCCCATCATTACGAACCTGAAACAAAACGACAGAGTTCCGAATGGTGCCACTATGGAGCAGATCAGGAGATTTGGGTGGGAAACACTTCCACATGCTCCCTACAACACTCTCCGACTACCATCATTTCGATTTTGTGAAGGAATAGATGCGAGGCCATCGCTACGAGACCCGCAGGATATTCGACAAGCAGCACGTCAGTGTTTACGGGCAGCTGGAACGGAATTCTATAGGAAGGGTATTTTCAATCTTGCAGAACGATAGGAAAAATGTGTGCGAAAAACGGAGACTATGTGGAAAAGTGAAAGAAAGATCTGTAGATTGAGATGATATATTTGATTTCACTTACATTCAAGATTACGGTTGTGAAAAAAAAAAATTGCTCACGACTTTCAGTATGCTCCTCGTATTCCATTAAGGCCAAATAAAACATTGTCCTATGGAACATGGGTATAGGTTGAGATTGGGAACATGGAATATTAGAAGTCATTATAGGGCAGGCGCGTTAAAATACGTAACGAGTGAATTAGAGAAATACAGGATGGACCTAGTAGGAGTTCAGGAAATTAGGTGGGATGGAAATGGATCTGTGAATTCCGGAAATTTTACGTTCTTTTACGGGGAAGGAAATAAAAACCACCAATTAGGAACAGGGTTTTTCATTCACAAACGAATGTTACCAGCGGGTTGAATTTGTTACTGACAGACTTTCTTTTATTACTCTTAAGGGTCGGTGGTGTGATATTATTGTTTTAAATGTACATGCCCCAACTGAAGATAAGGATGACGATATAAAAGACAGTTTTTACGAAGAAGTGGAACGGATATTTGACCAACTCCCGCTATAACATATGAAAATTCAATTAGGGGATTTCCATGTGAGGGTAGGACAACAGGATATTTTCAAACCGATTATAGGGAACGAAAGTCTGCATAAGGAAAGTAATGACAACGGTGTTAGACTCGTGAACTTTGCAACATCCAAAAACCTAATCGTGAAGAGTACAAAATTCCCACATCGCGACGTTCATAAATACACATGGACCTCACCAGACAGAAAAATACATAATCAAATTGATCACGTTTTAGAGATAAAAGAAGGCAATCTAGCATAATTGATGTCCGGTCGTTTAGAGAGGCTGATTGTGACACCGATCACTATCTGGTAGCAGCGATAATAAGTGAAAGATTATCGTTGAATAAAAGAAATATTCAATGTCCGAAAACGGAGAGATTTAATTTAAAGAAATTAGAAGAGAGCTAGGTAAGAGAGAAATACCAAATTGAAGTTTCGAATAGATTCTTGGCTTTAGAAGATTCGGAGTGCACTAGTGTTGAGGACACTTGGATTGAAATTAGAGATAGCATTAAAATTTCAACAAAAGAAAAATTGGGACACGCGGAAATACATAGGAACAAACCATGGTTCGACTAGGAATGCATTAAACTAGCAGAGAAGAGAAAACAGGCAAAATTACGTTGGCTACGAAATCCGAATGAAATAACTATACAAAATTTCGTAGATATCAAGCGGGAAACTTCCAAAACTTTTAGAACAAAGAAACGCGATTTTTTGAAAGATAAAATTAAGGAACTTGCAGATAATAGTAAAAATAAAATCATTTGGGACATGTATAAGGGGATAAACGAATTTAAGAAAGGCTAACAACCTCGTGCTTATATACTAAAGAAAGCTGACGGAACAGTTCTCACTGATACGGATAGCATCTTAAATAGATGGAAAGTTTTCTTTGACGATTTGCTGAACACGCAGCCAAAAAATAATGTGCGTGGATAAAAGGAGATACACACCGCAGAACCGTATATTCCAGAACCTAACCGAATAGAAATAGAAACCGCTATAAACAAATTAAAGAAACACAAATCTCCGGGTGTAGACGAAATTCCGGCTGAGTTAATTTTAGCTGGAGGCGAAAACTTGTGGAACAAGATACACAAACTCATTCTCCTTATCTGGAACAGAGATGGAGTGGGTCAGTGGGTCAAGTTTTCTGAGTGGGCGCATGTGACCCACCGTGACCCACCACCCACCGTGACCCACTGCGACCCACCACCCACCATGACCCACTGTGACCCACCACCCACCATGACCCACTGCGACCCACCACCCACCATGACCCACTGCGACCCACCGACTCAGTATGATCTACCGACCCTCTGCTCACTGCATTGTAGACAGTATCTTCTGAAGACTGGTAAATTTGTCTTCGTTTTACTTTCAAGACCTTCATTTCCCTTTCTTTTCCACTTGTTTCTGTCTACTTACGTGAGGTGAGTATATCTAACCAAGTGAAAAAAGAACTTCGGGCACTTTTGGATATTGATATTTTTAATTGTAATAATAGCAATAGGACCTCTACTACTACTTGGCTTTCGAGATCTGTGAGTTTTTAGAGGAACTAACTACTGGAAAAAATACATTTTCGAATCACTGTAATATATAAATTATTATATGAAAAATTGAATGTAACTATGTATGCCTGATCATCACGGTCAAATTGCAAAGTCAAATGAAATTACTTTTGGTATATAGTTAGGCCTTAATCCAAACTGGGATGTTATATTGCTTTTATTATAATGCATAATATCCTAAGGAGATAGAGAGGATCCGAATTTTTGCGAAAACAAGAAAATTAGTATCTCGCACGCCGTTAAACTTACGGAGCTGAAATTCAGTGTATTAACTCTTTATTGAAAATAAACAGAATGTGTCCTAGCATTTTTTTAAAATTCTCCTTTATGTGTGTGGGGGGAGGGGGCACTTTCTATATATGGAAAATTGGTAGTGAGTTGGTTTGTAAAAATGATCGAGAACGATCGATGTTATTTAAGAAAAAAAATCAGAAACAAAAAATACAGTGCTTGGCTTCATATATCCATTGCTTTCTACTATAATAATTGCTGAAGCTTATGTTTATTATATGGAGCGCTTACAGCACAGGGCAATCAACCCAAAAACGTGTGACTAAAATAGGCATAAAATTTGTACTGTAAGCTTAATTGCATGGAAATTTGAAGTTTGGGTTGTACGCATAATTATATGGAAAATTTTACACTTTTTTCCCTTTACGTTGGTCTACTTACCTTGATTTGGAACTTACAAATTTCATCCTTTTTTCCACTTAAAAGTATTGATAATTCAACAAGGAAATAATTATACTATGATAATTTAATTGAAATTCATCGTAATTTGGCCCATGGCAAACAGCAGTGTGGTAATTGAAGGGGTTAGAAGGAGGGAAATTCCCATTCACCTCTGAACACTTTGCAGGAACCTCGTTCCCTTTCGCTTTCTAGTCGGGGGAGGGAACTTGGTAATGGCATCAAACCTTCATGTGTAATTACAAAAATTAAATTTATAAACAAATAAGAAATCATCAGTTTATCAGGCTTTAATTGATAATTTATTCACAAGATTCCCTATCGAAGGCGTGGTAGATGAAGTTTCTGTTGTCCATGAGTCGACATTGCCAACTGACATGGTCGATATGGAAAAGATGTTGTATGGTGATAGAGAGATTATACTTCTTGCTGAGTATTTCAAAACTGACTAAGAAAAATCGTTATCAGACTTAAGTCTAACAAGCAGATTATCGATGAGGAGTTGCAGAAATCGGGTAGAAATATTATCAATTTCCACGACAGAGTACGAAGGGGATTTCCCCCTTATGAATTTACAGATGACTGATGTTAGAGATAGACTAAGTGCTCAAACATTGTCTAACTTGTTGTTCATAAACGTTAATGGCCCACCGCTAGACAAGCTCAAAGTACACGAGCTAGTTATTTCTTGGCTGAAGGATGGACATCATTCCGCTGCGGATGATTTACCACGAAAAAGTTACCAACAGGAAATAAACCCGATTTCAGATTTGTTTTAAGGTAGAAAATTACGAGTTATAGAAAATGTATACTTGTATTAGTAATGGCTTATTTGTGTTATTCAACTTTGTACCTACTTTTTTAGTAAGTCTCTTCTATGCTTTAAGTAAACTGCTTTGAATAAATTCATAATAATTGCAATTATGCATATTTGTAACTTAAATTTAACGTGGTATTTTAGTGATTACACAAATTACAATTATGAGCATACTTTATGGAGATGCTCTCACATAGGGTACCCGAGCACCTTTATAAACTATGAAAAACTGATTTTTCAAGTTTTTTTGTGAGAAAAATACTGTGAACTGAGAAACCATAACCTTTTCCATATTGTACAGGGATATTTTCCTGCGAATAGAAGTTCCTTTTGCAATGCGTTCAGAAATTAACACTTTCAAGAATACCCTCTTAGTGCAAGTATATTTTAGGCACACACTAATTTTCCCCCACCTCGAACTGTTTCAATTTTCTCACTGACAAACACTTTACCATTTGATATTGTAAAGGTCAGATCCACCGTTATTGTAACAGAGTGTTGCTTGAGCGTTTGACTAGAAATTCAAACTCCGATTAGTGACAATTTCACAGTCTTGTTTTATTTCAAGTGTAAACTCTTTAGTCAGTTCAGAAGAGGCCGTGGATCGTGTTCAGAGTTGACGACGATGGATTTTGTTGAGTCAGAATAGGTCATAGTGGATGAGAGTGGTTCATGGTGGATGGTGGATCACGGTGGGTGGTGGGTCAGAGTGGGTCATGGTGGGTGGTGGGTCATGGTGGGTCACAGTGGGTCATGGTGGGTGGTGGGTCACGGTGGGTAGTGGGTCACGGTGGGTAGTGGGTCAGTGGGTCGTGGGTCACGGTGGGTGGTGGGTCAGTGGGTCGTGGGTCAAGTTTTCATTGACCCACGCCAACTCTGACTGGAACAAGGAAGAATTGCCACAAGAGTGGAAAGAATCATTGTTCCAATTCACCAGAAAGGCGACAAAATTTACTGTAATAATTATCGAGACATTTCTATTCTGTCAACATGCTATAAAATCCTTTCAAATATTCTATTAACAAGATTGGCCCCATACTCAGATGAAATTATTGAAGATTATCAGTGCGGATTTAGACGAAATCGATCAACTGCCGACCAAATATTTACCATTTGCCAAATACTCGAAAAAAAGTGGGAATACAATACCCCAGGACATCAACTATTTATTGATTTTAGAAAGGCTTACGACTCGGTTAGAAGAGAAACATTATACAACGTTCTTACAGAACTTGGAATACCGAGAAAGCTAATTACATTAATTAAGATATGTTTAAACGCATTCCAAAGTAAATTCCGGGTAGGAAAATTTTTGTCCATGAGCTTTCACGTCGAAAATGACCTGAAACAAGGAGATGCGTTGTCGCCATTATTATTCAACTTTGTCCTGGAGTACGCTATAAGGAAAATCAAAGATAGCAATCAGGGCCTAGATTTGAACGCTATCCACCAGGTTATGGCATGGCTGATGATGTAAATTTAATAGGTGATGAGAGGAGAACAATAGAAAGAAATGCAGAGATCTTATTAAACCCTTGCAGGGACATTGGTTTAGAAGTAAATGCAGAGAAAACTAAATACATGGAAGTGCGTCGGGACCGTAATACAGCAAATTATAGATGCGTTAAAATATTAAATAATACTTTTGATAAAGTGGATACTTTCAAATATCTACGATCAACATTGACAGACGAAAATCATATTCACGAAGAAATTAAATGTCGAATATAAGCAGGGAATTCGTGTTATTATTCAGTTCAAAATATTTTGTCGTCGCGAATTCTGTCGAGGAATTTGAAACTTAAAATATATAAAAAGCTAATCATGCCTGTTGTTCTATATGGTTGCGAAACATAATCGCTTACTCTGAAAGAAGAACATAGACTGAAAGTATTTGAGAACAAGATCCTGAGACGAATATTCGGACCCAAGGGGAACGGGAATGGGGAATGGCGGAAAATTCATAACGAGGAACTACATAATTTTATACGGTTTACCAAACATTGTTAGGGTCGTCAAGTCGAGGCGGCTTAGGTGGGCAGGTCATGTAGCTAGAATGGAAGAAAGTAGAAACGCTTTCAAAGTCTTGACTGGAAGACCAATCGGAAAACGACCATTAGGAAGATCTAGGCGCAGATGGGAGGACAATATTAAGATGGATCTCGCAGAGATAGGAATACAAAGTAGAAACTGGATCCAGTTGGCTAAGGATAGAAGTCAGTGGAGAGCTTTTGTGGACGCGGCATTGAACCTCCGGGTTCCATAAGCCATAGAGTTAGTTAGTTTTTAGGTCATTGTCCAAGATGCGTGTAAACACTGAAAGCGCCCTCAGGTAGCGGGAGAGTACGTTATACCCCAACGCGCTTACTTACACTTGTGTTTCTATGAACAGGTTTTGTTTCTTTCTTGGTTTGAAGTACACATTTTATCTGTGATATGATTTAATGCCATCAATCTTTGTGATCTATTCTGTTGTGCAGTGTTGTACTTTCCGTTAGTATGAGTATTTTTATACAGAAATATCGTGTGATATAGAACAAGCTCATAGTAAACGACCTCTTGATTATTAAAAATATTTCACAATTCACCAGAAACTTTCCTACTTCATAAGTAAAGTGAAAAGCCTGATACTAATAATTATCGAAACATCTCCCTTTTGCCAGCATCCTATAAAATCCTCTCAAGCATTCTGTTAGCAAGATTAACTCCATACACAGATGAAATTATTGAAGATTATCAGTGAGGATTTGCCGAAATCGATCAACTATCGATCACATATTTAGTATTCGTCAAAAAAGAAAATAAATGATATTATATTAAACTGTTACATCAACTAATTATTGATTTCTGGTAATTTAATTTTGTTCTAGAATAGACAATAAGGAAAATCAAAGATAGTAACCAGGGCTTACAGCTCAATTGCACTCATCACACTTACACTGATGATTTAAATCTGATAAGGGATAATTTGAGAACAATAGAAAGAAATGCAGATATTTTACTAACACCTGCAAGAACAGAATAAAATGCAAAGAAAACTAAATATATGAGGTTTGCCGTGACCATAATACTGCAAATTATGAGTAAGTTAAAATATCAAATAATACTTTCGAAAAATGGGTACTTTCAAATATGTAGGATCAATAATAACAGATTAATTCTATGACCACGATGAAATTAAGTACTAACTGAAAGCAGGGTATTCGTGTCATTATTCAGTCCAAAATTTTTGTCTTCGCAAATCCTGTTGCATATATAAAATTATAATATAAATATACATATATAGGGGAAAATGGGGTAATGACACGCGTTTTTTTAATTGCTCAGAACAGCAATGAGAGAGCACCATGGAATCTACTGAATGGTGCTGTACATACCTACGTATGTTTACTATGAAATAACACGGAACTATTGCGTAGTTACTCTTCGTTGTAAGATAGCAGACGGAAATTTGAAACCTTACATTGCGTGCAGTTACCCTGCAGTTCAGGGTAATAGAACGCAACAGTTTAACTAAATTCTTTTGTAAACTTCCATATGATGATATTCTCTAAACGTATTTGCTTTCTTCGCTCTTTTTATTGCAGAAGAGCCTTACGACGCATTGCTGTTAGAATTTCTGAGCTTTGGTGCTTGCAATTCTGCTTCACTGACGATGGTTTTTGCCTAGGAATTGGAAGCGACTGACAGTTCAGAAACGTCACTAAATTTTTGTTTTGTCGAGTCCATTGTATCATGAGAAAGGTCTGCTTCCATATTATCCTCAGTTTGACTACAGCACTGATCACTTGCAGCAAAATCAGCATCTATAAAAACTCCTGGATTCATGGGGAACGTACCAACTTTTCAAAGCCTGATTAGGCATTTTTAATCACACGCACTCTTGTGTTCATGCGTGGTATTACCCCAAATCAGGCCATCTTGATTTTTTTGTTCTTGACTGGCATAACAAAATACTAACTCTATATTTATTCTAAATTGATTATTCATACATATTGACTACAAAAATGCCGTACCCCAGGAGTTAGTTTGAAAATACCTTTAAAGAAAACTGGTGGAATTTTCAAAGAAAAACAAGGATTTTCAATATATGGTCATACTCCACAGTACGTTCCCTGTAGCGCTCTCCCACTCAAGTGAAGTTCGTTGGGCACGTTGTTGGTAGGGTTGGTTGAGCACCATGCAGGCCTTCTCCTTCTGCTTCTTTGTAAACAGGAATGCGTGCAATTATACACAGCGTGCCATTACCCGGTTTTCCCCTATATATAAAATAATACACACACACACACACACACACATATATATATATATATATATATATATATATATATATATATATATATATATATATATATATATATATATATATATATATATATATATAGGCTTGTTATACTGTACAGTTGCGAAACACGGTCACTTACTTAAAAGGAAGACCACAGATTGAAAGTATTTGAAAATAAAATCCTAAAGCAAATATTCGGACCCAAGAGGGACGGGAATGGCCAAATCTTCATAACGAGGAATTAGATAATTTACACAGATTACCTAACGTTTTTAGGGTCATGAAGTCTAGAAGACTCAAGTGGGCAGGTCATGTAGCTACAATAGAAGAAAGTAGAAACACGTTCAAAATTTTAACTGGAAACCCAGTTGGAAAATAACCATTAGGAAGACCTAAGCACAGATGGGAAGAAGATGGATCCCGCAGAAATGGGAATATATAGTAAAAACCGGATCCAGTTGGTTAAGGACAGAAATCAATCGAGAGCTTCTCTGAATGTGTATTGAACGTGTGGGTTCCATAGATCATAGAGTTAGTTAGTTAGTTCTTGATTATGATTATGCTGGACACTTATATTCGGACTAGATTATAACCAAGAAAAAGATGAAGTTAACACATGATGAAAGTGAAAATACTTTACAAAAAGCGACAAAGAAATATGTGTCTCACATAAAAACTGTTTGTGATATTTGCCCTGAAAAGCGAAAAAGGAAATCTCTACGTGCATATATCAGTTTATAAGACTACTGAAGTACGACTACTCATTTTAATTGTTTATTTTATTTTTAGTGTTTTTATGTTACTGTATGTGAAGTGGTTTCATAAAACTCTGTGTTTTGATTATTGAAGTAGTTTCGTAAAAGGGATAATGAAAATACTATATTACGTATGAGCTCGAACTCCACCATTGCCGGTCCCGAGCCCGGATGAGAAAGGAGGAAGGTTAGACATTAATTCCCTGTTAAAAAAGAAGAAGAAGAAGAAGAAGAAGAAAAGTCTGGAGACCAACAGCCAGACAAAGGTGAGAGTGAACACCTAAAGAAGGCAACCTCCTCATCACTGGTGGCATAACAGACTGATAACCCGTATGTCCAAAGTCGTTAACCATCAAAAGAACAGGGAAACAGAGAGCCAGTTTGGATGATCTGATAGCAACAAGGCGAAGATTAGGATATATGGGGATTATGGGCAATATGGTGAAACAACACAAAATAACAACGGAACAAGAATCTTAGAGTTTTGCGTCGAAAATAACCTAGTAATAACAAACACAAAATGTAAGCTCAAGAACATCGACCTATATATTTAAATACAAATGAAAAACTATTGAAGAAACAGAAGTCTATAATATATTACATATTAATACCTAGAGAAGAATGAAAAGAAATCGAGGATATAAGTCATGAGAGGACCAGAAATAGGGAATGATCATTATCTTTTAGCGATGGAATTAATAGTTACTAGAGAAGATACAAGAAAAGCAGCCACTAGAAAAAGGAATGTTACAGAGAAAATAAAGATTAAGAAATTGTCAGTAGAAGGCTTTAGAAGAACATATACACAAGACACGGAAGAAGTGATCAAAAGGTTACTGCAAGAGGAAGAAATAGAGGGCGTAGAAGAACTTTGGAAGCAGTTTAAAACAACCATAAAAAATGCAGAGCAGGTATGCGGAAAATAAAAAAAATGGAGGATCACAAATTAAAGAATAACATGGTGGACAGTAGAAATCCAAGAGGAAGTCAAAGAGAAGAAGGAGAGATGGAATAACTATCTATCAATGAAAACAGAAAAAGACTATGAAAGATACAAAGAACAAAGGAAAAATATTAAGGATCTAGTAATAAAGAGTAAAAAGGAAGGTTGGGAATACTCCAGGAAAAGTTGAATTTTCAAGGAAACGTAAAGATATTCTATGGTGCACTAAACTCTATGAGAAAAGAACAAAAGGAACAAATAATTAAAATAATATATGATAAAGAGACGAAAGTATTGCTTAAGGAAGAGGGGATAATGAAAAAGTGGAGAGGATACTTCAGAGAAACACTGAAAGAGAAGGAGTACCCAATACAGGAAGGAAATTGAAGAACCGAAAATATAAGGCAAAGATTAAGGAAATATGCGCATACAGGAAACGAGAAAGAGACACAAGAAGACGACATACACAAGACAGAAGAAACGGAAATTAGCATCCAACAAAAAGAATTGGAGAGAGCAATAAAGAAAATGAAAGCCGGAAAAGCATCAGGACATTATGCAATTGCTCCCGAAATGACAAAGCATCTAGGAACGTTTGGAAGAAAAATGCTGTTAAAGTTAGTTAACTTGTTTTGGAAGAAGAAACAAGTGCCCAGCGATTGAAAAATTGCAGTAATAGCCCATTTATAAGAAATAAGGTAACAAAGACTGAAATAACTATAGAGGGCTTTTGCTTCTGAGTACAGTAGCTAAAATCTTTGGAAGGATTCTTGATGAAGAACTAAGGAAGGTAATCGAACTGCAATTAGATGATTCTCAAAGTGGACTCAGACCAATCAGAAGCACATAAGATCAAATATTTACGCTGAGACAAATCATAGGAAAAGGTATAAATCAAAATGAAGAAATCCACTTTTGCTTCATAGATAGAACGAAAGCATTTGACACTGTCCGAAGAGAAGAAATATGGAAAAGCCTCAAAAAAAGGAAAGTAAATAGTAAGTTAGCAAATGTAGTTCAGAGAATTATAGACAAAAAAGAACTACGTGAGGACTTGTAATGAAACATTCAAAGAATTTTGCACTACATCAACAGTAAGACAAAGCTGTGTACTCAGCCCTATTTTGTTCAACCTAGTACTAGACGACATTATGGAAGAATGCCGCAAGAAGAATAAATGGTACGAAGTAGGTTTTCGGAAATTGAAACCAATAAAAATCGCAGAATTAGCATTTGCAGACTATGTAGTTCTAATAGCCAAATCAGAAGAAAATTTGTATTTTAACTTACAGCTGTAGGAAGAGCAGTTGGAAAAGAGAAATCTTAAAAAAAAAGGCAAAACAAAATCGATGATAATTTCTAAAGAAGACAAAAAGCACCATATCGAAATCAGAAATGAAACAACAGAACAAGTGGGTAACTTCAAATACCTAGGAACCTGGATAAATAAAGAAGTAAAAATACACACAGAAATTTTTAACAGAGTAGCAGCTGCAGGAAGATGTTTTAATTGGTTAAAGACACAGCTCCTGAAGAGAAAGGAAGTAACAAAAAGAACAAAAACAACAGTATTCAAAATGATATAGAAGCCAATATTAACATATTTCTGTGTATCTTGGACCTTCAGCACAAACCAACAAAAGAAACTACAAGCAATGGAGATGAGGTTTATGCGAAAAATAGAGGGTATATATAACCAGGAGAAACAAGATAAGAAATGCTGAAAGTATCTCCATTGGAAGATGAAATATAGAAGATAAATTTTAGATGGTTTGGCCACTTAGAATAATGGATGAAAAGAGAATAGTGAGACAGCCATATGAGGCGAGAGTTATAGGAAAGAAACTGAAAGCAAGACCGAAGAAAACATGGTTGAAAGGTATTCCGAGAAATCGCAAAGAAGAAGGTTCGATGGAAGATGGTGCAGACAATAGCACGAAACAGAGATGCTTACAGACACATTACAGAAGAGGACGGCTTACGTAAGTAAGTAAGTACATATAAGTTCGACTTCTGATAATAGTAATTGTCACTACTACTACTACTACTACTAGTAGTAGTAGTAGTAGTAGTATCACTTTTACTATAACAACAACTGAGTTGTCCAGTTTCAAAACGGCTCTGGTCCATTTACAGCAAATCCCAGAAAACTTAGAAAAAATGTAGGATCTGCATGTTTTGTACAACTGGGAATACCTCAGTGTGTTCACGTGAAAAACTTGAACATCCTCAAATACTTCCAGTTCTACAAAATGCATCGATCCTACAGTTTTTCTCGGTTTTCTGGTATTTCATATAAATGAACAAGGACCGTTTGGGAAATGGACGACTCAACTGATAATACTGCATAAATTAGAAGTAAGATTTTAGGTTTTCACCACAAACGTAATATGAAACTAATTGTAAAATTGAAAAACAAAATGAAAAACTCACACATTCCTTTAATTAAAATTTCTGTAAAATTAAAATTTAAAATCACATTCATGTATAAAGTTTTAAAGGTTTTTCCTACTTTGATAACTCATCCGTACATGTAGAGTTAATAATTACCTCATTTTTTAGTTTCAAAACAATATTATTTTTGTATATCACTTTTATCTAATCTGTATGAACCAAACAGTGAAAACACTAAAAAAAAGCCACATATTTACATTTTGATTTTTGGGAGACAACTATTAAAATTTTAAGTTTTGTTAATCATTCACTTCAGAGGAATTGCTGTATAGATTACCCTTGAGAAAAATCTCATTAATAGTGTCATTAGTAACTGCAAAATACAAAGTAATTAATGAGGGCATCTGATACCTCCATGCGCCTACTTCATGTTACGCTACGAAATATGGCGCACCTACTTCAGTTTTAACATTTAAATCCAAGTAGAAATAATAGGAAACAACTGTCTGGTTTCGACATTGATCGACATAGAAAAAACGGTAATATATAGCGATAATCGGTTTCTTGAAACAGATTTAACGTATCAAAAATTACCAGCTTACCTGTATTACTCTACTAAAACTGGAAGATCTAAAAATCTACTAGTACTTCCGGTTTCAACGTTAATTGCCACAGAACAAAAACAGTAATAGATATTTGGAGTTAATTCAAAGCCTCAACGAAAGAAACTATATCCACCCGCATTACTATACTAGAACAGAAGTAGCGGAAATTTATTAGTACTTTCGGCTTCAACATTATCTTCATAAAAAAAGTTTAAGATATATCGACAGGCAGTTTTTTTGGAATCGATTAAACAACCTAAGAATAGATTCATCCTTTCTGTTAATCCACAAGTCAAACCGGAAGTGGTACAAATCAACAGTTTTCGATTTCAATGATCATCGCTATAAAATAAAAACGGTCATAGAAGTGACAGTCGTCTTTTCGGAATCGATTCATCGTATCCAGAAAATATACAGTTTTCATCCTATACATTAATAAACCTGGAAGTAGTAAAATTTACTAGTACATCCCCTTAATTGATCTTTATAAAGCGAAGAGGATAATAGACATTGGGAAGAGTCCTTTTATTTATTTATTTTTTATTTATTTATTTGCAATAGATTCAGTGTATAAAGAATAAGTTCTATCTCCTTCGCTACTCTCCTGTTCCAAGCAGAAAGGGTAAAAATCTTCTGTTTTCGGTTTGAAAACTTATCGCCATACCAAAAATGGCAACTAATAATGGCGAACGTTCAATGTTTCAGAAAAGATCTTATCTTCTCCCGGTTTCATCTACTAAGACCCAAAATAGTAGAAATTCACTAGCACTTTTGGTTTAAATATCGATCTCCATACAGAAAAAACGGCCAGAAATATCGAGAAGTCTTTTGGAACTAATTGAGCTTTCGAAGAAAAACACCTGTTTTCACTTTTATCCCTGCATGCCAACTAGAAGTAGTGGACATCTACGATTTCCTCTATGGCAACTGGAAGTGGTATAAATGCATTATTATTCCCGGTATTCAATATTGACGTCCATAGAGCAGAAAAAGCAAAATACAGTGGGTAATTGCTTTCTAATGTAGATTCAGCGCCCCAAGAAGAAACTTTGTTCCTGTCCCACTGAAACTGGAAATAGTAAAAACGTATTGTTATATCCTATTTTAGTATTGTTTCCAATGGGGCGAAAATGATAGTAGGAATTGACAAATGATTTTTATATGGATTCGTTATACGAAGAAAAGATTTCATCTCTGCTTTATTCTTCTACTGAAACCAAAAGTAGTAGGAAATAGTAGAACTTTCGGCTTCAATGTTGATTTCTATACAACAATAATTGAAAAGAGAGTAAGAAATTGTTTTTGATATGAATTCAGCGTCAGACAAAAGGATTCATCTCTCACAGTGTAATTTCAAGTTATATATGACAATGTTGAATTCGCATAGTTTGGAACTATACCGTAGTTTCACAATTCTGAAATGAAATTTACATGTTAGCCTTCCAAACTCGGGACGGAAGTCTCATAAAACAACTATGTCTGTCCGACCGTCGACAAGTATCAGGGTAAAAATGATCAGATATATCGAGAAATGTTTTATATAACCGAAACAGAGTCCCCACAACGGATTTCATCTACTCCCTTAATTCCCTCTTCAAACCAGAAATGATGTAAATCAACTGTTCCCAGTTTCAATGTTGATTGCCATAGAGGAAAACGGTAAGAAATAGCAACAAGCATTATTTTGGAATCGGTATCTCTCAGGAAGACATCATCTCCACCCAAGCTCGGATCCAAGGGGGGCTATAGCTCCCCCTTGAAGCTCAAATATACACTGGATAAAATGGGCTTCAATCCTGCTTTACACTGGATAAAGCGGCAAACTATGGTTTAGCCATTCCCTTCATCATATCCTGGATCCGCCACTGTCTCCACCCATATTACTCTTCTAAAAAAGCAAGCGGTCAAAATTTACTGGTAGTTCGGTTTCAACGTTGATTGTCATACAACAAATACGGTAAAAGATAGGTCAAGTTTTTTTAATCGACTCAACGTCTCAGGAATAGGTTTCGTTTCCTCTCTTAATTAACTATTCAAACCAGAAGTTAACTATTCAACATATCAATCATTCCTATTTTCAACATTGATCGCCATAGAACAAAACAGTAATAGAATGGATAGGGTCAATCAATTTTCTGGATTTGATTGAGCGTCACAATAAAATTGACCTTGTCAACCCATGGCAATCCACTAAAATCTGAAGTGGTGGAAACTTACTACTATTTCTCCACACAGCGAAAGCGGTTAGATATATCGAGAAACGGTTTGTTTGAATCGATCCCGTGTCCAAAGAATAAGCTTCATCTCCTCTAATCTTCTATTATAAAAGGAAGTGATGGAATCAAAATCTTCCACTTTCAACATTGATCGCCATAGAAGAAAAACGATGAAAGATAGCCATGAGCGCATTTTGGAATCTATTGAGTGTCTCAAGATACCCTCTCCACTCGTAGCACTCTGCTGAAACAAGAAATGGTAGAAATTTACTTGTACTTCCGCCCTTAATATTGACCTCCATAGAGCATAAACTGTAAGGGATAGCGAGAAGTTTTTTGCAATCGATTTGCATCCCAAGAATAGGATCCACTTCCTCCATTAACCCTTTACTCAAAGCGGGAATGGTAGAAATAACCATTTTCAGTTTCAAACTTGATCACCATAGAATAATCAAATGGTAATATCGGCGTTTCAAGAAGAGATATATATCTCAATCCGTATTGCACCACTAAAACTGCAAGGAGTAAAATTTTTCTAGAACTTCCGGTTTCAGTATTGATCTGTATGGAGTACAAATGGTAATAGTTTCGAGAAGCAGTTTCCAATAATAGGTTCGTTTCAGAAGTAATATTTCCTCCATTAACCCTCTATTTAAATTGGAAGTGGTAGATATAAACTATTTCTGGTTTCAACATTGATTGCCACAGAACAAAAGGGTCATAGATAGCGACAAACTTTTTTTTCGGAATTTAAAGGAAAGAATTTATCCTCTTTTTATAATCTTTCTACTAACAGCGGAAGTGGTAAATATTAATTGATAAATCATAACAGGAATGTGAAAAGGTAAGCCTAAAAGACTCAAAACGTAGTGTTCAGTGTTTGAAATAGTGCTTAATATATTATTGCTTTTCCTCAACAAAGTATCGATTTTATGAAGACGTTACATGTCGAGAAGATAGTTAAAAATCATTATTCCTCGTTTCATGAAGAAGTTTCTCTTTCTTTCTTTTAACTCACATTCCGAATCGGGCAGAGATGACACATTACGGAATCAATTAATATTTAAAACACCTTTACTAGAACTTTTGTTGAGATGTGGAGCAATATATTATATGGTATTAGAAGATATGATCATATCATTGTCTTATATTCGTAGAATTTCAAGCATTTTGTTATGTAGTTACCATGTTATGAATTTTGATTTTTTTTTGAAACTCAGTTCTTGATCCTTTCTTCTCATGTATCCATAATGTTTTTAGGAACTATGTCTAACGGCTCGTATCTTGCTTATTAAAAGCCTTATAGTTGATAATTAAATTATAATTATCAAAAACTTCTACGGTGGGCGAAACATTTAGTTCAACTAACAACCAATGGTTTAGATATAAAGTATATACAATAGGAAGTTCGTAAAATAAGTTCCGTTTCGTTTTTTCTCCGCGGCAGCGCTACGATCGCAGTTCCGTTCATACGCAATAGTACTCTGATTCAAGCAGAACAAAATGACGCCATTTTGAGATTGCTCTGTGTTGTGTGTCGTTCATAGTGATTGTTTATAATGGCAGCGTTGATCAAAAATCCCGCCGCTTGTGAAATTAGATCTGTGATTCGTGTTCTGAAAGCGAGGAACGTAAAACCAAGTGATATTCATCGACAAATCTGCGAGATTTAATGTGAAAATGTAATAAGTGATTTAATGGTGAGAAGATGGGTCCGACAATTTAAGGAAGGGCGGATCAAGTTCATGACGAAGAACGGCAGGGGTGCCCACAAAGGGGGGCTATGACGCAAACTGCGTCATTGAAATATTGGGGGGTTAAAAATCTATATAAATATGTTTGAGAGGGTGTAAAAATTAATCGAAAATATTTTTTTCATGGAAGAACACCTACGGATAGACAATTGGGGGGTTCGTAATGGACATAAGGGGGGTGAGCACCACTGAAGAACGGTGTGGGCGTACATATGTGGTTTCTGATGGGCTGGTGACTATAGTTGAAGGAAGGATTAAGGACAACAGCACGTTTGTGATTAATGCTCTTAGTCGTGAATTTCCACAAATTTCACGATGAGTACTTTAGGAGATTGTTACTGAAAAACTGGGTTTTCGCAAAACTTTGCACACGTTGGGAGTCTAAACTTCTTACTGAAGAACACAACAAACAGCGGATGGGCAGCGTACTTGATTTTCTGACACGTTATCATGATGATGGAGAAAACTTTTTATTGCAGATAGTCACGGGAAATGAATCTTGCGTTGCTTATGACAACCCTGAAACGAAACGCTAATCCATGTAACGAAGGCACACTTCGTCCTCAACAAAAGTTAAACCAAAGCAATTCTTAACACCGCAGAAAGTCATGTGCACAGTGTTTTGCGAAAAACAAGGTATTTTACTGATTGAATTTTTACCACGAGGTGCAACAATCAATAAAGATGTTTATTGCGAGACGCTTAAGAAACTGCGCCGTACAATACAGAACAAGCGCAGAGGAATGCTCTCAAAAGGTGTGGTTTTCATTCACGACAACGCCCGACCACACAATGCAAATGTGACCAAACAAATCCTTGAAAGCTTTGGCTGGGACGTTTCTGGCCATCCTCCGTTCAGTCCCGACCTTGCTCCTAGTGAATTTCATCTCTTTCTGTATCTGAAGACTTTCC
This sequence comes from Thermobia domestica, assembly GCF_964235325.1. NCBI lineage: Eukaryota > Metazoa > Arthropoda > Insecta > Zygentoma > Lepismatidae > Thermobia > Thermobia domestica. The sequence goes on from NC_137470.1 coordinate 92,715,347, forward strand.
TTGGTGCTAAGCGCTTCAACATGTTATCACATGGTTGACAAATCAGGCGGCAACATTCTATGACGCAGGAATACATAAACTTATACCGCGCTATGAAAAATGCCTGGAAAAGTGCGGGAGCTATGCGGAAAAGTAGTGTGAGTGTTATTGATTTTGTGCAATATATTGATTTCTTTATCTGTATTCGATTTCTTTTTTTTTATATATTACCAAACGGAACTAACTTTCCGAACAAACTTCGTAATTTATACAAGAGCAACGGTTTTCAATCAATGTCTTACCCTGGAGAGATCAGAATTATTGAGCAAGGTTTAAAAGCAACTGATGGGTTTTGAGATATGCTGCAAATAGGATAATTTAAGCTTTAACTGCATCAACCAGAAAAAAAAACATTTATTGAAGACTAAATGTTTAAATAACAAACCCACTTTTATGAATAGGAAGTTTTTTTATATAAAAAAAAGGATGCGCAGCTCGAGTTTGCTGAATATATCAACCATCTTCTTTTCCTTTTTCTTTCTTTCTTTTTTGTCAACAAAATAGGCGTGTTTGACTATGGCTGAGTAGTACTACCATACCAATAGCATGTAAATAATTATTATATTCTCATATTATGAATCTACTTTTAGTTTAAGCTGATAGTTAGCCTCTATGTGCTTATCGCATAGCACATTCCTTTGGAAGAAAAGTATCAAAAGGTATATTGACATTGAAATGATGTAGAAGGATGGAATTATTGTTATTTTGATTGGTTATTTCTTTGCTATAATTAACATCTCACGTTTATGCTTTGTATGGTAATATCTGCTTGAAGTTAAACGACTCTTTCTGCATCAAGGCTATACATGAGAAATGGATACGCAACTTCGAATCGGAACCACATGAACTGACATTGAGAGTCGAACTTGAATCTCCCTCGCCGAAGACGTAGAATGTTATCCATATAACAATGAGGAATTTGTAGAGTATAATATTATGAGAAAATTAGAAATGATCGCAACAGTACAGTAGTAGTCAATATAACATGTTACACAGGCATTCCTTCCCTAGCAAAGGGAATCGGAACTCTCGACTTCGTATTGTACTCACCATTCAGCGTCTCAGACCACTCGACTAGATATGATGCAGTGTTTGAGAATTGAGAAAATGGTGCACAATAACTTGTCATAAAATTATCTTTGAGAACACATGAAGAAGTACAAAGTATTTGTTGCAACGTTATTGACATAACACCCCGCAATTAGTTGGCAACACTAGCTTTCTAACCCATATTCTTCGACTGTGTTCTCTGGCCTGGTCAACACGCTTGTTGGGAGCTGCGAGTTGCTGCTGGTTACGTCTAGGTGCACTTTCTTGATAGTAAATGCAGTACCACAATAATAATTTCCATGTCCACTTTAGTTCTGTTTCCTAACATAAACTTGTAGAAATCTACTACTACTTCCAATTTTATGTTGATTTCGAAAGACGGTAATAGGAGGCAACAGATGATATGTTATATGGATTCAGCATCTCCAGAATACTGGGTGTTTCAAAACAACACCGACAACGTTTGGGAGAACCAACTTTGGTGCACAAATGCTTCCTTTCGGAGCTATAGGCTACCGAAAACATGAAAAAGAAAGAACTTTAAAGGTCCATAGCTCCACTACTATGGGACCTACCGTAGTCGGGTCAAGACTTCACTTAGGAACTAATATGCCCTATCCAAATGTCCATGTTTCAGAATCCTGCGGTACTTCCGCAACATGGAGCTATGAACCTTTAAAATTCTTTTTTTTTTTTTTTAATGTTTTCGTCAGCCTATAACTCCGAATTGAAGAATTTCTGCACCCAGGTTGGTCTATATTTTTTGTCTTATCTTGATGTCAGGAATCACTTCCCAAACGTTATCGGTGTTGCTTTGAACCACCCTATAGGCTATATATTTCATCTCAGATTTATTCTTCTCGTGAAACCGGGAGTAATAATTGAAATTTCAATTTTACGCGTAATATTGATTTCCATGTTGTAAGAATTGTAAGAGATAACAAGAAACAGTTTTTGATATAGATTCAGCACCACATGAACAGGTTGTATCTCTCACATTATTCCTCTATTGCAGCTCGAAGTGTGAAACAAAACTTACTTATTATATATGGTTTGCGTCTTAAAATTAAAACTTAGAATGAACTTATATCTCTTTCATTTCCAGTTTTTCGTTTTAATAACATTTTGTTGAAGGTGAGACACAGACTATTACGATAACTGTGATGCTTAGATTACAATGAGGAACAAAATGCAATTGAGATGGTTACATTTCCCAAAGTCACGATTTTCAGTGCGATCTTTAGTGAAGTGGAAGTGAGCAAGGAAAAATTGTGGAATAAAGACAGAGACAAGAAACGGGACAAAACAGAGAAAATTCACAGTTACGATTTTGTCTACAAGAAACTCACATGGTCTCATCAAATTAGGGACTTTTACAAAAAAAAAAAAAAAAAAAAAAAAGTAAACGATTTACGCATGTTCTGCATTAAAGTTCCTATTGAGTGCAAAAGAGACACAATTGTTTGAGACATTACAATAAAACAAATATTTGTGTATGGAATGACAATTCTTCTCGATGGACCCTTAGTTTTCGCACAACTATTCTAATTATACTTATCAGTCAATTGTTAGCTCGAAACTTGCAAGATGCTCCAAGACGGCAAAAGGGTTAGTTAGGCCTACAAGGCAAGTTCATGTCTAAAACGTGAGATGAAATACTACTAGGACGAAACGTGAGTTTTTCACATAATTCCCTCTTAGATAAAGAACAATAACTTTACACGATTGTAATGACTTTACCAGAATCTGGTAGTCCTACTAATTACCTTCTCGTTGGCGACACATAACACACAATGCCCGAAAGGGCCTGTGACACACCCATAAGGTGTCTGGGCCACAACAACCGATATTCATGAAACTTGGTAGACTAATAGAACACCTTGTAAAACTAATGTAACTAACAGGAATTTGTAGAAAAAGCTGTAGTTTCTGAGATACAGTCGATTCATTAAAGATGACATTTGTCGTGATAGCTTGAAAACGGATTCACCGAGATCAAGCGAACTTTGCAAGCCATAGTTGATACATGACAGCTGTAAAACGAAATTAAAACGTATTGTCTGCACCTGCGCAGAATGCGCAAATAAATGTGCGCATGCGCATATCTCGAAAACGTGAAGACTGCGATATATTTTTCTCTTGCTTAGTTTGAACTTTATGACTAGTATAACACAATGCAAGAAAAAAACTAGACTCAAAGGTGAGCGTTTTCAAGCAATTGAGGTGAGAAGATGTTGGAGTGATCTCCCCCGGACACCCGCCTCTAGTTACGCACTCTGTCTGGCTTCTCAGTCATACATTTCCATTACACCTGTGTAGAAGTCATATAGTTAACGTTAATAGTCACCATATTCGAGTCGTACGTAAGGATAAACTATCAGGCCTATTGTCGCGGTCTATTGGAACACGTCAGTGATGCAGGCATCTATGCTTCAAAGAAACTTGCAAAATCATACGGCATACGGCAGGGGCGGATCCAGGACCGACTTCTGGGGGGGGCGGTGTTTTTTTTTAAGGACTACTGCTTTTTTTAAGGAGTACTGCTACTTTTAAGGACTCCAAACTTTGGGATGGGTTTTATTTATATATATATAAAATAAGAAAGTCTCCTCTCCTGGGGGGGGGCGATCGCCCCGATCGCCCCCCGCTGGATCCGCCCCTGCCATACGATTACCTATATATAGTTAGTGTGGCCATGAGACGAGACCTTTGGGTTTGTCTCATCTCGTTGCGTAGAACAGTCTCGTCACAAAAAGCATAGCCTGGTTCCAATTAGGGATGGGCAAAACTGTTTTTTATAAAAACCGGAAACCGGTTTCTAGAAAAACCGATATTTCGGTTTTCTCCACAACCGTTCCGGTTTTCCCGAAACCGGTTCGGTTTTTCACCGAAACCGGTTTTATTTCCTCCAAAACCGGTTCGTTTTTCCACCGAAACCGGGTTCGTTTTTTCCAACACCGGTTCGTTTTTTTACGAAAACCGGTTTCGGTTTTCTCCAAAAACCGGTTCGGTTTCTCACCAAAACAGATTTCTGTGAAAACTTTTGGAAAACATAAAACTATTTCTGTGGAAACGGAATCGATTTCCGGAGAACAACGGATATTATTCTGGTCAGAAATAGAACCAATTTTGAAGAAAACCGGAACCGGGTTTGAAGAAAACCAAAACCGGATCCGGTGAAAAACCAAACTGCTTTGTAGAAAACGGATAACCGGTTTCGGTGGGAGCCGAACCGATTTCGGTTAAACCGGTTTCGGTAAAAATCGGGTTTTTGAAACTTTTCAAAACCCGGGTTCGGTTTTTGGGAAACCGAAAATCGGAAAACCTGTTTTTGTGCCCAACACTAGTTTCAATAGATCGCGACTATAGGCCTGATAGTTTATCCTTACGCTCTCTTATTACTATGTTACTGTTGTGCAACATTGATGACTTACAGTACTTGATATCACTACGACCAGAATATGGCGACTATTAACGTTAATTATGTGACTTCTACACAGATGTAATGGATATGTATAACTGAGAAACCAGACAGAGTGCGTAACTAGAGGCGGGTGTCCGGGGGCAGACCACTCCAACATCTCACCTCAATTGCTTGAAAACGCTCACCTTTGAGTCTAGTTTTTTTCTTGCATTATGTTATACTTGTCATGTAGTTCAAACTAAGCAAGAGGAAAATATATCGCAGTCTTCACGTTTTCGAGATATACGCATGCACACAATTATTTGCCCATTCTGCGCAGGTGCAGACAATACGTTTTAATTTCGTTTTGAAGTTATCGTGTATCTAGTATGGCTTGCAAAGTTCGCTTGATCTCGGTGGATCCGTTCTCGAGATATCACGACAAATGTCATCTTTAATGAATCGACTGTATCTCAGAAACTACAGCTTTTTCTACAAATTCCTTCTAATTGCATTAGTTTCACAAGGTGTCCTATTAGTCTACCAAGTTTCATGAATATCGGTTGTTGTGGCCCAGACACCTTATGGATGAGTCACAGGCCCTTTAGAAGTGGTCAACTACAAATGTTTAACGTTACTAAGGTAACTAAGCTATTGTAATTGTTGACTCAACTTACATCATCGATCTCATTGATCATATTGAAAGAGAGATCAAGCTTGGCCAGTTTACTTGGCTCAAATACTAGTCCATTGATAGCAGAGGTAATCCCAACTACAGTCCTCAATTTGTTGTAGTAGAAATAAACGTACGGAGTAATGTATTTTCCGTTGGCTGCTCGTTTCGGCCTTCCCCATATACCAGTTCTTAATTTAACTTTTGGAGTGACCTCTGCAACCAGACAAAAGTAATTATAAATGTGAAATGTGTCAAAAACTGAAAATTGATATTCAATACCAATCTAATTAATCCACTAAAAAGAATGGTAAATTTCTCCTACCTTATGGAAGCTCGTCAAAATAGTGATATTCCTAAAACCACATAAAGATCCTTCCAACATCGGCTTCTACCGACCAATCAATCTCGCAAATGTCTTCAATAAAACATTGAACGAATTCTGGTCAAATGACTCCACTCTTATCTGCATACTTATTTTCTTCTGCCATCTACAGAAGCCGGGTTTCGATCATTATTTAGTACTCCTGATCAACTTTTGAAACTATCTAGCTATATTATTAACCATTTCAATAAACGTCTGCCTGCTGTACTAATTTCATTTGATATTGAGCACGCATTCGATACAGTCTGGCCAGGGCTGGATTTCCATGTTTTGCGCTTTGGGGCCATAGCGAAATTGCCGCCCCTAACCACACTAATCGCATCGCTCTCTAAAACTTCCATTCTCCCGGATCCACTTCTTAAAATATTACTTTTACGTTTGCTACTAAATTATAATTACTATTACTAATTATTACTATTACTAGTTAGTACTGTTAATTTATGTTTCATTTTATGTAATATATTTTAATTCCTATATCTGGGCAGCATTTGGAGTAGAGTCGTTAAAACTTACCTGGCTTCTGCCTAACCTATTCAACATTACATGGTGCAAAAGACGGCAAAATATAAAACAATCTTAAATGATATAAATAGTTATACTGTTGTACCTAAAAATTTACAAAATGACGTTTCTGAAACTTCTGTGTATCAAAACTCTTTACGTCTTGATTTGGCATTGGCAAAATCATGAAGAACGTCATCAAAATCAAATTTAACAGGGGCCGCGGTGGCTCAGTGGTAGAGCGTTCACCTCTGGTGCTAAGGGTCTCGAGTTCAAACCCTGCTCCCGCCAAGTGAACTTTGTGGTTGATAAACACCGTTTGCGTGGGTTTTCTCGGGGTTCTCCCGTTTCCTTCCACTTTCTTCATTTCACCATTTCCTTCATTATTCATCATCACCGTCTCCTTTTGCCTAACCTGCATAACTGTTGGACGTAAAACTCGAAAATTTCATTTCATTTTTTCAAGTTTAACAGTCAAGTCATTTTCGATGGCTAAAAGAGCTAGATGAACCAGTCTATTCTGAGAAAAAGTAGATCACAAAAATAGTTTTTGATACTCGACAGTTTGGAAAATGATCTTTTCACCGCACAGTTAATTGCTGGTGTATGATCTGTCAGGAAAGTAAATGTACACCTATTTTTCGAGTCTGGCATTCCTTCGCTCCATCCGTGGAGAGTATGAGAATTAAATCAATCAAAAGTTTACTGAGGGGCAAAAAGAAAAGCTTAATCTGAATAAGACATTGCAGAGGGGCACAAGCTGTGAATACGAATAGTGCATTGTGTAAATAAAGGACGACACCGAAAGAGAAAGCCAGAAACAGCTGTTAAACTTACAAAAAAAGAGTAAAAATTGTCGAAGTGGGAACATAAAACACAAATAAAACAAATACGCCGACAACTAAACGGTCACCATGCCATGATCTTGGTGTAGTGGTTAAGGTGCTGGCTTACAAATGCAAAGGACCCAAGTTCAAATCCTCGACAAGGACATTTTTAAAATTTTTTGTTAATAATACATACAACTCATGAGAGATGGTAAAAGAGGTCGTATTTAGTTTTTCGTAGCAATTATTATTGGTAATGTTTAGTACTGATAATACTTTTTGTCTTTGCGTATTGCTTTCGTTCTTGTCTTCATTTCGAAAGAGAAGAATATCCGAACAAATGCCACCAAAATTCCTCATATTTTGAATGTAAACGCCATTTGCAATTAGTGAAGAAAAAAATTGAACGTTCCGATGTAGCTGCAAAAAGTAAAAAGAAAAACATGGAAGTGGACCATACTCATGGTTATTAAAAATACAATTTCTACATGCCTTACACCTCCCGACCACGTTTCTACGTTAGCAAGTAAGAGGTTTGTGTTTAGGTTAGGTTGGTCAATACGTTTTGCAAAGGGGCCCGGTTTAGCTCTGACGCACCACAGGTGCGAGAAGGGAGAAAAACACTTTTTCTCTCTCCCTCTGTGTGTCTACTTATCTATCTATTTGTATATATATAACGCTATTTGTGAATCCCATAACCACCCTAATTTTCAGCGGATTGAGACGAAACTTGGCACAAACATTAATTGTTGAAATATCTTGATGAGTTCGTTAACCAGAATAATCAGATGAAAATGTTCAAAATGGTGGCCCTTCAAACTCTTAAAAAGTTCCAAGGGAACCAAATCTCGCCCATAAATAGGTATTCAGAAAGTTTGAATAAATTTTCCTCTTTTACTGAAATATTTGTGTGCAGAAACTTATTTAAATATTGGACCCGATTAATCGCCTAAAGAAGGTTCACGCCCTTTCGCTACGGTCGTTTTTTTTTTTTTTTTGCAGGAGGTGGTTATCTTCCTATCGGAACAAGATGATTGTTACTGATGATATGAAATTACACATTGAAAGTGAAGTAACTTGTGTAACGTGTTATTTGAAAGAATAATATAATAAATGTGCATTCCTCTAACACAGAGAACTCATGTATTTCGAGTTTGGGAGCCTGAATGGAGAGAAGTGTTATTTGATTTGCTTTTTAGTAACACATTGCATTGCAAATAAAGGTAAGCAACATTAGTGGTAAGTAAAATAATAATAATAATAATAATAATAATAATAATAATAGGTGTTGTTTGTGGCAAGGTAATATCTTAATCAATTCTTCTTCAAACGTAATGATTGTAACGCCATATCTCCCTTACAAACAAAATATTAGCAATTTATATCGAGAGAACGAGAAACTGTAGAGCGATGGGAGCAACGTTGGACAGTATGCACTCATAGTACTCAGAAAAGTAAGCGATTTCAATGCAAAAGGAACGAAGAGTCATTGTCATGGGTACTCATGGGGCCACGGCAGAGCCCTCTTTAGGCAAAGTGTCAATAACTTATATCGAGAGGTGATACTGGGATGGGACCAACTTTGGACACCGTGGACCCATAAAGCGCATCGAAAAAAATAGGGGGGGGGGGCGCCAGCCAGCCTTACTTATTTCCACATAATAATATAAAATTATGTTGTCGAAATACACACACGAGTTAGCTGCTAATATTTCATATTATTATTATTATTATTATTATCGACAGCGTCTTTTCATTACGTGTGCGTGTTTGACATGAAGCCAAAGAGAAGATCCATCATTCGTAGAAAGAATAATAGTCAGTTACTTTAACTGTGAACGACAGCGAAAAATACGAAAAGAGTGGACTACCTGTAGCGTAAAGAAGCAATATTTTCTCTCAAATGGATAAAAAATCAAGCCGAGATTAATTCGAACTCGCATGGACGGCGCGAAAAGCCAGTGCTTTGTCCACTTTTTTTTTTAACTGACTCACTGAATGTGTTTCAGTAACCTACTTATTGCTAATTTTACTTGCTTCACTTGTTTAACTTGCTTTTTCTAATAACTTATAACGACAGAGACACGAACACAGAAACATCGATAACAGTTAAAAATCATAGTTGCTCTCCCGCCGGGAATCGAACCCGGAACTCTATACACCAAAGGCGCACGTGCTACCGACTAGACCAGCGGGAAGGGCACCACTCTCTCCCTGTGTCGTTAGGGATTACGACCACTGTCTTGCCAGCTATCACTTCTGTGGGTTGTATACTATGATCACATGTTTCTTCTCTGCTGGAAGAGTAAAACCTACATTATATGTAATACATGAGATATTTAGACCTACATGCTCTTCATATAATGTAATAAAAGGGTCATGCTGGGAATAAGAAAAAGAACATTCCTTGGACAAAACGGAAACTATTGGCATCAGAAATATTTATCTACGAGGCATGCGCAGTAGTATATTTCAGAATAGTTACTGTTTTGTTCAGTAAACGATGAAAGGGGTATAAAAAAGCAAATATGTCGCGTCAACGAGATCGACCAGATTTGACAGGGGCGGAAGCAGATGTATAGTAATACAACAACTTCGCTCAGTTGATACGAGCCGAGCCGGTTGATATTACTACCCGAGTTGGTCTTCTGCTTGGGCTCAAGAATTCGACCGTGCAGGTCTCAGCCTTAATTTTAAGAACTACAGTATAATTTTAAGTACTACAAGAAAAATACCTTTGACTCGACTCGGATTGAACTCGAGTCAAGTCGAATTTTGGCTCGACTCCTGCTCATCCCTATTCGTATTTGTATTTTGTTTCCCCTTCAACAATTTCTACTCTTTTTTTTCTTCGTTTACCTATTGTTTCTGGATTTCTCTGTCGGTGTCGTCCTTTATTAACACCATGCACTATTCTTATTCCCAGCTTGTGACCCGCTTCAATGTCTTATTCAGTTTAGGCTTTTCTCCTTACATTGACTTGACAAGTAATTGATTTAATTCTCACTTTCCGCGCACGACCGATGAAAATGTTTTATTATTATTATTATTATTATTATTATTATTATTATTATTATTATTATTATTATTATTATTATTATTATTATTATTATTATTTTATTATTATTATTATTATTATTATTATTATTATTATTATTATTATACTATTGAACTCGCACGGCGAAATTACTGTATAATACGATATCATTTCAATAATTTTATTCCATTGTATGTTATTTAATTTATTAATGGGCACTAAATTGTCTCCAGATCAACGAATAAATTAACTACGGCATGCACTTTGGTGGAAATATCATTACATGAACATGTTTGGAACGAACCAATAATCTTATTGCAATGATATTTCCACCAAAGTGCATGCCGTAGTTAATTTATTCGTTGATCTGGAGACAATTTAGTGCCCATTAATAAACTAAATAACATACAATGGAGTAAAATTACAGAAATGATATCGTATTATACAGTAATTTCGCCGTGCAAGTTCAATAGTATAATAATAATAATAATAATAATAATAATAATAATAATAATAATAATAATAATAATAATAATAATAATAATAATAAAACATTTTCATCGGTCGTGCGCGGAAAGTGAGAATTAAATCAATCACATGTGAAGTCAATGTAAGAAGTAATGCCTAAACTGAATAAGACATTGAAGCGGGTCACAAGCTGGGAATAAGAATAGTGCACGGTGTAAATAAAGGACGACACCGAAAGAGAAATCCAGAAACAGCAGGTAAAAGGAGAAAAAAGAGTAGACATTGTTGAAGCGGAAACATAAAATACAAACACGAATAGGGATGAGCACAAGTCGAGCCAAAATTCAATTCAACTCGAGTACAATTTGAGTCGAGTCAAAGGTAATTTTCTTGAATTGAGTTCCGAGCCAAGTCGCTGTTTTTGAGGTCTAGTTTCGAGTTGAGTTGAGTTTGATAATGGCTCTCTCGCTCGTTCAGCTCGTTTTAACTCGTTTTGAAATATTGGCCTGATCAGACTGGAAAGCAAAAGCCATGAGAAATGTAAGCAGTAATGTGGAATACTTTTAGTGTTGCTCACGACAGAGGTGCGTCTCATCTCGTAATTTTAGTGCATCTCGTGGGGCAATTTTAGAGTATCCCGTCTCGTCTAGATAACGAGAAGACAAGAGTTTATTATAATTATTATTATTATTATTATTATTATTATTATTATTATTATTATTATTATTATTATTACGAGACAGCCTCAAATGTCGTAATCACCAATATAAGTATATACTGTAGTTCTTAAAATCAAGGCTGAGATCTGCACGGTCGAATTCTTGAGCCCAAGCAGAAGACCAACTCGGGTAGTGATATCAACCGGCTCGGCTCGTATCAACTGAGCGAACAGCTCGAGTCGGCTCGGTTGGGATGAGCCGATGACCCGAGCCGGCTTAGTTGGAACAAGCCATCGACTCAGCTCAATTGAGCCGATGGCTCGAGCTTTCTCGGTTGGGATGGGTCACCTACTCGGCTCATGTGAACCGGTTCGAGCCAGCTAAGTTGAAATTAGTTCATCAGCACGTTTCGACTCAGCTCAACTAAGCCGATAGCTCAAATCGGCTCGGTGTGGTGAGCTGTTGGCTCGGCTCACTTCTCGATTCGGTTCGATATTGAATGAGCTGTAAGCCGAGCCGCTCGAGCCAGTTGAGAAGCCCAAACCCGGTCCCAGCTGTTTTGAATATGTTTGGATGAAGCCTATAACTTTTAACAATTTTTTGCTCGAGCCCGAATACTTACTCCTTCGGAACTCAAACCCAGAACGTGACCGATGTCCTTGCCTCCTGAAGACTTCCAGATGACCGAGATCGACAGTCAATTAGCTTTTACTATTCAGATACAAACCGTATATCTTTTAAAGATTATACATGGAGTTGATATAATAATAATAATAATAATAATAATAATAATAATAATAATAATAATAATAATAATAATAATAATAATAATAATAATAGTTTTAAACTTGCCCTGAAATTTGGCAAAACTTACTTAAAAGTAGAGATTTCGGGGAAAGGGTTCGTACCATAGAGAGACACCTCTGCAACTACCAACATTTAAAACTAGAACCTTTTATTGAAGTTTCATGTGAAAGTATGTTTTGAGGAAAATAACTGTAATAAATATAACTGAATATCACGCGACAGTAAGGCATATAATAAACTAATTTTTAGAATATGCAGAGGTAAATATAAAAGCTTTGCTACAAAAATACCTACACAGAGCATAATTCAATGAGCTCTGAAATACAATGTAACGAAATAGCTTATGAGATTCAGTCTACAGAGCAATTGTTACTTAAAGAATGGACATACACTATTTCGAGAATCGAGACAAGACGGGAAATGTTTACGATACTTTTCGTCTCGTCTCGATTCTCATCTCCAAAGAGAGACGAAAATTTTGATTTAGCCCTGACCCGTCTCGAATGTAAAATGTTAATTCTCATGTTATTTTATTTGTTTTAGAAACGAGATGAGAAACTCCTCTTCTCGTGAGCAACATTAAACCAAACCGAAATATTCTTTCCAAATGTCACGTTTCTCCTTGTAATGGTATGACCTGAGCGATAATTTGGCTTCTAGCTTTTAATCTTCTACGAGATAATAATAATTATTATTATTACTATTATTATTCCTGAAGATTTGATAGTTCAAGTATTGAAACATCCGAGTATTCAAATATCTGAATATAATAAAACGTATGTTATCGCTGATCAATCGCCATCAAAAATTCTAAAGTAAGAAAAAAAAATTGCAACGTGCATTCGCAGAAGCACCTTGACCACTGAACCGCGATCGCTACGCGGTAAACGATCCGTCTTTAGTCTGGTTACGTTAGGTTTCTTTGTCTCCGCTTGCAAACTTGTATGTTATATTTTTCGATTCAAAATGTCTTTCGTATTTCTTTTATGAAGTCGGCAAAGTTTATATTAATAACTTGAGTTTTTCTTAAACCACTGGTTCACAAGTTCGTTCTTTCTCCACACGAAACTACAAATATGACAGATTGAATTCTCATACTCCCCATTTCTTTCAAAGCAGTCGCCATTACCTGGTCAAAGACTTATTTTCGCCACGATTCATATTAACCAAAATAAATTCATTTTTCAGAAGCGGAACTTTCACTTTCCGGATTTCGCAAAATTATGGAATTCAGTTATACTCCGGAATTCAGAAGAATTTCGGAACTCGGAAAGAATCCGGAATTTAGAAAATTCCGGAATTGAGAAAAACTCCGACTTTCGAAAAAATCCGGATTTTCCGAATTCCGGAATGTTAACGAAATCAGAAATTTCTAAATTCCGGATTTTTCCGAATTCCGAAATTATTACAAAATTGGAATTTTCCGAATTCCGGAATTTGTCCGGCTTTACTTTCGGGAGTCCGAAAACTAATAATTCCGGAACGGGCTATCCCTAGTTTATACACAACCTTTCAGAACACTAAGCTAGTAGCTGTCTACAAACAAACAAGTAATGCAAAGCATGTTGTATACTGCAATACGTCATGTATTAAAATCCGACACCATGACCCTTTTATTACATTATATGAAGAGCATGTAGGTCTAAATACCTCATGTATTACATATAATGTAGGTTTTACTCTTCCAGCAAAGAAGAAACATGTGATCATAGTATACAACCCACAGAAGTGATAGCTGGCAATACAGTGGTCGTAATCCCTAACGACACAGGAAATGAGCGTTGCCATCGCCGCTGGTCTAGAGGCTAGCACGTGAGCCTTGGGTGTGTGGAGTCTCGGGTTCGATTCTCGGCAGGAGAGCATTTATCATTTTTAACTGTTATCGATGTTTCTGTGTTCGTGTCCCTGTCGTTATAAGTTATTAGAAAAAGCAAGTTAAACGAGTGAAGCAAGTAAAATTAGCAATAAGTAAGTTACTGAAACGCGTTCGGTGAGTCAGTTAAAAAAATAGTGGACAAAGCACTGGCTTTTCGCGCCGTCCATGCGAGTTCGAATCAATCTCGGCTTGATATTTTATCCATTTGAGAGAAAGTATTGTTTCTTTTCGCTACAGGATGGATTTTCTCTTTGGTTTCATGTCAAACATGCTCACGTAATGAAAAGACGCTGTAGATAATAATAATAATAATAATAATAATAATAATAATAATAATAATAATAATAATAATAATAATAATAATAATAATAATAATAACATAATAATAATAATAATAATAATAATAATAATAATAATAATAATAATAATAATAATAATATGAAATATTAGTAGCTAACTCGTGTGTGTATTTCGACAATATAATTTTATATTATTATGTGGAAATAAGTACGGCTGGCTGGCGCCCGCCTCCCTAATTTTTTCGATGCGCCTTATGGGTCCACGGTGTCCAACGTTGGTCCCATCCCACTATCACCTCCTGTTTTCTCGATATAAGCTATCGACATTTTGCCTAAAGAGGGCTCTGCCGTGGCCCCATGAGTACCCATGACAATCACTCTTCGTTCATTTTGAATTGAAATCGCTTACTTTTCTGAGTACTATGAGTGCATACTGTCCAACGTTGGTCCCATCGCTCTACAGTTTCCCGTTCTCTCGATATAAATTGCTAATATTTTGTTTGTAAGGGAGATATGGCGTTACAATCATTACGTTTGAAGAAGAACTGAGGAAGATATTGCCTTGCCACAAACAACACCTATTATTATTATTATTATTATTATTATTATTATTATTATTATTATTATTATTATTATTATTATTATTATTATTGTTTTACTTACCACTAATGTTGCCTACCTTTATTTGCAATGCAATGTGTTACTAAAAAGCAAATCAAATAACACTCCTCGCCATTCAGGCTCCCGAACTCGAAATACATGAGTTCTCTGTGTTAGAGGAATGCACATTTATTATATTATTCTTTCAAATAACACGTTACACAAGTTAATTCACTCTCAATGTGTAATTTCATATCATCAGTAACAATCATCTTGTTCCAATAGGAAGATAACCACCTCCTGCAAAAAAAAAAAAAAAAAAAAAACCTGACCGTAGCGAAAGGGCGTGAACCTTCTTTAGGCGATTAATCGGGTCCAATATTTAAATAAGTTTCTGCACACAAATATTTCAGTAAAAGAGGAAAATTTATTCAAACTTTCTAAATACCTATTTATGGGCGAAATTTGGTTCCCTTGGAACTTTTTAAGAGTTTGAAGGGCCACCATTTTGAACATTTTCATCTGATTATTCTGGTTAACGAACTCATCAAGATATTGCAGCAATTAATGTTTGTGCCAAGTTTTGTCTCAATCCGCTGAAAATTAGGGTGGTTATGGCATTCACAAATAGCGTTATATATATACAAATAGATAGATAAATAGACACACAGAGGGAGAGAGAAAAAGTGTTTTTCTCCCTTCTCGCACCTGTGGTGCGTCAGAGCTAAACCGTGCCCTTTTGCAAAACGTATTGACGAGCCTAACCTAAACACAAGCCTCTTACTTGCTAACGTAGAAACGTGGTCGGGAGGTGTAAGGCATGTAGAAATTGTATTTTTAGTAACCATGAGTATGGTCGACTTCTATGTTTTTCCTTTTACTTTTTGCAGCTACTTCGGAACGTTCAATTTTTATTCTTTACTAATTGCAAATGGCGTTTACATTCAAAATATGAGGAATTTTGGTGGCATTTGTTCGGATATTCTTCTCTTTCGAAATGAAGACAAGAACAAAAGCAATACGCAAAGACAAAAAGTATTATCAGTACTAAACATTACCAATAATAATTGCTATGAAAAACTAAATACGACCTCTTTTACCATCTCTCATGAGTTGTATGTATTATTAACAAAAAATTTTAAAAATGTCCTTGCCGAGGATTTGAACTTGGGTCCTTTGCATTTGTAAGCCAGCACCTTAACCACTACACCAAGATCATGGCATGGTGACCGTTTAGTTGTCGGCGTATTTGTTTTATTTGTGTTTTATGTTCCCACTTCGACAATTTTTACTCTTTTTTTGTAAGTTTAACAGCTGTTTCTGGCTTTCTCTTTCGGTGTCGTCCTTTATTTACACAATGCACTATTCGTATTCACAGCTTGTGCCCCTCTGCAATGTCTTATTCAGATTAAGCTTTTCTTTTTGCCCCTCAGTAAACATTTGATTGATTTAATTCTCATAGTCTCCACGGATGGAGCGCAGGAATGCCAGACTCGAAAAATAGGTGTACATTTACTTTCCTGACAGATCATACATAAAACCACTTCAAGGCAAATACTTGTTAGGATATATAAAATTAACCAAGAAAGTTCTGTCGCTTTGTCACCCATCGCCTTCGAACATCGATATGTCACCTAAGACGTACCTGGAAGATCAATAATAGTCCCTTCTTCAGCATCGATGACTTTCTGTCAACGTTCTGGAAGGCCATGGATTCCATCACGGTACAACTTGGTGGGTCGTGAAGCGAAGAAGGTATAAAGTGCATTTTGCACCTCTACTAGAAATTTGAACTGTCGTCCTTTAAGGTGATTGTCCAAGGAATGGAACAGGTGTTAATTGGATGATGCAATGTTCGGGGAGTATGGCGGATGCAATAATGTTTCTCATCCAAGGCGAAGAATGGTGTCCAGGGTCATCCTACTCAAGTGGGACTTAGCGTTATCCTGTAACAGGAGGACCCTTATGCAGGGTTTGAAAAAAACCGGGCTTTTTTGAAAAAGCCCAACCCACCTGGGCCCATATGGGTTTTTTCGGGTATTTTCGGGTTTAATTGGGTTTTTTCGGGTTTAATTGGTTTTTTTCGGGTTTAATCGGGTTTTTTCAAAATATTTCAATGTCTTTGGGGTAAAAGTGTTAAAATGTGATTTATATTTCAAGATCGTCATTGTCACAATTTGCAACAATTTTCTACTCTCTGCTGTTTTGAAAAAATGACTGCCATTTTGAAATTTTACATTCGATTTCTGAGAAAATCTATACAGCAAATTTAGCATATCTCGTGCTTCCACCGTCGAAATTTCAACTTAAAAGACTGAAAATTGCGCTTCGTAGCGTGGATACTCGCTGTTTTGAAAAAATGGCCGCCATTTTGATATTTTACGTTGGTATGCCGCCAAAATCTATACAGGAAATTTAGTGTGTCTCGTGCTTGTACTCTGAAAATTTTAACTTAAAAGGCCGAAAGTTGTACCCTGTAGTGTGTGTGGTAGAGGCAGACAAACGAGTTGAGTTGATTTTGTGTTTAACGTCCCTTTCAGCAGCGAGGCTATATGAGACGGAACCTACTGATTAACATGGAATCCGAACCACATGAGCTCCCTCCGGGAAGCAAACCCGGGTCTCCCACGCCGAAGACGCGTACACTAACCGCTTAGCCATGAAGGAGCTCGGCAGACAGATGTAGATCAAGTTATCTAGAAGCCTGACTGACGTTCGCCAAATATGAATAGCAAAAAGTGTCGATTAATTTAAAACAAAGATACAATTCATGTTATATGAAATAAATAAATGTTTCAAAATGTCTTGTATGAAATTAACATCTTCCAGCGTAAATAAACCTCCCATATTTTCTCCATGAGAATACGGGACACCTCAGATCCCCCCCCCCCTCAACTTTCCAACACAATGCTATGAACTGTAGTCTGGTTATGAACAAAAGTATAATAGGCCGCGGTGGCTCAGTGGTAGAGCGTTCATCTCTGGTGCATGGGGTCCCTATCCCAGCTTGCGTCAAGTGAGTTTTGTGGTGGACAAACACCTTGTGCGTGGGTTTTCTCGGGATTCTTATATTTCCTCCCACTGTTTTCATTCCGTCATTTCATTCATTTCTCATCATCACCGTCACCTTGAGCATAGCAGACATAACCGAGAGACTAAAACTAAAAGATTTCATTTCATTTATTTATTTATTTAATTATTTTTAAGAATATAATAGGCGAAACTTCGCTAAGCAGCAGCTGCTTTTCTCTGTTCGTACCCCGCAATTAATTGTACGGGCTGAAAATGCCTAAAAACTTAAGATGTGCTATAAAAATGCTTTACAGGGAAACAATTTGCAAATTATCTAAATCAGTGGTACAATCTACTTTCAATATTCTTCGCGCTTTTAGCAATATTTGTTTACATGGCTGTATTTGCCAAAATTACGTTTGTCAGTTTAATCTGATGAAAAGCTGATTTTTCTCCTTGTGTCGTGTGTAATTGTTAGGAACAGATTTACATTTTTTTTTAGACCTGGACCAAAGCACAATTCTATGCCCTAGCCTCTGAAAAAGATTATAATTCTTGTTAACTTATCTAATGTGTTGCTGGAGAAAAGGTCAGGCATCTTCCCTGCGTTTGTAAATGTAGAAACACTTAAAGCCCCCCCCCCCTTTTTTATTTTAAATATTCCGGAGAGTATCCGAGTTCCCATAAAGTGCAATGGAAAAAACAGCGTTGCAAATTTCGCTCGCTATAAAGTCGAACAGGGTGGTGTAACTTCCTCGAAACTGTTACATGCAACAGCATACTGTTCATTCACTAATTACAGGATTTCCAGCCAATGTCAGATTTTTTTTTTTTCACTTTTCGAAGAAACTGATATTGATAGCAGAAATGGAACAGAGTTTAAAAAACGGGACATTTCCCTGTCCCGACTAAATTTACGGGGACGCGGGACAATCGGGTCCAAAAACGGGACGTATGGCAGACTTAAGAGTAAAATAGTTTTATTGTTGAAGTATTCATTTCCGATCCTTCTGCGTTTAATTTACCGAGCACTTCTTTCACGGCGTGTACATCGAAACTTCCACTAGTACGGAAATTTGAACTCAGCACTTGAAATTCTGTAGTAAGCGTTACATAGTCTTCGGAACCACGAGCATTAAGCTTCTTAAATTTGACAAGAATTTTTATGCTGTTGCTGGTGTTGATTCTACAGAATAATTATTTGAAGAGTAGCAACAAATGACTGAACTAAACTGTTATTGTTGGAAAACCAAATTTTAGTTGAAGAAACTTGTGCTTTACATCAAAGGTAAGAAATAATACTAATAGTTTTACTAATGTATTTACATGTACTATTAGTACCGGCACCTATGACCTTAAACCCGTCAAACGTATGAGTGATAACGTCCCTCGGTGTCGCCGAGTCGACGAGCACACTATTCACGGAAAATATTTTCTAAAGTACAAAATTGCTTATTGCACTTCAAATAGGCTTTCAGCATAATCCATACATTAATTTGTTCTATAACTATCTCAAGCTAAGGTATTTTTTTTTAATTCATTCAGTGCATTCAGAACTTTATGAAGGTCGTATGTTGAATGTTGTTGTCTACCTTAACGTGAAAGCCTCTAATTCGCCCAAGGAAAATCTAAAATCCCATGAAAATCACTTACAATGTGATCACCTTAGTTGTACCAATAATATACTAACAAATAGGTCAAAAACCCAGGTGGGTTTTAAAGTGGGTTTTTTCAGGTGGGTCCAACCCGAAAAAACCCACCGGGTTTTTTCGGGCTGGGCCCACTTGGGCAAACCCTGCCCTTATGAGATTCAGAAGTGCTGGCCACAGAGTTTTGAGTTTTTGTTGAACATCGCTCAACTGCTGACAGTACACAGTTGCATTGATTCTCTGACTAGCTGGTAGCAGTTCCCGATGCACGAAGTGGCGAGTAGTCCACCAAACACACAGGAGGACCTTCTTCTGGTGGAGTGCTGGTTTTGGGTGCTTTTGGAATTGGCTGATGGGATACTAACTCATTATGACGGCGCCCTGGAGCTTCGTACAAGACCCACTTCTTATCACATGTCACACCTTGTCCAAAAATGGCTCCTTCCTCAGACGAGGCAGCAAAGAACCACAGGTGTCTGCTCGAGTTGCCTTCTGGCCCGGATTCAAATCATGTGGGGCCCTAACTTGCAGTGCTTCCTGCTACCGAATAGTATATCCACTCACACTGAATTGTAGTCCCAGTTCCTTACATGTCTGAACACTGCCTCAATTGCTGCCTGAAGATCTTTATTTTGTACATGTGTTGGTCTTCAAGCACATTGTGCGTATTCAAGTGTTTCTCACCGTCCTTAAACTTGTTAAAACACACTTCACTCTCTGCGTAGTCACGACACCCTCACCAAAGGCCTGGCATATCTTTCGCCCCGCTGCAGCGGCGTTTGACCCCAGTTTGAACTCATACAGCATACACGTCCTTGTGACGCTCCGTGGAGGTTCCATGTTCACTCTGTCCTTACGCAAGTTCACGGTGTAACTGAAGTGCTCCAACCAGGTAGAGTTGGATATACTCACACCAACAACTGACCTTCGTCTTATCTCAATTCTAATTCAACTCACGATGTGAGGGCCAATTGAACACAGACCTCCACAAAAAGCGACAGAATTTTCTTGGTTACCATTATAAGTTGTGAAGTTTTTTGGAGATGAGATATCTGTTAAGTTGCGATAGTGACATTCCTTCAACAGTTCTCAACTTCTCTTGAGCTAAAAGTCCTTTTAAATGAAGGCACTCAACAACAAACGAAGATTCCTCGATGTTGGCTGCATACACTTCTGCAGAGAAGTCGCTTTTGTGGTAATTTCTTTGGCACTCAAGTTGCATAGTTTTGAATGAAAAAAAAATCTGCCGAGAAATTCATTGTAGACCGCAATTCTCTTGTTCAATTCGGAAAGAAGCTTCTCAATGACCACAACAAAGGTTTCTTGAAGACGATGATCTGGGTCTTCTACTTCCTTTTCCTCTTCTGATTGAGATTATTCTAATTCATCAAATATTTTTTTTTTATTTTTCTTAATCTTTTAGGTCTGTTTCCTATACATTCACCATCAGTTTCAAGAACAGTTTGGGCAGTCTTTAGTTTTTCTCACCAGGAATCTTATAGAACTTAAACATACCTTTCAGTTCATCCACAAATATAATAATATATGTGCACAGACTCACAAGTGTATAGCTACAGTCAGATTATGGGTTGTATCTTCACTCACATAATTAAATCTACTAAGAATGTCTCCTCATACGGCTGACATAAACGAAGTTTCAGGAGAAACAAGTTTTCTTAAAAGCCCTTTAGCTTTGGTCCTTGTTTTTTCATTTTCACCTTGGCTGAGAATACACTTTAGAGCCTTTGAAATTGCCTCAAAATCTCTGCTGAAGATTGTGTATGCATCCTCTTTGGCAGACTATCTTGTTATGCACAGTGATTTGATAGAAATGTTCTTATCATCAGGCTTGAAAAATGATTCTAAAATATTCCCTCGATGGGTCGAGAAAGAAGAAAATAAAGTTCTTGTAGGCCCTAATAAGTCAAAAAATGATCTGGAGATATAACAACATTCTGCCGCGCCAGATTCTATCAAATTATGGGAATGGGCAGAGCATGGCACATAAAATATCAATGAATTTGCTTTTTTTAAGTTTAGTTTTAACCTAGGATATATTTCGGACATATTTGATGCACTATCGAACGATTGCCTGCGACAATTCTGAATGCCTAAGCCATGAACCTCAAGAAATACAAAAACTGATTCAGCCAGTTCTTTCACTGTATGACCTTGTTTTTTTAAAAAAAAAAAATTGTACAAAGCGTTCCTCAGGATTTCCGGATTCATTTATGTATCTTAGGATAAAAGATAATTGCTCATTGTGGGTAACATCAAGCGTTGAATCTACAATGATTGGAAAGTATTTTGATGTTTTCACTTGATAATAACCAACTAACTTATGACAATATTTGCTACGACTAATCTCCTACAATATTATCGAAGTCACGGCCATTACAAAAAACAGTCTTTCGCTTATTTTATTGAGTCGTTGGTGAAATATCTATTTTCAATAGTTTTATCGTTTTTTAAATATATTTTTTTAAATTGCCGCCCCTCAAAATTTGCCGCCCTGGTCCCGGGCCCATGTGGCCCATGCCTAAATCCGGCCCTGAGTCTGGCATCAAGAACTTCTTTTGAACGTTAATTCTACCTTCGCATTCTACCATTAACATACGTCTGACTTATATCCAATTTTCTTAATCACCGTTCAGCCTTCACCCAAATTAATCAGGCTCAATCCCACCACTTTCAGGCTCAATCCCACCACTTTGTACTTCTAGCATGAGTGCCGCAAGGCTCTGTTTTGTCACACCTACTTTACATCTTATATGTCGCTGATATGTCACAACTTCAATCACCAATATATTCTCTACAATTTGCTGATGACACTGCGTACGTAGTATCATGTTCCTCAGTGGATCGTATTAACGCTAAACTGTATGACTATATATGACTGTACTGGGGTTCGTTCTTATGGGCTATCGTTTGAATAAACAGATTTAATGGTATCGGGTTTGATCCTAGAACGTCCTTATACTGATTCATGTAAAAAAATAAAAAAAAAACAGAATTTTGGACTACGAAATACCAACCTATAAGTAAACATTAACCAACTAAGAACTAAACTGGTGAAACTCAGGATTCGAACCATAGACTATTAACATGTATCGTGTTCGTGATTACTCCCTGTATTCATCTCGGTTGGTCCAGCTGATTGTTCCGTTTGTGGTTACCCAGTATACGGTCAGTGTTCGGGGGACATTGGTTGCGACATATATTTCCTTTGTATTTCATGCAAAACAATATCAACCTGTTGCACTGCTGAAACTACAAACACAATAAATAAAATACATGCATAATACTTATCCTCTAACACAAAATATTTTTATATAACATGCACTTTTTTACGTCACTTGTATGTTAATTAATTCACACAAAAATATAATTAATGTGTATATTTTAAACTTTTCACATATTGTGGCACTTTACATTTTATCAGCACTAAGATACCTTTTCAAATTGCAATGATATGGCCCCGTATTACGCGACGACCGAATATTAATTTTTCCGCGCGCGTATTCACGGTTACGAAAGTCAGTTGACCGGCAAACACAAACATTGCTCACAAAAATGAGAAATCCATCCACACGTTGTTGGGATCCTTTTGCTTCTCCCACATGCTGGTTCCATTCTGACTGGCACAGACAATCCCGTTGCATTATTTTGTTGGTGATGGTAACTTAGATAACTTAGAGGCCTTTTTATGTCTATACGTTACTAGTGAGCTTAAAAATTGTAATAAAACTTATGGCACTTGTATTTAACGCTAGTTTAAAATTGGAGTGTTCGTCGAGTGCTCTCATCTCTTTGGATGTCCAAATTACACTCTCGCGCCAAGGCCTGGCTGCTCTCTTTGTTAACACAATGGAGGCTCATTGATACGTTATTGGCATAAAAAACAGTTCGCACAAAACATTTAGTTTTTATATAACTGCTTCGATAATAAGAAATAATTGATTAATTATCACTTGATTGAGAGTACATTAATCATATTTAAGCACATAATAGTGTAAATAATTAATAATTATTTGCAAAAATGCATATTATGACGTATGATCCACTGCTGTTGCTCAGAAAATCAGCTTTGCATGGATGTGAGTGAGGGAACGAACAAATACCTTCCCAAATACGGCTCGGCGAGAGGTGCTGAAATGTCTTGAGGAAAGAGGCACCTTCTGGGTAGAAAAATTCCACTGTTTCGCTCTTCTGCGAATTCCGACTGGCTAGGCGTTGGTTCCAAGAATTAACATGGAGAATACGAGGGTTGGTTAAAAGGTTGATATAATGATATCTTATAACTGTAACCGGCAATCGACAAACTTGTTAGTTGGTGTCTAAATGGAAACTGAAATTAAATCTCGAAATTCTGAGCGTTTACATCTCACACTCTTAGATTCCCCATTAACCTTAAAAAATACTATGAAGTATCTTAGCATCACCTTTGACAAACATCTCATTTGGAAAGCTTATCTCTCCAACATCGGAGCTAATATTTGTCCTCAATTTTGGACTAATACTTTATACTTACAAGAGTTTTGTACGCCCTACTATAACTCATAGAAATATCGCCTTGTTATTACCCCCGTAGCTGTACAAGTCCTGGAACGTCATGCTTTGCGCCTTGCATACTCTCTACCACCTAGCACTCCAATACAAGAAGTCTATCGCCACACCGATATACCGACAATTCTCCCACATCTCTACCGCCTTCGCTCTCGTTATATTCTCCAGGGCCGGCGAGAGCGATCGCGGGCCCCGGGGCTGAGCAATCCCGGGCCCCTTACATGTTCCCTTATGACTTTTTACGTACTTACCACTTTGGACGAAGGTAAACAAAAATGAACATTAAGGCTTATTTTGAACTATTTATTAGACCATCATTGCATTTAATTTACATGTTAAACAGTATTGCTACATCTCCAAATAAGTGAATAATAAGAACTCTGAACCTAACCTATGTTCGCTGTTCGCCGAAAAAGAAACCTCATTAATTCACTATTTATGATTTTGGTTAGACCCTATACTTGTTGGTTCTAAGATTTTTGAAGGCTTCAAAACTAAAATGAATAAAAAATAATATATTTAATACAATGGTATCAAAATACATAAAAAAAGTAACTTATCTATTTGTAATAGCTAAAGTTCTCCCCCAATGCTCAATCAATGCTCAAAACAAAATAATTTGTGAAGGAAATACAAAAAGAACGTATTAAATAGTTAATAAAAGTGAGAAAGTAAATGTTCTCAAACATCCAACCTACCCTGTACTATGAATATCTTTGCACAAATTGTTGTTATAAATAATTATATAGAAGTAAGCTATGCAGTTAGTTTTCCTTAACTAGAGACATGAGGCATTAGGCCTAATTTAGTTATTTTAATGAAATATTGCTCAAATTAACTATAGTGTGATTAATAATGTGATATTAATAGTAATTGTCTGTAGAAGAAATTTATTTTATGTATTACTCCAGACAACCGTTACAGTTACAATGTATCCTTTTCTACGTATAGCTACAACAAAATTCCCTTTCTGGCCTTTTCAGGGCGAATTCATCAATGATAGCATCCAGTTTGGTACACTTGACAAGTTCTGTCTCCACTGCCAACAAGCCTAAGCTTGATAATCTGTTTTGATACATTGCAGAGTGTAAAACATTTTTTACTCGATTTAACAGAGAGAAAGAGCACTCTGCACTAGCAACGGTAGCAGAGATTGTGGCGAATATACGAAGGGCCACTGTCAGATTTAGAAATAAAGTTTCTAGATTCAAAGTTTTGATGTTATGTAGGAGATCCCATGGTGAAAGCGTTTTCTAACTAAATTGGCCGAATATATCAATTTCAGGCTATGCAGTTCATCAGAAAGATCGTCTCCTAAATCTTTTGGGTATCGCTGGACTAGTGCAGCTGCTTGTTCTTGGATCTGGTCACCTGTCATTTCTTTGCAAGACCACAATACACAAAAATTGTTACCCAAAGAGCACAATGATTGGAAGCGAACTGAGTAAGAATATACAACATTTAGTAATTCTCTGTCCTCGGCCGCCGGGCCCCCTTTGGGGCCCCGGGCCCCAGGGCTCTGGCCCCTCCTGCCCTCCCCTCTCGCCGGCCCTGATATTCTCCACCGTATCAAAGACACTCATCCAACTTTCTATGAACTTCTCGAGCACACTCCAGCCTTACCACGTTACACTCATTCGCCAGTCGACCATCTTATTTTAATTTATGAACATAAACAGGCCACAGATTTCCATATCCCTCATCATCACATTTATGGTATAGTCATTCATACATCTCTAGCACATGATCTCATTACTGTACTCCTTCGCTTTCACTAACGGTAAAGACATACCAACGAGACTTCGCGATCGAGGTCGAGGTTTAAGTCGCGGTCGCTACCTCGATGTCTATGTCTAGATGGATGAAGGGTGCACATAGCGGAGAGGTCATATCTCACTGTAAGTTCTCGGTTTGAGGATAAACGTTAGTGTGACGCGTGTGAAATTATTGCATAAAAATCACTGCAAAACCACATTTTAAAATTGAAAGGACCAAACAGTTTATAAATAGGGATGGACGAGACATGAGACATGTCGAAGTCTCGTCCCTTGTTTCGCAAAAATATTTGAGTCTTATTTCTTGTCCATTTCTATCAATAAATCAAAGACTTTTAGCATTTTTCAATTTTCTGTGAAGAAATGCCCTCTTTCAGCACTCAGGCGAGAAATCATTTCCCAATAAAATAAAAAACAGGTATGTCTTCAGGTTTCCAGTGGAGGGGGTATTAACTTCACCAAATGAAGTTTCGCAACTGCAATTCTATTATTCGACGTTGCCTCTATATGGATACGTGCCTATCTTCACAAGTATTTCTTTACCGTGAATGCTCATGGTCCCAGACAAGGCGTTATGTTATACGGCCCACCCATCTTGGGATGGGAATGAAATTGCACATTAAAGAATTGTTGACTTTATTGTGAGTGGATCTGTAAAGAGGTATTTTATAAAGTGTGTTGTTCCTTGCAGTAGTATAGCGTCAAGTTTCGCAAAGGGTAGACATTATTTCTTCTTCTACTTGTAAATTTCAATTATTAAAGTTAAAACTCAATTATATATATATATATATATATATATATATATATATATATATATATATATATATATATATATATATATACACTATGTGATCAAAAGTATCCGGACACCTGGCTGAAAATTACAAATTAGTGGCGCCCTCCATCGGTACTGCAGGAATTCAATATGGTATTGGCTCATCCTTAGCCTTGATGATAGCTTCCACTCTCGCAGGCATACTTTCAATCAGGTGCTGGAAGTTTTCTTGGGGAATGGCAGCCCATTCTTCAGGGAGTGATGAACTGAGGAGAGGTATCGATGTAGGTCGGTGAGGCCTGGCACGAAGTCGGCGTTCCAAAACATCCCAAAGGTGTTCTATAGGATTCAAGTAACGACTCTGTGCAGGCCAGTCCATTACAGGGATGTTATGGTCGTGTAACCATTCCACCACAGGCCGTGCAGTATGAACAGGTGCTCGATCGTGTTGAAAGATGCAATCGCCAACCCCGAATTGCTCTTCAACAGTGGGAAGCAAGAAGGTGCTTAAAACATCAATGTAGGCCTGCGCTGTGAGAGTGCCACATAAAACAACAACGGGTGCATGCCCCCTCCAAGAAAAAGACGACCACACCATAACACCACCACCTCCGAATTTTACTGTTGGCACTACACAAGCTGACAGATGACGTTCACCGGGCATTCGCCATACCCACACCCTGCCATCGGATCGCCACATTGTGTATCGTGATTCGTCACTCCAGACAACGTTTTTCCACTGTTCAATTGTCCAATGTTTACGCTCCTTGCACCAAGCGAGACATCGTTTGGCATTTACTTGCATGATGTGTGGCTTATGAGCAGCCGCTCGACCATGAAATCCAAGTTTTTTCACCTCACACCTAACTGTCATAATACTTGGAGTGGATCCTGATGCAGTTTGGAATTCCTGTGTGATGGTCTGGATAGATGTCTGTCTATTACACTTTACGACCCTCTTCAACTGTCGGCGGTCTCTGTCAGTCAACAGTCGAGGTCGGCCTGTACGCTTTTGTGCTGTACGTGTCCCTTCACGTTTCCACTTCACTATCACATCAGACACAGTGGACCTAGGGATGTTTAGGAGTGTGGAAATCTCGCGTACAGACTTCTGACACAAGTGACACCCAATCACCTGACCACGTTCGAAGTTCGTGAGTTCCGCGGAGCGCTCCATTCTGCTTTCTCACGATGTCTAATGACGACTGAGGTCGCTGATAATGAGTGCCTGGCAGTAGGTGGCAGCGCAATGCACCTAATATGAAAAACGTATGTTTTTGGGGGTGTCCGGATACATTTAATCACATAGTATATATATATATATATATATATATATATATATATATATATATATATATATATATAGAGAGAGAGAGAGAGAGAGAGAGAGGCAAAAGTCTGGATATACACCCCTATAAAAGTCAAACGGTGTGAGGAATCATAATGTCGTTTGGTATGGGGTGTATATAGGTGGGGGCGTAACTTATAGGAGCTATGGCGACAGCGGCGGCCATCTTGAAATCCACGATCTTGCATTTGGTTTACGTTTTCCGAACGGGGAAGGGGTCACATTGCATATCATTTTAAACTGCATTTTTCTGAGGAATACAACTGTGTAATCCGTTTTGCGATTTGTGTAGAAGTTATTATCTCTTAAAATTTATAATTGCAAGGAGGTGATGAATTTTCTTTGCGGGTGATCCACAATTGATCCATAATGACACTTACATAGGAGGAACGCATTGAAATTGTGTTAATGAGTGATGGACGAAGTACCAAAGTGGTTGCTGCTGACTTCAATGCCCGGCATCCTGAGAGAAATGGCATTTTACATATGACAGTTTCCAAGTTATTGGACAAATTTTGTACAACAGGTTCTGTGGCGGACAACCCACGCAGTGGACGTCCAAGAATATCCACCGACGAACAGACTGTGACAGCAATTGTGGCATCTGTTGTGCAAATTCTACATCGCAGTACGCACCGCTTATCAGCAATATCCGGTGTCAGTCAGTGTTCAATCCTGAGTGTGTTGCACACACACAAACAGCACCCGTACAATTTACAGTTGCAACATAATCTCTCTAAGAATGACTCTGATCGGCGGCTACAGTTTGCAGAATGAGCTCTGTGTCAGTGTGACAGTAACCCAAAATTCATTGGACAGGTATTGTTCAGTGACGAAGCTAACTTTTATGTGCAAGGTGAGGTAAACAAACAGAATCAACATTACTGGTCGAATATAAAAATCTCGTGGGTGTATCCCTGTAAAGGTGCTGGTGGTGAAAAAAGTGATGGTTTGGTGTTGGATTTGGGACATGAGAATCGAGGGTCCGGTGTCTATTGATAGAGCCTTGGACGGGGAGAAGTATCTTAAGATGCTTCGTTATTATGTGTTTCCAACGTTGTTGAATCCGCAGGGTGGTTTTCCAACTTTCTTCCAACAGGACGGTGCACCTCCCCACTATGCTACTGAGGTAAGACAGTTTCTGGATGAACAGTCTCCAGGTCACTGGATAGGTACGAGGGGTCCTATGGAGTGGCCAAAGCGGTCCCCTAATCTCATACCTCTTAACTTTTATCTGTGGGGTTATTTAAAATCAATTGTGTATGAGGTAAAACTCAACAATGTAGCCTATCTCTGCAGGCATATTGAGGAGGCGTGTGCCTCTGTTGGCCCACAGACCCTGCAACGTGTGCAGCAGGACTGGCAAAAAATCCCCGATTGTGTATTCAGCGCAATGGAGGTCATATTAAGCATATGCTTTAATGCCGACTCTGACAAGTGTCTGAAACTTTAATAGGTCATAACCCCGACACAAGTAAAGATGTCGCCAAATGGATTGCACAGGTGTATTCCTTAGAAAAAGGTAGTGTAAAATGATATGTAACATTATCCCCTTCCCATTTAAAGAAACGTAACCCAAATCCAAGATTTTAAGATGGTCGCCGCTGTCGCCATAGCTCCTATAAGTTGCGGTCCTACCTATGGACACCTAATTCCAAACGACATTATTCCTCACGCCGTTCGACTTTTATACGGGTGTAGTATCCAGACTTTTGCCTCAGCCTGTATATATATATTGAGAGAGACGCTAAAGCAGGTGGTGATAATAGTGGAAAGTGGGGGAACGGAAGAACCTCGACGAAACTCGATTGTATGATGTTTGTCAAACTGTCAAAACCAAAAAGAACCATTCTACCACTAAGCCATCGTAGACCCAATTTAAATATTTATTAAAAATTTTCCATTTACAGCTTCTCATAATAATAATAATAGTTTTAGATTTTTCGACTTAATATTCTTTATTTTATTTTGGCATTATTTGTAGTTTAAGATGTCAATATTGAGCCCGTTTAAGTCTCTTTTAACGTGAAATCTACATGTTTACACTCCATATATATGAAAATTAAGTATTGTATGATCTATTATTAGAAAGAACATAGTGCAAAATATCGCATCGACATCCAGAACTGAGCTTGAGGTTTTTTACTTCCTGATGGAAACCTCATAGTGAATAAAATGGTAGGAGCTCTGTATTAATCAACATTTCTAGAAGGAACATGTTATTATCTTAATACTTTTTACGTTTTCCTATAATCATATATACACACTCTTAATGCTACGATCTTTTTTGTCGGCATTTCCTTTAAATCGTGCATCTAAACTCAAATCAATTGAATTCACGAATCCCACTGTGAATACCTCTCCTTCGATTAAGTTATAGTAGGTCGATAGCCTCAGTATTGGAAAGAAATGCGAGACTCCTATCAAAATTTCATTAAAAACCAATTATTGCAATATTTCACTATTGTATATAACATATAAAGATTTAATTTTGATTAACAATTTCTTAACGATTAAATTAAACCAGTATATAGATAATAATTCATTCTGACAAATTTGCTTCGCCTTTGTAAAAGTAAATGCGAATATTGGATTCCCTGCCGGGAGCATTTTCATGATCTCTGATTCAAAAACTAGACTCAGAAAATGGCTATTTTTAAAACTTGCTACTAATTTTTATGTGACAACTTAGAGATGCCATTTAATAACAACTGATACAATAAATCTATATCTAATCATTTGGTTTGCACATAATACATAATTAGCACACATACAAATACACACATATTTAGCTAACGATTTAAAAGCAGTAACAAAAGAGCAGACTACAAAACCTCCCGCGCTCACTTTTGCCTTTTGCAGTGTTGACACATTCTGGTATTGTGATTAAACAGAAGCCGAACTAGAACGTGGAAAGTTTATATGAATTACTGGTATCCATAAAACTTTCAGCAATTCTTAAGGTAGTTATTAATTTAGGTTTCCTTTTAATTTTTAATATTTTTTCTTGAAATGTTGTTGAATATCTAAAAGGAAGAGTATAAATCATGCTGGATTTAAATAGTATCATTACACTAAATATGGTACCACTGCTGCTGAAACATTTCTCCAAGTGTCCCTTTGCCAAGTTGTTTCAGGGAACGTAAAGACCACGGCCACATAAAGCGCGTTGCTTTCAAGTGGGAGATCCACTGATTTGTTTCAGCCGCATTGACACATCCCCATCAGGATCCTGCCGCCTACAGTCGGACAATTTGTCCATGCCGACCAGATGCTGCGGTCGGATTGCCGGCGCCGGACACCGGCGTCTTTCCGTGTGGTTTTTGACCGCGACGAGCAAAAACAGAGTCGTTCACCAAAAGAAAACAAAGAGAGTTAGAAGGTAATTTGTTGCTTTAAAATACGAATTAGGGCTTATATTTCCCTCTTATAAAGCTATCTCGAAACAGTCGGCAATCAGTCGGACGACGATTGTAAAAAGACACTGCCAGCAATTTCTTGAAAAACGACGTCGGCACAACGTCGGCGAAAGTTTCAATATCGCGTACCAGCGGGAGCGAGTCGAATTTTGGAAAATGAATAGAGCCTGTATCTTCTTTAATGACGAAGTAAAAATTGAAACTGTCCGAAGGTTTTTCTTGTGGGTGCTCTAATTCCATTTACTGTCTTGTGAAAACGGAGTCTGCAGAAAGTCGGCATACAGCGGACGGAACGATGGTTGTAAAGATGTCGAAACGCTGACGGCGTGCCGGCCATAATAAAGGTAAATGTATGAAAAGAAATGTAGTAAAGGGACTGCACGTAAAGAGTATATGAGAAGTAAATATTTAAAATTAAATTACAAGTACGAGAGGATCCTTGACAAACATTTTGGAAGAAGACGACAAACAGCGGACGGGCTACCGCGTCAAATGTTGTCAGAAAGACGCCGAAACACTGGCGGCGTGCAGACAAGTAAAGGAGCAGAAAGAAGGTCGACAAACAGCGGACGGACCGACCTCGGCGAAGATTCTCGGACAGGCGCCGAAACGTTGGCGGTTCGCCGATCAGTAAGATAATTCCTGTACTATAGGACCTGCAAGCGGAACAGTATATGAAAAGTAAGTTTTACAGCTAATACAGTAAGCTGATGATCCTTTTAAAACGAGTCTGTAAAGGGTCGGCAGACAGTGGACGAAACGACTGCGGCAGTTAATGCTCGTATATGCCTCCTCCATTGACAATTTTCCGCCGTCGATGGCGGACCGCCTCCTATTTCAGAGGTCAAGCCACCAACACAGGTGGCGTCAAAGCGGGATGTGGGCATTTTCCGCTAATGCCGTTTTGCAGCTCTTTCCCGATGACGGCCCGCCAGCGACGATAACACCTTTGCCGCTAAAAACCCTGATTGAAGAAATCGTCGTCTGGTCGCGCTGCCTGTATGTTCGGTTCGCGTTCTTCATTTGTCACATGGTGACGCAGTGTGGGTGGACTGCTTCAAACAAAGTTTGTTGATTCTTATAGTCAGTCCCCATCAGGATTCTGCCGCCTACACTCGGACAATTTGTCCATGCCGACCAGATGCCGCGGTCGAATTGCTGGCGCCGGACGCCGGCGTCTTTCAGCGCGATTTTCGACCGCGACGAATAGTTGCCTTGCCGAGCAGTCGGCAAACAGCCGAAAAGGCTCAGTAAATGTGCCGGCGCCGCCGTCGAAAAGAGGCTGGCATAAGGGGTGGGCAGAGGGTCGGAAAGAGGCCTTTCCTACTGCTTTGCCTACTCTGACGGTAGGCAACACAGGTTGATGCTAGTGGTCTACTAATCCACGCTTAATTGCATGCATGGAGAACATGCCCGCGACCGTTCGGACTATTTGATGGACGGGTTTCGCGAGAATATAACGCACCCCGCCCGTGGTTGCTCGTGCTTTGACTTAAGTCCTCGTGCACAAGTCACCGCCAAGATTTGTCCCTTAATCTTGACACCTAAGTGTGTAACCCCTATTCACTGAGGGAGTGGCATACGCCCACTGCGCGGCCAGACCAAAGTCCTGAGTGCCTACCAGTTGACCTATTGGTGGCGGCGGTCTTGCTAGCGAGTCAGGCCCTACCATACTCTGCAGGCACGGTGCCTGAGCGTTATAAGGCGAGCTCACCTTCCGCACATGTTCATCGTTGCCCAGGTTCCTGGGATTAGTTCCCACATGCTACCGAATCCCACGGTATGACCACAACCCGGCAGAGTCCAACCCAATCCGGCAACCCCAGGCAATGCCCGAGGGGGCTCGTGACCCGGCCCTGCCTACCTCTATCGTTCAACTGGCAACCGCCGTGTGTAGAGGTACCACACACACGTCGAGATGCTGTGCATCTCATCCCGGATCCAATGGTACGTGTTAAGTCACCATTTGAGTTTGGAGCCGGCCCATTTCCTACAGGGTTACCCCCCTTCCGCAGAATTAGTACCGTTGCCCAGATATCTGGGATTGGACCTTTCCCGTTTCCGTTTGGTCCTCCTAGCAGGCAGGAATCCGACTCTCCCCTCACGGTAGGATCGTCCAAGCAATACGGGACTACCTCTCTTTTACGTGTTGAGGTACCACGTACACGCCGAGATACTCAGTATCTCTTCCCAGACTTAACGGCACGTGTAGGTCGCCGTTTGGGAGAAGAGCCTTGGCCACTCGGCAACAGTATTTTTAAATGATTTTCGACAGCTTGCCGCCTCGGCAAAAGGTCGGCAACTTTGAACAAGTAGATCGTCCTGCCGCCGCGGACGGGTGCCGGCGGCGTGCCACCTCGACGGCGGCAATCTCTCTTGTCTACCGCGATTTTTTGATGGGGATATTTCTTTTTGTCTCTCTGCAGCCTGCTTGACGGAGACAGAACTTTTCTTTCCCCAGTTTTGAAAACTAAAGCTATTTACAAAGGGCATGAGTGGATAAGTAGAGTGAAATGGCCCCAGATGAATTTTTGGACGACAAGTGGGTGGTATGTAGGTACCCTAAAAGATACATTAATCCCTCTCGTTTCATACCTCAACTCTCATTGGTTCACGAGAAATGGCGCAAAATAGGAAAAGTGGGATTAATTTATTTCTCGAGAATGGCACGATCGATTTTGTTCAAACCTGGATGTATGTATGGGTGTATACAAGAACTTTGAAAAATTTTACAGCTCCCCCACCATTTTTCCCT
This sequence comes from Thermobia domestica, assembly GCF_964235325.1. Classification (NCBI taxonomy): domain Eukaryota; kingdom Metazoa; phylum Arthropoda; class Insecta; order Zygentoma; family Lepismatidae; genus Thermobia; species Thermobia domestica. The sequence continues at coordinate 92,749,270 of NC_137470.1, forward strand.
TAAGAAAATCGATTCAATATTTTGAGCCCCTTTTGACCTATTATGGTCTGCTAGCACAATCATGAAAAAATAAATTTTAGGTGTCGATTTAACCCTACAATCACATATATTTTTTCCAAAATTGTATCACGTGTACGCCATGGTCAAAATTAGCCAAAACTAAGCATACCACACCTATAAGGGAGCAAATGCCAAAAGAACAGCTATTGATGTAGCTTTAACATATTTGATACAGGCCTAAGTGAATGAATGAGAAATCACACCTGAAGTGCCAAATTCAATGAAGCCCCATTTGATGGTCTGTGGCGTCCCCATCCCTAGTTTGGGATAAAGTGTAACTGTTGATATTTTACAATTTATTTGGAAATTAAACCCCTTGTCACTTTAAAACACCCTTGTCACCACACACAAGTGACAACACCCTTTTCACTTTAAAACAAACACGGAACGATGAATCTTTGTGACTGTGTGAATTTGTCTCGAAAAAAGGAATACTGACAACCAGGAGCGTCTGTTTCGATTTTTCTTGGGGGGAAAGACCCTAATCTACATAAGAATTGTACGTTTTATATTAGTCAATTAGTAGTCAATGGATTAAAATATAGACTCTCTAAAACTTATATTGAGAACAAAGGTTATGAAGTTCCTATGCCTGTATTTAAAGGCAAAAGATCACAATTGTCCACTGCAGAAGCAAACGATACCAGGTTTGTTACAAGAATTCGTTGGACAGTTGAAGCTACACATGGAATGCTGAAAGAAAAGTATCGTCTGTTGGATGCAATATTTGACAATGAAATGATAGCTAGTATCGGCCCGTATTATAGAATTGCTAGTTCTCTACACAATAAATTATCCATACGTGTGACACAAGGTGAAAACCACTCCGCAATCACTGCAATCATAAATATGCGAAAACGCTCATGCAGTTTGGGGGTTTCTGAAAATTGTCTCGGACATCTTGTGCCTCATTCCGTAGCGGTTTGCGTCAACGCAACGAAAATTTTGTATTTCATAGTATTTGGCGATAGTTGCCATAGCTGTTATAAATACTTTGTTTTTATCATTTGCGTTTCATTGACAAGCTCTTGCAGGCTGAGGCTCCTTCGTTGGCTAAGCTATTTCAGCGTTCTTTATTACTTGGACAGCTTCCATTTACTCTGGTGAGTAGGGTTACCGCTATCCAAAGCAAAATATAGGGATGGAACAAATGAAGGTAGAAATGTACGATCATTTTTCGTAATTCTAATTTATCCATCTATCTATCAATTAAAATGCTACAATAGCAATTAAGAGCGGCCGAGCTCCAACCTATAACTTAAGCTTTCAAACCTTTGATTTACGGTTATTTGCGATTTTACGTTTATAAAAAATATTTTTAAAAAGGTGTACTTTAAATAAATTACTTAAAGAGATCTTTTTCACAAACTTTATCCTTTTAAATTATTGTTCAAAGCCTTTACATTTTAATAAGCCTTCTCCGAAATAAATGCAAATGAATTATGCTGCCATCTCTGGAGTTTTTTAAACTATACGTTTGTGGCAAATCCTTTCGACAGTGAGATCTCGGAAACTACAGGCTCTAGAACAGCGTTTCCCAACCTTTTTCAACTTGTGGCACACTACGGGTGTAACTTGAATTCTCGCGGCACACTCATAGATATATTATTATTATTTTATTCTTAAATATAAAATACCGTTTTTTTCTGTGATTGCTGATCTCACAGGGAAGAAAGCTCGATCGCTGGTTTTCCCCCCGTGGTAAATCATTATGCTTATTTTTCATTCTAATTTTAAAATAGAGAACAATTGCACTGACATATAGGACTCAAGTTTTTTAAAAATACACTTTCTTTTTCGAAAACTGTATTCAACCTTTCACTAAGAAGGAAGATCACTAAGTAACGAACGAACAAACTAAGCTCTTGTACTTTAATAACACAAATGTAGGTAATTTGTATACATGTCTGCTTTACTGAAAGGAAAGAATGATATTTTAATACAAAATATTCTGCAACAATAACGAAGCAATAATAGTCATAACAATGATAACAAATACTTTTTTCAACGTTAAAAATGTATAGAAAACTAACACAGTATGAAACTTATAATTTATTAACATCGTTGATGTACGTTACAATTTTTAAATATTTTACGAAGGTTAGAATTGTTCAATAATATTAGTAATGTAACATTATTTCAGTAATATCTATTGAAGGTTGCAATTGTTTAATAACAATATATGAAGGTTACTGTTTTTTTCAGAAATAAGTGAAACAAGTTGGTGCACGAAGCAAAATTAATGAGCAACTTGAGCTTGATGTTCTTTTATAATCATATTCAATTGTGGACAGATAGTTGTTAAGCACACCCTCATGTCGTGTTCCGGAGTTAACAGTTGTGACCTGTTCTTACACTTGTGTTCATTGCAGAAAATCCTGCTTTACTTAAGTAGGATGTAGAAAAGGGAATATGAACTTTGTAGAAATAGCTGGATATTCTCTCCGGAGTGAAATCCAGAATGATGCCTTGTCTTGCTGTGAGTGCTGGAGCTTCAAACCTCGGTCATTCCTCACATCGACCAATTCACTTTTCTCCTGTACATTTAATTCTGCTGACTGTAGGACAGAAGGCGCAAAGGAGTCCCTCACCCAGTTAAATGAATTAAACTGAAGCGTAAGAAAATACTTCTCAACATTGGTACACAACAAAGACAATGTGTCTGAAATGAGTAGAGGTTAGCCCGGATGATGATACCCGCATCAAAACGGGTGTCTGCGGATATATATTTCGTTTCTGTGCGGATAGCGGATAAAGTTGTGGATATGGTTTCCTACTTCTTTCCCCTACCTAAGAAAACGCTATGAAATTTGTGATGATGGAGGAAAGAACACTAAGAAACGTTTGTTTTGAATTAGAAGTTTTAGAACCGGTTGAAAAATAACTAAAATCAAAATAAGTATATTTGAAGCTTGTGACTTAGTGACAGCAAAAGGACAAGAAATGGACACGAGAGAGTTGTCCTTTTATTATTTTTTTTAATAGCTATTTAAAATGTGTTTTAAAAATTTTTCGAAATCATGACTATTATAGAATATGTAAGTTGTATATACTTGCTACCTCATTATCTGCGGATGCAAGTGTGGATAGAAGATTGCGGATGCGGGTAGATGCTGCGGATGCGGGTGCGAATAGATGCTGCGGATGCGGATGCGATATTTTATATCCACGCAGACCTCTAGAAAAGAGTGTTGAGAGGTTTGTGTCTATTTTACAGCACTTTGTAATCTCAATTGTCACATTTGTATTGTTTTCTAATTCTGACCTCCCAAAATGAGAGTTTCTCCCTAAATGAGCAAATTTTGTCACTTAAGGTAGGATATTTTCCTTTTCCCCTGCATGCATTTGTTCAGCGTATTCAATGTTTGGAATATGTCGGTAAGAAAAGAAACTTTATTGCACCAAGAATCATCACTAAGGAAATCGACACTTTCACTTTCTTCTGACAGAAAGAAAAGAAGTTGTTCTTTAAGTGCATAAAATCTTGACAATACACGACTACGAGACAACCACCTTGATTTCGTCGCGGCACACCAGCGGCCCATTCGCGGCACACCAGTGTGCCGCGGCACACCAGTTGGGAAACGCTGCTCTAGAAAGATGACGTTTTCACTGATCGATTGCAAATTTTGCGTAGATTGTCCAGTTCTAACTCAATATTTAAAAAAAAACATGGCCATTATTTATTTATTACATTTTTACGGGTACACTGGAAGTGTTGAAATTAAAAAAAAAAAAAAAAAAAACTAAAGTATCACATCCTACCTATTATACATTCCAGCACCATAGAATTGTATATAGGGGCTGCATATCTCTCAGGTGTTTGTTTCATGGCCAAATTATAATGAAAAACGAAGGATAACCATTTCCCAATCTAAGTTGAATCTTTATTGTTTGGAGTGTTTTGCCCAATGAACACCATATATCACTGAAATTATAATTGATTGTATGTGTAATGTATTAGCTTATTTTAAAATGTATAAAACGATAATCATGCCTGATGTTCTATATGGTTGCAAAATACAGGGTCAATCCTTAAAGTAGTAGGACTGATTTTTTTCTTTTCTTTTTACAGACTGACGGCGGTTACTCCACCTGTTGTTGGTTGAGGTGGGTCTAAGGAAAGACAGGAAGAAGCGCCAGTCGGCTGCCAGCCATAGCAGGGTAAAGATCGCTCGTCATCGTAACCTCTGCGAGTGACCCTCATCACGCTGCGTCATGGCCAATCATTTGGAACAGCGTTACGCCATCAAATTTTGCGTGAAGCTCGGTAAAACTGGAAAAGAGACTCATGAAATGATCAAGACGGCGTACGGTGATAACGCCATTGGAAGATCGAGTGTGTTTGAGTGGCACAAGCTGTTAGGGAGGGGAGAGAAGAAGTTGAAGACGCTGCACGGTCAGGACGACCTTCGAGCTCCAAAACGGAGGAAAATGTTGCAAGAGTGAAGAATTTGCTGGACAGTGACCGAAGATTAACTATTCGCATGATTGCCGATGAACTTGGCATTGCTAAAACCCAAGTTCACGAAATTGTGCACGAACGATTGGAAATGAGGAAAATTTGTGCAAAGTTGGTGTCGCGAGTGCTGACAGGCGAGCAAAAGGACGTTCGTAAACAGATCTGCCAGGACCTTCTCGAAGAAGCGAGTGAAAATCCAAACTTGTTAGACAATGTGGTGACTGGGGCCGAGACGTGGACGTTTGAGTATGACCCTGCGACCAAACGTCAAAGCGCAGAATGGCACACCCGAAATTCCCCACGCCGCAAAAGGCGCGCATGACGAAATCAAAAGTGAAAAGCATGCTCATTTGCTTTTCGATTCACAAGGAGTGATCCACAGGGAATTTGTTCCACACGGACAGACTGTCAATGCAGTTTTTTTATCTCCAGGCCCTGGAACGGCTGAGGAAACGCATCGTCCGCGTCCGCCCAACCATCGCCAACTCCTGGCGACTGCATCATGACAATGCGCCGAGCCACACAGCCTTCCGAGTGGTGGCGTATCTGGCCCAACATAACATTGCAACCTTGCCTCAGCCACCCTACAGTCCCGACCTTGCCCCACCAGACTTATTCCTCTTCCACCGCCTCAAAACCACCCTGAAAGGGCATCATCACCGCTCAGTGGAAGCATTACAACAAGCCATGACGAGGCAGCTGAACAGCATTCCAGTTTCCACCTTCCAGGAAGCGTATGAAAACTGGAAATCCCGCTGGCAGCGGTGTGTGGATGTAGGAGGATCATATTTCGAAGAATATTAAGCGTAAGTGTTATTTCTGTCAATATCTTATTTTTAATTGACTCAGTCCTACTACTTTAAGGACTGACCCTGTATGGTCTCTTACTCGGAAAGAAGAACATAGACTGAAAGTATTTGAGAACAAGATCCTGAGACGAATATTCGGACCCAAGAGAAACGGGAAGAGGGAATGGTGGAATCTTCATTACGAGGAACTACATAATTTATACATTTTATCCAACATTGTTAGGGTCATCAAATCTAGGAGGCTCAGGTGGGCAGGTCATGTAGCCAGGATGGAAGAAAAACGAACGCTTTCAAAATCTTAACTGGAAGACCAGCCGGAAAACGACCATTAGGAAGACCTAGGTGCAGATGGGAGGACAATATTAAGATAAATTTCGCAGAAATAGAAATACAAAGTAGAAACTGGATCCAATTGGCTAAGGATAGAAGTAAGTGGAGAGCTTTTGTGAACGCGGCATTGAACCTCCGGGTTCCATAGGTCATAGAGTTACTTAGTTTATGTATTTGCTTATTACATACTACATGCAAGAAGACAGAAAACACAGATCATACATGAATTAAAAACTGCAACCAGAACTAGGCTCAAATCTTGCAAACGGTACGAGATATTGAAAAAGTAATCGAAAAAATCTCCCCTTTACGGTATCTCTTCTTCTTTCACTTGTGTCTGCAAAGGGACATGTACAGATGTGAAGAATAACAAGGAGAGTCATGCTCATATATGAATGATGCGCTGTGTAAAGATGCATAGATGCAGGTTCTAGCTAGTAATAATAATAATGTACAAAGTGTTACAAAGGTCAGTGGTAGCCCAAGTCATCAAACCGTTATACGCCACTGCTTTTAACCTGAATACCTTTCATTTTAGTTTGTAACTTCTTGTACACAATAAGAGACAAATTCTGACCAAAACATATATTATCTAATAAATAATAGCGTTGCAGTTTCAGGGAAGTGTTTTTGCTTTGATCAGACAGATTTCATGTGTCTGATGAAGGAAAAGGTACTTTGCCTAAACTGTAACGCTATTATTTATTAGAGTATATATGAAGGGCAACGGGAAAAAAACAAGGAATGTCCATGTATGTGCTTTTTCGGGTGCTTTGTCCTATCTGTTGGTGACTCTTGGTACTATTTCACTGCATATGCCATGCATACGTAGATGTAAAAATGTCCATGTAAAAAGGGGCAAAAGATGTATCTAACCCTATTCTTCTTACGCGGTTTTCAATATTAAATCGCAGTTTTCTCGAAAATGCAGTTTTGTGACATTCCTTCTTTTTCCCCCTTACCCTTCATATGTTTTGTTCAGAAATAAGTTTACGTCGCACGCTTATGTCGGGTAGGCTATAGGAGAGAGTGATGATGAGAAATGAAGGAAATGATGGAATGAAGAAAGTGGGAGGGAACGGGAAAATCCCGAAAAAATCCATGCACACCGTGTTTGTCCACCACAAAGCTCATTTGGCGCAAGCTGGGATCGAACCAAGGACCCCATACACTAGAGGTGAACGCTCTACCACTGATCCACCACGGTCCTGTGAAAGAGTTTAGTGCAGTGGCCCGTTGCTATTAATGCAAAACTACATAAATAACATTCTAAATTGGAAGCTAATCTGCTTGTAAAAAGGAAACTTACCACTGAACTTGGTGAAATCATAGAACGAAAGATCTATTGGACTACACAACACAAGATCATCTTTAGGACGTCGAGAGATACCTGTCTTTATCATTTTTAAACACTAAATAAATTTGCGGAATGCATTTACGTTGATATATATGTACCATGTATTTCCATTCAAAATGTTTGCCCATTGTTGTGCTGCTATGGAGATTCATTGTTAAAGATTAAAATAATAAAGAAATATATTGGAATAGCAATGGTAAATGTATTGTACGTAAATTTTCACTTAAAAATTATTACTTTCTAAAATAGTGTTATCGAGGACTGGTCCCAAGCTACAGCCTCAATAAAGTTTATGACCCACAAGGATTGAGAAGAAAGAAAGAAAAGATGTCACAAGTGCTACATATGTAAAACAAGAAGGTATGTATTAAAGAAATTTTTTTCATGTAGGCAGTGTTCCTAGTTTGAGGGAAATTTCATAGGTGAATTTAGCAGAAAGGGAAAAAGGGATTTTTTTATAAAACTCGAAAATCCAAGGAAATTCTAGCATTGAGTGGTTGACTAATATAAATGCTTAAATTTTTCTATGTTCTTCAGAAATAGACCAATACAATAGCAATAGTTTGTGTGTTTAAACTTAAAGTAGACTAATTTGCACCCGTTGTTGGCTGGATGTAGTTATGTATAGTTTTTATTTAAAACAATGAAGGAAAAAGTAAAGAAAAAAAGAAAAACGCAAATTAATAAAACAAATGAGGTTGATACTCACTTTAATATAGCTAAATTAATCTTATCACATAACTTCTGTCATAGAAATTGGATACTCAGCAAACTAGGGAAAATTTGATAAGAAAATGGAAATTTTGTGTCAGTCGAGGGAAATTTTCTTATGGAAACCTACGAACACTGCTTGTAGGTTAAATAGTGCAGAAATGTTGTCCGGATGAGGAGTAATGTGATCATAAGTAATGATTAATTAGAATTTTCCCGTTTTCGAGCAGAGGCAGCTCCTGAGGAATATCCATAAAAAATAGTGCTTTATCTCTTAAAAATATGGAAAAACAGTTGCCTGATATTGTAATTGTTGTATAACTATGCAAAACCTATTAGTTTTGTTTCATGCATTGACTTGGGTTACTTTCGTCACTCCATACAGAACGCCTTGATCCCAAGTTAATACGTACCGGTACTTTGAGACGTTTTATCTTTGTTGAGAGTGAGTTTTGGCACACTTCTTTGATGATTCATGGTTTTAAACACTGTGATTGATTGGTGTTGTACGATGCGTATGACATGTTGCCTGCGTAGTGATTGTCAAAGTTATTCGGTCATGGAATACAGTTACCACGTGGTTTCTCATTTAGTGTTTGTCCGAGTAAAGAGTAAATCACTTGGAAATTAAAATTATATTTTTAAATATCCAGTTCTGGTGTTGCAGTACACTGTAATATGAAATTACTATTAGAACTACAAACTTTGTAGTAATTTGTAGTACAAAATAACGTAAACATTATAAAACAGGCTACATAATCAAAGTAAAAAATAAGAAAATATATTTTTTCTACTTACTTGACTTCGAGTCAGAAATGGAAAGATAGAATTTTCACCAAAGACTTCATAAAATTTACGTATAAAATTCAATTACACAAATTATCGAGAGTTACTTGCAGTAGCGTAGCGTTAAGTTTCGCAATGGGTAGACAGCATATATATATATACAGAGAGACAGATAAATCAATGGTCCCAATTATGCTCCGAGACTAAGGCAAATGGTGACGAGTTGAATGATAGTGGTGGAGTGACGACACTGGGAGAGAACGGGAGAGAATCTCGAGAAAATCTACACACACAGTGTTTGTCCCCGTATAAAACCAACTTGGTAGGATTTGGAATCTAACCAGGGACCCTATGCGTCAGAGATGACTGCTCTCCCACGGAGCTATCGAGGCGTCTCTTTAAATACTTGTTACAAAAAGTTCTCATTTACATTATCCCATAATAGCAATAGCTTTAGACTTTTGGATTTAACTCGACCATTTTCTTTATTTATTTTGGAATTAATTGCAGTTTAAAACCTCATATCAATATTGAGATAGTTTGACGTCTCTTGTAACCTGAAAGCCACATGATTACACTTCACATATATCCAAATATATGAAAATTATCAATTATATAATCTATTATTCGGGGCCGCGGTGGCTCAGTGGTGCATGGGATTTTTGGTTCGATCCAAGTTCGCGCCAAGTGAATTTTGTGGTAGACAAACATCGTGTGTAGGGTTTTGTTGGGGTTCTGCAGTTTCCTCCCACTTTCTTCATTCCACCATTTCATTCATTTCTCATTATCACCGTCTCCTTTAGCCCAGTTGAGATAACCGTGGTACGTAAAACTCAGATTTCATTTCATTTTTACTCTATTATTAGAAAGAGCAGACACATGGTTCAAAATATCGCATCGATATACAGAACCTAATAAAATTCTCAGTTTAAGGTTTTTACATCCTGATGAAAACCTCTGAGTGAATAAAGTTATAGGAGCTGTGTTTTAATAATAATTTCCGAAAGGAACATTTTCAATATAACAGTTTTCATACTTTATATATATATATATATATATATATATATATATATATATATATATATATATATATATATATATATACAGGGGTGTAGCCAAGGGGGGCCCATCGGGGCCTGCCCCCCCAAATGGTTTCCTGCCCCCCCCAAATGACTCGCTTTTAAAACATCATAGTAAAATTATCTCGCTTCATTCATTTAAAAGTAACAAAGTTTATTGACAATTAATAATTTACGGTAAAATAATATGGAGAAATATTGTTTTTCCATACCGATCGAAAAATAGTATGGTATATCTTCTTTATACCGATCGAAAAATAGGATACTTTTTTGTGACAGCAGATTACACAATTTACTGCGATTTATATTTGACAACAAACATTTCAACAAGGTACTATAAATACAGGCATAAAACAAAGGTACTATACTAATTTGTAAGTACAGTATATTTTTATATGCTTTAACAAGTGTTTTAAAAGACATAGAGGATGGAAAATTTGGTGAGAAACAATGTTTTTATTTAATTTGGATTTCATTCGCTCTCTCATTTATTTCTACTCAGTGTAATAAAATAATTGTTTTTTTTTTTTTTTTTAGTCACGGATAATAAATAAATATTTTTGTCAGGAAACCCTAAAGAAATTAAGTGAAATTTCAAAGAAAATCAATCTTGTGTAGATAGGTTCTGTATACAAGGTCTTAAATTTAAATATAAAGGTAACCAAGAAAAGTTTTGTTGCTTTTTCACCCATCACCTTCGAACATCGATATATCACCTAACCTGGAAGATCAAAAATGGTCCCCATCAGCATCGACGACCTTCTGAAAACGTTCTAGGAGGCCATGGAATCCATCGCAGTAGAACTTGGTGGGCCGTGAAACGAAGAAGGTATCAAGTGCATTTTGGACTTTTACTAGGTATTTGAACTGGCGTCCTCTAAGGTGATTGTCCAAAGAATGGAACAGGTGATAATCGGACGGTGCAATACCCGGGGAATATAATGGTTGCAATATTGTTTCCCATCCAAGGCGGAGAATGGTGTCGTAAACGAGGACCCATTTGCAATTCAGAAGTGATGGCTCCAGAATTTTGAGTTTTTCTTAAGCACAGCTCAACTGCTGACACTACACAGTTGTATTGATACGCTGACCAGCTGGTAGCAGTTCCCGATGCATGATGGACCAAACACAGAGAAGGGTCTTCTGGTACAGTGCTGGTTTCTGCTGTTTTGGAATCGCTTCATGGGGTGCTAACCAATGATGACGGCGCCATGGAGCTTCGTATAGGACCTACTTTTTATCACATGTTAAGCCCTGTCCAGAAATTGCTCCGAAATAGTAAATAAACACAGGCGACTGCCGCGTTGCCTTCTGGCTCGGAATCAAAACATGTGAGACCCATCGACCCAATTTGTAGTGCTTCCCAAGTTGATGGATGTGCTGCCGAATGGTTTCTCCACACACTGAATTGTAGTCCCAGTTTCTCTTTGTATATGTGTTGGTCTTCCGGTACGTAATGTTTTCGGGTATTTCGTCATCGTTGTTAAACCATTGCTGCAATGTCCGCGTCGTCACGACACCCTCACCAAAGGCCTGGCACATCTTCTGTCCCGCTACAGCGGAGTTTGACCTCCATTTGAACTCGTTCAGCATACATGCTCTTATGACGCTCTGTGGATGTCCCATATTCCCTCTGTCTTTACGCAAGTTCACGGTGTATCTGAATTGCCACAACCAGGTAGTAAGTTGGATATACCCACACCAACAACTGACCTTCGCCTTATCTCCACTCGCATTCAACTCACGGTGTGAGGTCCAATTGAACACAGACCTCCACGAAAAGGGACAGAACTTTCTTGGTTACCTTTATAGTTATGCACAAAAGTATAGCGTCTGGTCCCGGACAGTAAGGTAAAAGCACCTGTAGTTGACACCCCCTCCAGTAGTTGACAATTAGAGAAACTTTTCAAATAATAAGGTAACCAGTGCTCAGAATCGTTTGAAAATTATGAAGCAACACGGCTACTACCCTCTACCGTGAAAACAAATAAACTAATTGGCAGTATTGCATTGTGGGTAGTCATGGCGGAGGATCTAACGAAGGTTGTGTGCGTTTGACGAGCGTTGTGAGTTTTTGTAAAGGATTTTGTTAAGCAGGTGAGTATTTCTCTTAAGGTTTTACTCTTGTGTTTTTGGTTCTATCTGGTTCAAAATTATTCTTTGTTATTTTCTGAAAAGTGCTTAATGTGTTGCAATAGAGATCTTTGTCCTACAACGAAGTTGTTGAAGTATGGCGTGGGTGTCAACTACTGACTATAATTTTTATAATGTTCACTAGTAATTGACATCCCCTGTCAACTTATAGCACAAACCAAAATTATAATAATATTGCTGTAAATACAATATTATTCTTGCTTTTGCTTCAAAAGACAGCCCTAGGATCGGCACCGTGTGAATCTACGTGGATCTAGTGGTTGACAGGGGTGTCAATTACTAGTTAACAGGGCATGTCAATTATTTGATTAACAGAAAAACACTTTTTTTTTTTCGAGAAGCGTCCCCATTCTTTCTTTGTCTGAGTTCCGAATACTTAAAGGAGCAGTTCGAGTTTAAAACAAGTTTGGTGCAATAGAAAGAGTAACAAAAAATAAGAGACCCGTATTTTTTTATATCTTGATAGGCCGTCTCGTTCAGCTTCTACAGACATTTGTTTTTGATGAATCGTAAATAGTGACGTCATTGGTGGGATAAGCGAGAAACTCAATGTGAGTCAGCAACCACTCCCTTGTACGCAGCTGATAAACCTTTAATAGTGCATTGGATTTAATAGATTGTGTTTTGGATTTGTTAGCAGTCTTGCTCTGTGTTGAATTTTTGATGGACGTTTTAGTTAGTTGTTTTTCCTATAGCATTAGTATAAAACAGAGTAGAGAGAGAGAGCAGTAATTACGTTTGTTGTGCGAAACAGTGTTTCTTCCAGACATGTTTTTAGGGTGGCACTGTCTCCCGGAGCTCTGAGAGATTCCCCCGGAGGAGACCAAAATAATACGTCTATAATGTAATAAATATAATAGTACTGTGTAAAAATAATGTGCCTCGCCGAATACTAAGTGTCCCTTTGCCTCCCTCCCTCCGGATTTTTTTTCTGAAAGAAACACTAGTGTGAAGTAGAAAACACGTGTTAGTACAGCGCGTGCTGTGTCTGTGAAGTGAAGTAGAAATGCCTAACACCTGCTGTGTTTTCGGTTGTAATTCTTGTGCAATTGAAGCTGAGGACGTAAAGTATCTTTTCTTACGTTTCTAAGTCGTGAGAAATCACCAGATCGATATAAATTATGGCTCAAGAAAATCAATGGAAAAAAAAAATGTACCAAATAAAATCACTCGCGTTCCAAACATCTTGAAGAGCCTGCCTTCAAGAAGTCAAATCTACTGAAAGAAAAGTTAATGCCAGTGGCGGATCTAGGCTGGGGCCGGGGGCCTAGGCCCCCCAGTTTTTGAGTGACAGAATTGATTTAAGCTATTATTTAGATATTTTTGAAAGTTTTTAGTAAACATGATATACATATCATAGTCTGGGTTCTGACTCCCCCCCCCCCCTGAGTTTTTACCGTCTAGATCCACTTCTGGCTAATGCCAGGAGAATTATTTACACGCAAACAGAAAGAATGCTGTTCCAAGTATATTATTCAAAGGTTTAAAATCCGAGCCATTGAACAAGCACAGATCTATGTCCAATTACCAACGTACAAATATCGTTCAAGACGCAATTGACGGTTGTAGTCAAGACGAGGCATTAGAGGGTAATAGAGATGATGTCACTCATGATTCTGAAGATACTGCTTTAGAAATAAGCTATACAATGTGAATTAGGGAGTGAAATATACCGGCTTGTAGAAGGAATCAGTGACGATGACTGTTCCTCAAGACATTGATTCATCGTTTAATTTCTCTGTATCATATGACAATGATGAAACGGGTGATGAGAGTTGTTCCGCGGACAGCTATGAGAATAAAAGAAATTTAACCGGTGAAGTGTTTTTCGTATTCTGGCAAACTTTACAGATGTTATTTCATTTTTGCCTCATATGTTGCGCTCCTGTACATACCTTGAAGCACAAAATTATAGGGTCAGCGTTAAAATTGCAACAAAACGTGAAAATGAACATATTTGGGAATCGGAAGAATGATTAAAGAAAAGGTACTTAGGTGTTGCAGCAATCTCGTCCGCCATCTATTTACATATTGGTTTCGATTTTTTTTTTTTTTTTTTTTTGAAACGCTGAACTCATGCTTTATAGGATACATTTTATAATATTAAAAAAACGTTTGTACAGCTCACCATCAGATATCATTTTCTACATGCAGATGATATTTGTAAGTCTTTGCAATCAGTTCTGGAAAAGGAAACCGCACCTCTCACAAACGAAATGGTTGGTACTGTGTAGTGTGTAAGCCTGCTCTCGCTACTTGCCCACCTATGACGTCATCACAAAATCTTTCTTCCTCTCTTACTCGCTAACGACTGAACGTATCGCGATCAAACAAACACCATTCCTTTTAGAATTTTCAACTCTACAAATGGAAATAAATTGTAAAAAATGCATTTCTAAGTCGAACTGCTCCTTTAATTCTTACATTTGAATGACAACTTATCGGGTAAAAGATATTTTTCTGATGTAAAATGATATTAGAATAACGTTCAGTTAGTATAGATGAATTTTCTGCTTACTGAATTTAAGTTTCCCGTTGAAGTCAGGGATACTAAATTATTTCATCATGCCTCATATAGCCTCACTGCTGAAAATACACACTAAACTTAAGCACCTTAAACTTTAAACCAAATTTTCTCAGGAGTTTGCGGTCGCTGGGTACATTTCTGAGCGGATATGTCCTTATACATCCTTCACTTTTCCTTTTTTCCCTGATACATCTGTATTTAGAGGGCAAAGGGTTAATGCAAGTATGACTACTTGGATAAAAAGTATTTTTTGAAACGTTTTACCTGTTAGTCACTGTCTTAAACTAGAACATTAATAAATGAACATTTGTATATAGAAGAACTTCTTTTATATAGAGAGATGTATTATATAGAGATGTATAAGAAAAGGGGAAAGGTCTAACTAAACACGTATCAGTACGTTAAAGTTACTAATGTTCTTTGAATACCATGGGGGTTACTACAATTAAATAAACCATTTTTTGTTTTTTCAGAGTCTTGCCACCAGTTAAAGGACAAGTCCTTTTCTACACTGAGGAGCAGATGACAGCAGCTGTAGAAGACGTGCTCCAGTGTGGTATGTCTATTTCTGCTTCTGCGAAAAAACACACAGTGCCAAGAATGACTCTTTTATACAAAGTTAAAGGAAAAAGTCCAATGACTAGAAAAATGGGACCACCCTCAATCCTTACTAAAGAAGAAGAAGAAATTATATTCAATTGGATTGTGAATGTAAGTAAAGCCGGATTTCCAGTGACTGTGAACGAACTTTTAGATAGTGTACAGCAACTAATACGGGATGTGAAGAGACCAAATCCATTTAAGAATGACAGACCAGGAAGGACATGGTTCAAAAGCTTTGTTAAACGTAATCCATCAATTGCAAAAAGAGTCGCACAAAACTTAACAGTGTCACCGGCATCCGTCACTCAGGAAATGATTTTAAATTGGTTTTCGGAAGTATTATTTTATCTAAGTGAAAATGGGTATGACCACATTCTACAAGACTCAAACAGACTGTTTAATTCTGATGAGACTGCTTTCTTTTTAAGCCCCAAAGGTAAGAAAGTTCTTGCTCAAAAAGGTGACAGGAAAGTCTATCAGCGAGTAAACAGTGATGAGAAGGAGTGCTTGACTGTGCTAATTACTGGTAATGCATCTGGAATATTTGCGCCTCCCTTAGTCGTGTTTCCTTATGAACGTTTACCTCAAGATGTGGTTAATAGTGTGGATAAGGAGTGGGGAATCGGTAAACCTGAATCTGGATGGATGACTGGAGAGCTCTTTTTCGAATTTGTGGCTAATGTGTTTCATCCATGGCTAATCACTCAGGAAATAGAACTTCCTGTTATTCTGTTCATTGATGGACACGTATCGCATCTTTCTTTGAACACAAGTAGATATTGTGAGCAGAATGGTATAATTCTAATTGCATTGGCCCCTAATGCTACTCATCTTATTCAGCCACTTGATGTTTCTGTTTTTCGTGGTTTAAAAGAATCTTGGAAGAATAAAGTTCATGAATGGAGAAGAAAACACATGAATAAAAACTCTGTTCTCAAAAGAAAAGACTTTTCACCTTTGTTGAAAGAGGTTTTAGAAAAGTCGGTCTCTCCGACTGTTCTACAAAATGGGTTTAGAGCTTCTGGACTTTACCCTTGGAATCCAAATGCAGTGGAAATTGTGAAACCTAAAAATTCTTCTACATGTTCAGGCAACTTAAGTGTTTCTTCTTTACTAACCGCTAAGAAAGTTTTAGAAGATCTAACTGGGAGAAAGAAAATAGAACAGTTTTCATCAGCCTTGCAAAATGGATGGATGGGGCCTAAAGAAGACTACTCGCTCTTTGAAGTGTGGAAGAAAATAGTATCTAATATTCCGGTAGAAGAAATGAACGCGGATAAAGAATTACAGGAAAACATTAAGAAGAAACAAGAAACAATTGTGAGAATAAGTGAAGAGTCAGTTCCTGCTCATGAAGTTGGAAGACGAAATAGTAAAGAAACGGAAGTAAGAGAAGATCAAACGGCAAATGATATAGAAATAGAAGTTACATTAGATCAAACGGGAAGTAATAAAGAAACGGTGGTTAGAGAACATCAAACGAGAAGTGACAAAGAAATGGAAGTAAGAGAAGATCAAACGGTAAGTGATACAGAAATGGAAGTTACATTAGATCGAAAGGGAAGTGATAAAGAAACAGTAGTTGGTGAACATAAAACGGGAAGTGATAAAGAAATGGAAGTAAGAGAAGATCAAACGAAAAGTGATAAAGAAACGGAAGTTAGACAAGATCAAACGCACGACTGTGAAGAAACACCACAGAAGAGAAATGTGTCTGCAGTTATTCCAAGTCCATTTAAGAGGTCACTATTCTGGCCCGAGAGAAATCAAGACGATAAGAAAAGGAAAGAAAAAATACCGAGTGTGGTTACTTCTAAGCAATGGCAAGATTATTACGAAAGTAAATTGAAGAAAAAGGAAGAACAAGAAAGATTAAAGAAAGAGAGAGCTGCAGCAAGGATGAGAAAAAAAGAAGAAAGAGAAAGAATGAAACAAGCAAGAAAAGCGAATCAGAGCTCTAAAGGGAGAAGAGCTGGAAAGAAGCAAAACAGTAAAGAACTTTGTTCATTTTCAATTGCTAGAAATAACAATACAGATACTTCGGATTCAGAGACAGATGAAGAAGTGATCTATAAGGAATCCTCAAGTGAACTGAATGAAGATAACGAAGATAGCTCAGAAGAAATGAACGCGAGTACTTTATCTTTGGGACTGTGAATAGATATGTTGGAGAATTTGTTGTATTCACTTACGACGAAGAATTATTTCCAGGAAGAATTATCACAATCACAGAAAGTGGCGCAATTATATCTGCGATGAAGAAATGTGGTAGACTGTGGAAATGTCCAGAAAAAGCAGATGAACTACAATATGAATGGACTGACATTATTGGCCACATCACAGAACCTAAATCCATTAGCAGTAGCCGGAATATTTTTCGTGTTCCTGAGTTGGATTTCTTTCATATTTAGTGTTCTCTGCCAATGTTTCAATATTTATGTTTGCTGTGTTTCACGAGTAGTTTTCGATTCAACTTATAATGAATTTCCAACCCTTGCTTTTATATGTAGTACGCACAGGGTTTGAAACTCATTAACAGTTCAATCAGAATCGTTTGGAGTGTCCTACTAGTTAAACGTTCCCTTGAAGTCTTTAATTACTCAGGTTCTAATGGTTATATTTCTTTTAAGTTAATTTAAAATTGGAAAACGTATGTTATTTTTAGGCTAGGTGCTTTTGTTATAAGCCATCATGCTTACTGTCATAAGAGTTTCAGTACAATTGCATGTTTGACTTTATTTTTAGAAAAGAAAAAGAGGATGTCAACTACTAAAACCAAAAAGTCAATTACTAAAATTATTTTTAATTCAGCTTGTCAACTACTAACTCACTTACACAGTTTTGAAATAAAATAAAATAAAATATAAAAAGAGATTTTTTTTAGCATTTCAGTGGTATGCTTAGTAGAAGAAACCCCAACCTTCGACATGGAAAATGAATTTTGGAAATGCCATTTCAAAATATTCAGGAAATTAAAGAATTTTAGAAAAAACGTCCTTAAGGGTGTCAACTACTGGTGCTTTTCCCTTAGTTCTTGATTAAGCATAATAAAAACTATCTTGAATATAATTTATGGAGAAAATAATAATAATAATAATAATAATAATAATAATAATAATAATAATAATAATACGAAGAAGAAGAAAAAGAAGCTAAAATAGTGTTTTTAGTTTTCCAGAAGGAAACCAAAATTTTCCTTTCTTTCACTAGAAGCAACACATTTTTTGGCTTTGTACATTGTAGCTGCCCCCCTGAAAAACGACGGGCCCCCCTACACAAACCTGCTAGCTACACCCCTGTATATATATATATATATATATATATATATATATATATATATATATATATATATATATATGTGTGTGTGTGTGTGTGTGTGTGTGTGTGTGAAACTCCTAACAAAATTTCGTTAGCAACTAATTTTCGCGAGGTTGCACTACTACATATAATATACAGAAAACTAATTTCGATAAACACATTCCTTAACGATTAAATTAAACCAGTATATCGATATAAATTTATTATGACAAATCTTGATATATACACTAAATACATTAAATTGAATTAATAATTTACGTTTATGTATAATCTTCATATTAGCTTTGCACGATTCCTGATTCAAAAAGTAAACTCATAAATTGGCTATTTTTAAAGTTAATACTAATTTTTATATGAGAGCTTAGACATGTCATTTAATAACAATCTATTTCCAATCATTTGATTTGCACATAATAAATTACTAACTCAGATAGACCCAAATACAAATTTACCTAACGATTTTAAAAGCAACAACAAAATAGCAGACTACAAAACCTTCTGCGCTTGCTTTTGCCTTTCCCAGTGTTGAAACACTCTGGTATTGCGATTAAACAGAAGCTGAACCTAGATCGTGAAAGATTTATATGAATTACTGTATGCATAAAACTTTCTCAAGGTAGTTATTAATTTAAGTTGTTATTTCCTTCTATTTCTTAATAATTTTCCTTGAAATGTCATTGAATATCTAAAAGGAAGAATGAAAAGTATCTTGGATTTAAAATGGTATCATTTCGCTAAATATGGTATCACTGCTACTGACTTGTGAGACATTTTGCCCGATGTCTCTTTGCTAGATTGTTTCAGCGAGTGAGAAGCCTACAGCCACATGCGCGCGCAGCTTTCAACTGTATTTGTTCCAGCCGCGTTTGAGACATATTTCTTGTTGTCTCTGTGTAGCCAGTTTGACGGAGATAGAATTTTTCTTCCCGAGTTTTGAAAAGTGAAATTATTTAGAAATTTGACTCTACTACTATTCTTATTAACTAAGCTATCGCTGGCCCTAGTATTTCTATATTTTTCTTCAACATTAATGTATATTAGTTCTTATTAATAAGGAAATTCTAAAGCTATGTTCTTTTAATTTGAAAGGGTATACAGTGTCTCAATGTCTCATAGCACTCTACGCTACTGGTTACTTGTACTTTTAGTTGGCTACTACACTCACTCCAGTATATTCAATTTATTATTACATTAACTTCTCTTCCTAATTTCATTATATTCACTTCACTTCACACTAATAAAGTACGACACAATTGATAAGGAATAATTCAAAAATGTATAGAATTTTAAGTGCTATTTTGTAATATAAAGAATTGGTTATATAACGCTTAACTTTTTCACTTACTTGATTCTAGATTATATCTCTTCAAAACTGACCGAAAGTGGCTTTCCTTTCGCTTATCTTTGATATAAATTCTCTTACATGATGTTTAAATCTAACTTTGAAGCCTGGTCGCTATGCACATACAACAACAGCAGATAAGATATTCTTTTCTGCATCATGGACGTCCTTAAGTACATCTTTAGACGATGCAAAGAGCTGAATGATCTTTTGTAAGATGCTAAAGAAGCTCGCAGGTGAGAACGAGTCCCTAGGTGAACGGCTTCGTCGAGAAGGCTGCGAACAATTGGGGTTTCAGCACTAACAGTTTTTAATATGCTGGTGGTCATCAAAGTAGCTGAGCGCATAATCTATCCATGTTAAAATCCGACGCATGAACTTCCAATTCCTACTTCAAATAATCTCTTGGGGAAAACTCACCATCACATGCAGCTCCTTCACAAAGTATCTTCTCCATTTTTATGAGCCTGGCTGATTCAAACGACGCTGCACTTCATTCAGCAAGTAGTCAATGATTTCGAAGTACTTTTTTTTTTCGAAGATCTAATACAGGTTCTAGGGTAGCTGCTTTAAAAGGATTATCAGTCTGTTCCAAGCTAATTAGTGTTCTCTTTATTCTTGATGAAGTGGGCAATTTGAAGTGTAGTCTCTCTGTATTTTCCTTTCCTTCCTTATAGATGTTTTCAAATGCACTGCCCATTCGTAGGTTTCTCAGAGTATCCTCTACATTCGCTGCTGCTCTTTTAGCTCCAGAAACAGAAGCTTCGGAATTTTGAAGTACTTTCTCCAGTTGTTCGCAAGGTACAAAAGCATGTATACTGATTATCAGAGAAAACATCATTTTGAATTTGTTCATTCTTTTCAAATACCCTTTCTGTACTACTTTTCGATCGTCATTTAGAGCAGTGCCACTTCTATTACTGATGATTTCTTCCAACGTAATTTGAATTAATTTGTAGTTAGATTGGAATCTGATTCGAGAATTTTCCCTAACACACCCAACAAGGGATTTATTTTTCCTTCTCACTATGTATCTTGCCCACCCATGAAAATTTCAGGGGGGTAGCTGCCCCCGGTTCCGACCCCCCTGATGGGGAGATAATAAAATGATCGATAATGGCCAATATTAGTGTTGAATCCATGGTTTACGGGGGCACCGAGATCATCAATGATCTTTCCGATGCCGTTTAAATTAATGCCATCGAAAACGAAAACAGCATATTTCACGGGTACTAAACACATGGGATACGGAGTTGTGCATTTAAATTTTCGTGTCAACCCAGCGAGGCGGGTAATATATATGCTAGTTATGTACATGTTTCAAAGACTGTGGTAAAGAAACTAGCAGCATAACTTATAACGAGTCTGTGGTTAGTATCTGTTTCCTTTGAAGTGCCAAAATGCACAAAGTGAACGATTCCATGTACCGAAGACAACTGGGTCAGAGTTCGGGGCATCCGAAAACAAAGCGAAACCAATTATTCCCTTACCGAAAGGTTTGTCTAGCATTAATTAATGGTATCTAAAGAAAGAAAACAAAAGAAACACTTTCGGTAAGTCCCACATAACCTCGGGAAGTCAGAAATTTAAGGATCACATTAAATTCTCAAAATTAGGCCCTAATGTTGGACCAAAAAGAGTGTTTTACTACACTACGCCAAGCGAGGTAACACATAAACGTAATCTTAACATGTAAATAAACATTTCAAAATATACTCAATAACTCACCCTACGACAAAATAACATGAATAATTCACAACAATGAAACCACGCTACACAATGTTACCATATCGAAACTTTTTGTCCAGAATTATAAATACCACAGTTAGTCAAACATCATATAGGTGCCTCCCATTTCAATTCAGGCAGAGCATGTACAGGTACCAACACCATCTTAAATATTGTTGAAACTTTTTTTTATAGCAACTAGACATGTTTTTAAGAGGCCAAAATTTTATGATTTTGTCGAAAAAAAATTTCCCGCCAAGTAATGGGCTATCAAAGACGGGGAGTACAATTTATCAATTGTAGAAGACATGGAAAATGGTCAACTTTGGAGCCCCACCATTCAGCTATGGAGACAGGTAGAGTTATAATTCTTGTCGTGGTATGCATATAGAGATATAAATAAACTATATTTTATTATAGTTTGGTTTGCGCATGCGTATCTTTTTGTACATAACTTAACAAATGAACGTCATTTTATCTGAAAAGTTGAAGATTGCCAATTTTTTTCGAGCACTTCCGGTTCGAATTTTAAAATTCTGTTTTCACGGTTGGTAAGACCTAGTTACCCGCTTTCCTAAAAAAAATGTATCGCTTCTGTGTGCAACCGTTTCGTCGCAAAAAATTCGAGAAATTGTCAAATTTTCAAAAAATCGCCATTTTTGGGCACCATTTGCTCGAAAACGCCATTTTTTTAAAATCTGAAATTTTGCAAGATGGTTCAACTTTATATGAATAATACACACACCAAATACAATTCTCGATCAATGCTTCATGAATTAACTACAGCCTTTTGAAGATAGCAAAGTTTCGTTAATTTTGATGTCACAGTTGGTAACACTGGAAACAACAAAAGTGCAACAATTTCATGTTGTTTGTGGTTCGCATTCCTTAAATGAAGAATATAAGTTTCTCCTGAGTGCTGTTTATTATTTTGATCAAAAATGCTCTCTGAAATAGTAAAATGAACCATCTCCCCTACTCATCTGTTTTCTTAAACTGAAGTAATCTGAGGTGGAAATTACGATTACGAAACACACAAATTTTAAGTTTACTTGAAACGGCCATCCAATAAATTCTGATGATCTATAAAAAAATCTGAACTATTACCTCAGTGATGATTTGGAATGCTCCAGATAAAGTCCCAATAAGTGCGATGTCATTACAGTGATCGAAAATAGACAAAAAGTTAAAAAATCGAAACGTTTTCTTATGCGTTCCATCAAAGAAATTTACGGATTTTTTAATAATCCCAGCATAAGAATGGGTCACTGGAAATTTTATAGTATTCGACCAAAGTGGGTCAGTCCGCAACCTGCGAAGGAAGTGTGTGTGTATGTATCGGGCAAATTTTAAGTTAGCTGCTACTGCGTTGCAACAAATCAAAGGTGCAGCCTGTATTAAAGCTGTCATGAGTTACCTATTTTCTTTAGTAGTATGATCCGTAGAAAATAACAGCTGTCGTCTTCAAGAATGTGGTGAATGTCCTAGAGTGGATGGAATAAGTGTGGAGTTTTTAATTATTGATCCTGATGAAAATTAAATTGTTACGTACGTATCAATATGGGAAAACAATGATGATGTAAAAAAAAAAAAAAAGCCACTTTCGTATCTACGTTGCTGGTTTAACTGTAAGAATTGTAATTCATAACTACATCAAGAAAATCTAAAGAGAATTAATTGCTACCGAAAGGCATCGTATAAAATTTCAAGATACAAATTCTATTTTACTTCATGTGGACCTCGCTGAAAAGTGGACTGTTATTCTGCAAGGTGAAATTCAGTTATCACCGGAAAATGGAGCAAATTTCCATCTTTAAGGCAGTGGTATATTATTATGAAACAACTGACAGCTTTTTCATACAAACTCCGGGTATTACTTTCGTTTTGTTGCCTGGAACTAAAACTAGACAATTTCCGAAAAAAAAAAAAAAAAATAATGCAAGAATGAGAAAGTGTGCGACCGGTAACTGGTATGCAACGAAGTTACCTTTGGCTTTCGGAAAATGGCGAAGTTTTTTTATGGCAGTAACGGGTCACCATGAACTAACTTCATGCTTCCCCCAAAATCGAGTTTCTGCAATTCAAAGTGTAGATTTAAGAAGTCTGCAAAAAGGAACTTTTGTTACATGCATATATGATAACCAGTGGTTGGTAGCAGAAATATTATGAATAAATCATGAATTACGTGAAGTTGAAGTGCTGTTTATGCCTCCACATGGACCTTCAGCAGGGTACAGTTTTCCAGAAGAGCATAAGAGAAGTGAAAATAAGTGTTTTGTGACTATCGGCAATTTGCTACTAGTTGTGAGTGCATCAACACTTATTGGAGCATCTGCACGGTTACATGCTGTTAGCGAAGAAGACACCAAGCAAGCAAATGATTGGTTCATGTGAAAAAAAATAATGAAATTTTGTTTCCGAAGACCATTTTAAGTAAGTGAACTTAAAATTTGTGTGTTTCGTATCGTAATTTCCACCTGACATTACTTCGGTTTAAGGAAACAAATGAGTAGGGGGAGGAGCTTCATTTTACTATTTCAGTGGGTATTTTTGATCAAAATAATAAAAAACAGTCAGGAAACAACTTTTGTTCGTTATCTAATGAATGTGACTCACAAACATCATCAAATTGTTGCACTTTTATTGTTTCCAGTGTTGCCAACTATGACATCCAAGTTAACGAAACTTTGCTAACTTCAAATGCTGTAGTTAATTCACGAAGCATTGGTCGAGAATGGTATTTGGTGTGTTTATTATTCATGTAAAGTTGAACCATCTGACAAAATTTCAGAATTTTAGAAAATGGTGTTTTCGAGAAAATGGTGATTTTTGAAAATTTGACAATTTCTCGGATTTTTTGCGACGAAACGGTTGCACACAGAAGCGATCCATTTTTTTAGGAAAGCGGGTAACTAGGTCTTACCAACCGTGGAAACAGAATTTTAAAATTCGAACCGGAAGTGCTCGAAAAAAATTTCGCAAACTTCGACTTTTCAGATAAAATGATGTTCATTTGTTAATTTGTGTACAAAAAGATACGCATGCGCAAACCAAACTATAATAAAATATAGTTTATTTATATCCCTATGTACATACCACAACAAGAATTATAACTCTACCTATCTCCATAGCTGAATGGTGGGGCTCCAAAGTTGACCATTTTCCATGTCTTCTACAATTGATAAATTCTACTCCCCGTCTTTGATAGCCCATTACTTGGCGGGGATTCTTTTTTCGACAAAACCAAAGAAACATGTCTAGTTGCTATAAAAATGTTTCAACAATGTCTGATGGTACAGTTTTTTTTTTTTTTTTTTTTTTTTTTGGCCTGAGTTGAAATGGAAGGCACCTGTACAAAATTATGGGCCACTCCCAAAGCAAATATTTATATAAAACAATTATGTTAAGATAAATTAGTTGTATCTACAGGGGCGGCAAAATGTAACGAAGGGATTATAACCGCGAATAACTTTTTTATTTATCATTCGTTTCCATTGATATTTCACAGACTTAAAGACCCAGGATGGGGGATTCTTTACAGTTATGTATGAAATATAACCTCAAGTAAGTGTCCGCCATTATGGGGCTCACTTATACGGAGTTTGTGTAGCACCAGATTCATGACAGGGGTCAACACTTCTGATACGAATGTCCATGTTTCTGTTCACATACATTTTGTCTTTCAGATGACCCCAAAGAAAATAATCAAGCGGAGTGGGGTCAAACGAACGAGAGGACCTGTTTATAACAGTGTTTCCCGAGATGATGGAATGGCCGAAAATGGTCCTCAGAAGCTCAACTGAGGCCCTTGCCGTGCATGGTTTGACCCTATCTTGTTGAAACCACATTTCAGGCATGTTCGCCACTACAGGACGCACAATACTCTCAATCATGTTTCGATATCAATCGCCAGTCACCGTTACTGTATTGGCTTCATTATTTTCAAACAAGAATGGTCGCTTGATTATTTGCTTTGGGGTTATCTGAAGGACAGTGTATTTCAACAAACGACAAATGCAGTAACTCAAGGACAATGTTCGTGCAAAAATATGGGCACTCTGACCAGAAGTGTTGACCCGTATCATGAATCATGTGCTCGTATCTGTGAAGCGGTCAGTTGGGTACGAGCAGAACCGAAGAGAACTATACTGAAAAATTGTGGCCTTGCCTGTACATCGAACCGTTTTTTTTTTTTTTTTTTTTTAATCATGTCATGATTAAAATGCTTATCGTTAGGGAAACGAAGTGGTTCAAAATGTATGCCAAACCTGCGTATTTCATGAGCTCTCATGTTATAGATTTGAAACTTGAAATCATTAAATAGACACGTCCAGCATTTCAGAAAATTCCGCTCCTAAATGAGAGGGGAAAAGGGGGTTATTTTTGTAGTAGTTTTCTAATATATAAAAGCGTTGTAGACGTTGTCTCTCTTCACTGTCACGGGAAAGCGTTTCTAATGTTTCACATGAATTTGGAAAATAGTTCGACTTAGGCTGAGTTGGGATTTTATAATTTCAATTCAAATACGTATCCTAAAGGGGGAGAAAAGGGGTTCAATTATACCTTTCAAATATTTTGCATAAATCGATTTTTCTCGTGCAAGGAAGAGAGATTTCAGCTAGTCTTTCTTATTGCTTTCTGATCAAGGGTACACATTATAAAGAGTTGTAATTTTGTTTGTAAAATACGAATATATGCTGGCGTCATGTCATAGCAGTGATATGTTTTATAATCTATAACATTTCGATTGCATTAGGAAGAATTTCCTAGATGGAACATTCTTTCAGACGAGTGACAACTATGTCAGTGAAAACATTATATATATAGAGATGTAGCTTCTTTGTTCTCGATATAGCAAGTACACCTTTTTCCTCACTTCCTTGTGCTTATTAGGATCATTATTTTGTGTATTTGTATTCATTTCCTTTACATTTTTTATTGTTTACCAGTTTCCGTTTTTTATATATTTATATTTTTTTGTATAGATTTCAATGTCTTCTCTAAACTACATTGACAGATGGTTATTCTCCTTACTCACTGTTATGTTGTAATTTAAAATATTCCACACAATAAGTGAATGATTTTGAAATAAATGTTACTCGTTAGTAAAAACAGAAAAGTACCCCACTTGGGGTCGAACCTAGATCTCCTGCTTTGAAAGTGAGAACACTAACCACTTAACCAACCACCCACACACATACACACAAAAACTAAGCCTATTCCTAGTAAATAATCGTTATACAGGGTGTCTGAAAAGTCCACTAACATAGGGTAACTCTGCTATTATCAGAGTTACAACAAAATGTAAGAGGGGAAACCGTCTCCAAATATGTTTTCAATGTGAAGTGAAATATATATATTTTTTTTTCATTTTCATTTAACATTGGGCACATAAAAGTGTACAGCCCAAACCGCTCATCCGATTTATAAAATTCTTTCACTTTACATTGATAACATCATATCTGGAGGTGATTTCCCCTCTTACATTTTGTTGTAACTCTGATAATAACATAATTTCAGGGGTTTTTGAGACACACTGCGTATCGTAGAAGTACGCTGGGGTCTTGTAAGTCTCGATTAAAGTCAAACTACACGATAAATAAACCAAATAAGGCAACTCTATAAACAGTTATATTTTTTGTGTTGACTGTCTCTTTATTAAAGATTAGTTGGTGTACACCGTATTAGTTTCTATTACGGCTCTTAATCGCCTTGGTACGGAGATAACAGAGCTGGTGACATATCTGTGTCCCTGTACCACTTCTTCCCACGCATTAACTAGTTCTCATAGCTCGTCAGCTCTTCTTGATGGGTTGTCAGGTCAATTTTTCAATAGTTCTAGTAAGTTCTGCCCATAGATTTTCTATTAGATTGATGTCGGATGCTCTAGGAACCCAGTCGATATGCACTATAATAGTGAGATGACAGAACCTTAGTTCAAGATAGGTATTATCTGTCAGAATAAAAATGCCTTTTTTGTTTGCAAGATAATATATTTTTCTGTTATACTAATGGAAGGTATCCATTTGTAAAGCATTTGAGTAATCTTATACACGTATTTGAGTAACCTTATTAGAACTTTTAAGCAAATCTTTATTAAAAAACAAAATAAGGATATTACTCTTGCAAATGCAGTTTACACAACATATGACACAATAGAATAAGAGGCAAGGAAAACAGGAAAAACTGTTACATGTTAAGTTTCACACAACAGAAATATAAAAATCACTTGAATGTTTACATTTTATCGAAGACATGCAGCACGTAAATATTTGTCATAGTGAGTACCTACAACTCTGCTGGTTCATATTCGAATCTTCACCAAGTACAACTTTTTAACTTACGTGGAAGGAATAGATATAAAATGTAGTATTACAGTATTACATCTGGTTTCATTCTTTTGGATTTTTCTTATTTGTTTTGCTAAGATAATAATATAAGGCAGCAAGTAAAATTTTTAGATAAAACTAAAGTGTTTTCTAGATTTTTCTTAAACTATAAAAATAAGTTTACATCCGAAACAAAACATTCACGTAATTGAACCAAACGTAACGAGTTTCTACCAAGTGACTCAACCAGCAATTGTATGTCTGCCTGTGTCATTATATTTCTCGTAAGGCTTATTGGATTTTAATGGAACTTGGTATGTGCCTTCTTCCAGTCTATCAAAACAATGTTATTGTTTGATGTTGCAAGGATCTCCCACGAATAAGGAAGTAAAAGGGTTCAAAATCTTCCCAATGTTACAAATTTTCACACATAAAAGCATTTTCTGGTAGGAACTATGTACAATATATTTGGTATTCGATAAAATATAGTGCATACTTCATTTGGGGTATCCCAATTATCTAAAATGGTTGCGATTGAAACCGGTCAAATAAAAGTTGGAAAACTGAGTAAATTTCCTCAAATTTCGAAGTTTCGGTTATTGAAGTAATATGATAAGAAAATAATTTTATTTGATAACTTCACAAAAACGATTTGATTTTGAAGTATGACATATAATTTATTCTAGGCTTCCCAAATGAGTGACTTTATCTTATCGAACAAAACACATGGCTCACGATAACCTTCCTAAACAAGTATTCGTCTTTTGTGGAATACACGATATATGAATCTGAAAACTTCCAATCACTTCCAACACTTGGCTACAGAATCCTGGTTCCACGTCTCCCACCGTGTTCAGCACATTTTTCATTAAAAACATGTTGGTCACATACTTTTGTATGAGATTGTACCATGTTGCAGTTTAAGGCTTTTGGACGGCATTGTATAATATTTTCTTTCTGCATCATTCTGTGAACACGATTATGAATGTCTTCCTTTTAATACGCTGAACGGAAATGGGAACTCAACACTTGGTTACTGTAATGTGCCGGCAATTATTCTTTTTCTTTTCTCTTTACTTTTTTTTTTTTTTTTTTTTTGTGATTACTTTTTGCTTTTTCTTAAATTAATATCATAATTTATGATATTAAGCACTAATTATTCAATTGAGATTTAAGTATTCAGTTATGAATTAAGGGCACTTTTATTTTTACTCTTTATTTTACATTATTAAAATTTGTGTCAATTAGTCAAATCCACAAATATTCCCTTGTTTTATTCTTTAGATTTTACATATTGAGTTTAAGTTAGTACAGTTGATTAAAGAATTAATCTGTGCATTTTGTTGCATCTATGAAGAATTTATACTGCCACTGGAAAATTTGCAACATAATAAATGTATACACACAATTATAAACGCAAACACTACAGCTGTAGAAGGAACATGGGCTTTGCAGTGTAAAACTACATACATACAACAAACTATATACTGAATAAAATACAATGCAAATTTCAAACTTACATGTGTATAAATTAA
Source organism: Thermobia domestica (assembly GCF_964235325.1). Lineage (NCBI taxonomy): Eukaryota > Metazoa > Arthropoda > Insecta > Zygentoma > Lepismatidae > Thermobia > Thermobia domestica. Next base: position 92,778,400 of record NC_137470.1, read on the forward strand.
ACAAAGGATTTACATTTAAAAACAACAAAACATCTTGAAAATAAATAAATAAATTACATATATAATGTTATTTCTACTATACTGAGTTCATAAAATAGAGTTTACGGAAATGGAAAACAGAAAATACAAACAAGAACTGTGACATGTAATAAAATGTTAATACATAAAACCAAGACGTGAACAATAGGAAAATCAACTGAAAAGTTACTTGACGAGCATACCGAACAATCAAAATTTGGTTCCTTACAATGGCGATATGTATAATACTGTACTAAATTCATAGATAGGTTATGCCAGTAGCAAATGCTTGCTGGACATAGTTTGTGTGTTAAGATTTGTTGTTCCTGCAACAATATATTGGAACAGTTAATGTAGTGGATTGCAAAGATACAGAAATGAAAGAAAGAAAGAAAAAATTGAGTCCTCAAAAAATCAAGAGGAAAACAAAATTCCGAAAGTACAAGGACTGATAATACATAAATACAATGGTACCTCGGCATATGTCGAATCAGTTTCGAGTCCTTGGACTTATACCACATAGAGCGTATACCAAACCTTTCCCCATTAGAAAAAAAGGAAAAATGATTAATCTGTTGCTGTGAAAAAGAATCCTGTTGTTATTGACACGTTGTGCACTAAGAATTTATATAAAATACATTTAAACACTGCTTGATACTAAAATACATAAATACCAAAGCAATTAGATGAAATAAAAAAACATTTATGCTCGTATCTGAAATTCGTTTTTTTTTCTTCTTCTTTTATGTCTCTTTTCCCTACTTGAGGCCTGCCAGGTTTAACTTTTACCTAAAATTTGTCCAAAGAACTTTCCTTTTGTCGTCTTCTTAGTATATTTCGAAAATGTGACATTGCTCATTCCACACAATGGTATTTCACCTTGTTTGGGCTTTTTTGAAACTACAGCTTGTGGTATTTCTTTACAAAGTTTTTGACATCGATCCATTTGACAAGTATTTACTTGATTAATGAAGTAGGAGTTTCATTCACTCCTTCTCCGTGCCTGAACAGAGTGTATCCATCTTAGTCTTGTGCTTGCAACTCCTATTTCAAACAAGGTGTGACAAGCAAAATTCTTCGTGTCCAAACGAAACGTACACAAAGTTGGACTTATTTCAAAGCGGGTGTATACCGAAGTACCATTGTACGCTAAAAGACTAGAAGGAAGACGCAGTTGCAAGTAGGATATTGATAATGTAAATGATTTAGGACATGATGTTGACAGTGAAGGTTTCATCAAAAGAACTGATGAAAAAAGGAAAACGAAAACTATGGTAGATGCATGTTTATATTTAATATTGTAATGTTTAGATTCTGATAGTATCGAGTGCTGTGAAAGACAGCCATGGCTGTAAATGAGATATCGATGTTTATCTGAGTATGTGTGGATTATCAGTTGATGATTAGATGTAATGTATGAGAGATTAAATTTAATAATAGTTTGAGTAACAGTATGATGTTATGGCCAATTATTCAGTAGGAGTTGAGAGAGGAATGATGTCTTTGAAGGAAATAGTATTGAGTTTTACGATACTGCATGAGACGTTAAGCAATCTCAAGGAATACATAGATTTATTGCTTTCGGATTTTTACAAATACATATACTCATCAAACAGTTTGTTCTAGATAGTACACAGTATTTGGGCTCGAACAAACTTGTCTCTATAAAGTTTTATTTATAGCACAATCACGTACCTCTGTGTGTGCTGATGGGTGTCCTTTCTCTGTAAGATTCTGCAAACGTTCATTAGATGTCACTGTTATGGTTACTGTAGAAGCTAAGCGTAATGGAGATATCTTGGATAGAAATGCAAGTGACGTCTGTCAACACAATGCTCAGAGCAATGTGAATAACTAGCAAACTCACAGAAAAGGAAAATAAGTTGGTCACATGCCATAATACCACATTCTGTGATATCAGTAATAAACTCTACGCCACATCAATGAGACTTTTGTTAGCCTCTGCAACAACCACCCCAATGGCATCAAGTGGAGGTTTGCAGTCTTGCTGGAAAACCACACCTACCAGCACATTCAAAGGTATGTAATGGTCCCTCGAACCCAAAGATACAATTAGATAAAGACATAAAAAAATAAAGACATAAAAATATAAAGACATATAAAACATAAAAACATATATCATATAACATAAAAACATAACAAAGACATAAAAAACATATATACATTGAGCAGATAGCTGTACAACTTCATTTCTTTGGCAAGGCTGACTCGATAATATAAATGCCCATCGTGGCAGTAACGTTTAAATCAGGGAAGAGTAAAACGTGCCAATAGGCGGGAGCAAACTAGGAAAAAATATTACTTATATTAACTTAGGTAATTAAAAACAAGGAAATATCTTAGAGTACCTAATGTAACAAGTTTCGATTGTGAATTTATTCTCTCACAAGGAGAAACAAAAGCACAGTTTTAACAAAAAATAAAAAATAAATAAAATAAAAAAAAATCACAACCTGTTTCTATATAATAAATATAATAAGCATTTCAATAATCACAAATATAATTGATCTTTCTACCTGTAATTTTCTATTATTTAAAAAAATATACGTGTGATGTGTTCGTCACTGTTGCATAAACCAACGAGTTTATGTATTTTTTCACCATTTGACACAGGCAAGGCTAGCTTGCAAACAGTTTTGAAGAAACACGAAACTGCAAGCAAATATGCCAAAATGGTTCAATATGACAGAACACTCACCATGATTCAATGGACAGAGGATATTCAATATAAAAATGCGAACAACTCTTCCTTATTCATTGCAACAAAAACCAAATGTATTGGGCCCAAGAAAAATAATAATAAAAAGTTTCTGTTTCTTATCACAAAGAAAAACTCATGCGCTAACGCAGAAGGCGGAGTATTTTATTGAAGCTAAAATTAACATGATCCATATCCTCCTGCTGACCTGGAAATGTACGTAGACGGTGCGACTGCTGTGCAGGCTTCGCCGCAGGTGGAAAAAGGCTTGGCATTGAACTTATAACTCCTGTATTTTCAAAAGTACAACCTTCCACGTCGGGATGACGAGAGTTTTCCTTTTCACATGATTGGTTGTTGCTAGATACACCTGAATAGGAACGAGTTGTGACATCACTTCTTGGCTGCTTCTTAACATTTTCTGTTTCAATTTGCATTCCATCAGTTCTCTGCAAAATTTTAAAATAATAATAATGTAATAATTTAAACAACCATCACTTACTTTTAACAAATTATCTTTTAATTGATTGCTCGATTTGGGCCCAATAGTGTGCAACTCAGTATAAATCTTGAATTACGTCCTAAGGAATACAAGTCCAAATGAAACAACAGATGTGTATCACCTCAGAAAAAAAAAAAAAAAGAAAGAAAGAAAGAAAAGAAAGAGAAATCACTGAATCACTGAAAAATTTAATCCTTGGACCGGAGGGGACTCGAAGCCTGATCCTACGGAAAACAAGAAAAGTTAGAATTTACGAACACAATGGAAAGTAAAACTTAAGAAGTCCTACAATATTTAAACTGTAATGACCCAAATCTACAGTTCATAATGTAATGATGAGGTAATGGACAACAATCTTTCTCAATAAGATCTACCATAAAGTGGGCGTCCTTTGCGCCGAATTTTCGAGCACAATGTGATTTCTTGCTCCGTTTTCATCATTATACAGTAGAAAAGATTGACTTGATTTCATACTTTAGTTTCTCTTGAGAAGTATGTTCTGACCGTTATTGTACCTTAACTGTATGGTGGGACTGCTTCCAAAAATCGGTGCAAAGTAACCAATATGAGCATGTAACTTTGACCAGTACACATTGGTAAATTCTGTACTGAAGCTACAATGTAGTGAATGTCTCCACCATTAGGGGTTACAAATACACAAATAACTAACAGAAAAATAAAAATTATTCATAATTTGTAATTCTTTAACCCAGCTGGTAATAATGTCCAACAAACTTATGGGAAGATTTTCTGAAATAAGTAACCATAAAGCATACAAAGCAGTAAAACCATAATGGAATTTTCCACCTATGGTTGGTACTATATCTGTGACTTTGACCATTTTACATATCTAAATTTGCTGATCTTATAAGCATAATAAAGCACAATTAACAGAAATAAAGCATAATGGTTTTTATTCCAGAGCCCTGTGAATATGTGCAACAAAGGAAAATATGTTAATATGTTTTTGTGCCAAGAAAAAAAAAAAGTGAACAAAGGCTGTTATCAAAGCGGTAAACAATGGAAATCAACTGCCAATTACCTTTACGCCTAACAATGGGAAGTTCGAATTCCTCCTCTCCCCTCACTTTCCGCTCTGAATATACTATATATATATATATATATATATACACGTGTGTGTGTGTGTGTGTGTGTGTAACGGTATTGTGTAATTTTTATATAATTTGTATTTACGGGCAAAATGTGCTTTTAAAATATGCACAAGCTGTTCAAAAGGAAGAAGAAGAAAATATAAAGAGAAATAGATATAATTTCTTTTCTATTATTATGATTGATGTTCTGGTGTGATAGTGATATGACATGTTTTGTAAGTCGTCATAGTAACGAAAAAACATATAATATATAGAGAATCCATCTTGTGATATATACATGTACAAAGTGTGTAAATGTTTAATTTATTACGTACCGTACTACAAATAAAAAAGGGTAATATCTAAATGAAGTGTTTAGATGGATTTTGATAAAACAGTAACCTAGATTATGTAAATATACAGACTGAGGGCTATAACGACATATAAAATATGCAAAACAAGTATTAAGCTAATTACAAACTGGTGATTTTCATAGTAATACACATTTAGTGGTCGTTATAAAAGTCAATTGCCCCAATTTTTGTGCCAAGAAAAAAAAAGTGAACAAAGGCTGTTATCAATGCGGCAAACCATGGAAATCAACTGCCAATTACCTTTACGCGTAACAATGGGAAGTTCGAATTCCTCCTCTCCCCGCACTTTCCGCTCTGAATATATATATATATATATATGTGTGTGTGTGTATTTTTCGTTTCCCCACTTTGTGTTAAAAGGCAGGCAAAACTTGTGCTGATCTCAAGATGCCAAAATCAAAACTATATGCATCTCAGAGAGTAAGAGAATTTTCAACTGACCATTTCAAAGTAATTTATTTTGTATTCTTTGTTCTGAATTCGTTCATAAGTTATTAGAAGTCGTCTACTGTGCACCTACATGTTTCTTGTTCGAAACACCGCTTAAGGAAAACTGCACAAAATGAGGGTGAAGCAGGAAGCAGCGGTAATAGTTTTGCCACTACTTTTCATCAACTGTTGCAGCGCATGGGCACCAATCAAGGGAACATCAAGAATATGGTTACAGCATTTGTTGCAGCTGGTATCGCTCTTCATATTTCATACTTCAAAAATTAGATTCAATCATCTACTAACATTATAACAGCCCCTAGGGAAAGTACTTTAAGAAAATATGTACTCCCATGCGCAATAAAAATTGTGCGTATACTGTAACTCACGATTTTTTGCATTTATTTCATTTTCCTTACGTTTATGGGTAAAATTCAGTTATTAGTATGTGGAGATAATAGAAAGCAATCCATCTAAGGAGATACTTCCAAAAAATATAATAAAATAATAAAAATACAAGCAAAAAACAAAATTATGCTCGGGTTTGTGTATACTGGCAATCATGATTTCTAGGGATTTTTTTCAGTAACAGAGCACGATTGCGGAGGGCATTCAGTAGGGAAGTCAAGGAGTTCGATCAAGGAACTGGATAGTGGAGTAAAATGTTGCATTTATTGGTTAAAACCTAGTGTGTAGATTGTCTGCCAAATATAAATTAGCTTCTGTAACCAAGATGTCGTACGGAAATATAGAAACAAAGAGGAAATTTCCTGTCTTGAGGTTGGAAGTGACATCCGCTATCGATATTAGCATTTATTTAAGAAAAAAAAGAACAAGCAAAAAGTAGTTTCCGTAGTTAGGTGGGTAGCGTGGTGGATTAGTAGTTCTTACACTATTTTGACACTAGATCGAATCCCATCCCATCCCATTCTTTTTTTCTTTATACAAAGCATTATAATTTTCATGTTAATAAGAACCGAAGCAATATAATAAGGACATAACTTACTGACATTTTGCTGTAATGACGTATTTATCCAGAATTAGAGTACTATTGGTAATAGCTATTGTTTTCAGTTCATGCTGTTGTGTAGCTTCTCTCTTCCTGTTTTCTTGGGAAAAGAACAATTTTGTCTCCAACAAAGCAGGGTTGATATGTTTAAAACAAGTGTTTAAAACATGTTTTCAACGAGGGCTGTTGTTTTATTCAGTTTGTTTTAAACGTTTTAAACAAATTGTTTTAAATGTGTTTTTTTTTTCGATGGTGGTTGGACATGTTTAAAACAACTAAAATACCAGAAGCTAATTTAATTTTGAAACAAACAACCCATCCTCCGCAGGATTTGTGCATGAAGTAAATTACAAGCAGAGTTATATTCTTATTATAACAGCAATTATTGAACGAAATTCTGTACATCAATGTACGTATAACTAAACCAACAGAAATTCAAATGAAGTATTGGGTTGGCAACTAAGTTCCCGCCGTTTTTAATAATGTTAGTTAAAGGTTATTTTTCAATAAACATATACAAGTAGTTAATCAAGAATGTATTCTCCTTTGTTGTTTACATTGTTTTCCCAACGTTCAACAAGTTTTTCAATATCTCGTTGGTAGAAATCACCTGTTTGAGACTCGAAAAAGTCATCCAACCAAGCTCTCATTTCTGCATCAGTATTGAAAGAAACTCCCTGCATAGCATTTGAAAGAGATCGAAAGAGGTGAAAATCCGTTGGTGCCAAATCGGGAGAGTATGGAGGGTGTGGCAGCACTTCCCAACCATGAGTTTGAATGGCTTCCTTGGTCATATTGGCGATATAAGGGCGGGCGTTGTAGTGCAGCAAAAGAACATCATGCTGCCGATCAGGTCTTTTCTCTTGAATAGCCGTGTTGAGTCATTCCATTTGTTACACATAGAGTGCCGCGTTGATCGTTTGGTTCCTTTCAAGCAATTCGAAATGCAGAATCCATTCTCAGTCCCACCATACGCACAACATCGTTTTACGCGGAAGAACGCCCTGTTTCGCGCGTGGGGTCGCTTGCTTACCGGGGCTAAGCCATTCCTTACGCTGCTTTACATTCATATAGAGGCACCATTTTTCATCGCCAGTAACGATTCGGTGAAGAAATCGTTCCTTGTGTCCATGGGTTGCACGGTGACGAGCAAGCAAACCAGCGAAGATTGTGGCTCGTTGATTTTTGTTGGTAACACAAAGTGTGCGACACCCATGCTCCACACTTCTTAACTTTGCCCATCGAGTGAAGATGCTTCTCTACAGTAGTGTGGGAGCAATCCATTGTCTCTGCCCGTTCCCTTGTTGTTTGATGCGGATTTTCATGCAAAAGATGGTTCAATCGCTCTTCATCGAACTCAACTGGACGGCCAAAACAGAGGTGCGTCTTTGAGGTCAAAATTTCCTTTTTTGAACTTTGCATACCAATCACGGGCGGTTCTTTCAGCTACAGCACCTACTCCATACACAGCACAAATGTTGCGAACAGCGTCTGCGGCCTTAGAACCTTGATTAAAGGCAAAAAGAAGGTGGTGTCGAAAATGCTCATTCTTCTCAACTTGACATATCATGTTAATGATCTGTAAATAACAAGAAAATGTATCTTAGTAACAACGAAACATATATTTAGGTAGAACAATATATTCTGTTTTGAATGATGTACAACTTCGTGCCAAAAGTATTTAATGTCATACAGATTTTTCCAATTTAAAAAAAACGGCAGGAACTTAGTTGCCAACCCAATATTTGAACATTTCTTAATTTCCAAGAATAATTTAGATTAAAGACACTATACACTATTTTAAGATCCAAATTCACAAATTCAAAACTTGAGTATTTTTTGGTCACTATCATTTCCATAATACTGAACACTTCTCACATCATAAGCTAGAAGAAATACTCTGACAAATGCAATACAACTCATAGAAAAGAGCAGTGACTAGCCTACAAGGAGCAAATGACATCTTTTAACTAAACAGTTTTCAAGATACATTTCTATCTGCAACATGGATATCCAACAATGATTAGTGTCTACGGCATAACAACACACTTAACCTTTAGACGCCAGCCATTGATTTTAACAAAATGGTAGACTCTCACGTTCGGGGCTCTGGTGACCCTCCTAATTATCACAGAATCATGATTTATACACAGTTGGAAAGCTTATAGACCACATATTCCAACGAGGTAACACTCGTGAAATTCCCGCCGTATTTGTAGAAACGAACAGACCTAAAAATCATTAAAACATATGAAAATATTTACTTTGCGGGGCCCTGGCAACTCTTGCAGTCACCGCAAAATGCTGTGACAAAATGCTGCTAAAAATGTGCAAAATGTGTGCTTTTGCGCTGACAAAATGATGCTACTGTGTAGGCCACATACTTGTGACAATAATATAAGAAATGGTAGCCAGTGTTGTTATTGCGTAACGAATTCGTTTTATGTAGGAAGTATTAAAAAAAATGCACAGAAAAACATTAATTGAATTAGACATTCTCTCCCCTCCCCAACGACAGTACCACGTCCATATGCAAATCATTTTTGCTGCACATATCATGTATACGAACAAGAATTATGCTTCTAGACCACTTCAGTGATATATATATATCTTGCTTTATATGGAACCGTTCTGAAACTAAATGTAAATTAGCCAAATTTGACCCCCTCTTCCTCTATAAACACACGTACACTTGTGTCCAAAATTGTTGTCGCATGTCTTTAGAAATTACATAAATAGAAATAACTCTCTTTCTTGTGATAGAAAATGTCACATTTCTTCTTTGAAATAAGCAGAAAAACAAAACACATATTTCCAAAAAATATTTCAATAAAAAATTAAGAAATAAGCAAGTTATAATTAAAAAAAGAAATCTCCGAAACTTTCATCGAAAAATTCTAAGTTCCATTTTCGTAAACGTGGCAAACGCGCAGCGAAATTTACAAAGAGGGAGGGAATTTTATGCTTTGTTAGAAATACAACGTAAATCTGTCATAAGATTAGTTACTATACATGTGGCACAGCTCTAACAATCATTGCTATTAAGCATTTTACATTTAAACAAACGACTAAATAGAAATAAGCTACAAAATGTGCGAAGCGATCAGACATTTTGTGTTAGTGGTTTCGTTACATACATCTACCAAGGTGTCATCCGTACCGTGCCTTTGTAGAGTAGTCGGTTTAAGCTTCTTCTTTACATACTTTATTTTTCCACGATCATCACTTCGAATCCCATACCCTAGAGTAACTTTTTTTTTTTTTTTTTTTTTAGAAAAGCTTGATTCTGTGAATTCCTTAAGGAACAATGTTTTGTTCTAATAATGCTCCTTAGTATTATTCTCTTCATTCTAGTTTATTTGAATATTTCCAAATAATTTAGAATTATGTCCTTAAAACATTAAAACTGTCAAGAATTTTATAAAAAGTGGAAGCTTCAATTATAATCATTTTCATAACCGAAATGAGAAACTTACAAATAGTGAAATTTTAATTAACATATGACTAAACTTTCATAAAACAGTAATTAAATAAAACATAGTTTCTGCAAGAAATATTCAGATAATACACAGAAATAATAAACGTAAAATATTAGATGTTGATTAAAAATTAGTAGGGATAGTTCTAAAGCCAAGTAGAAAATTCTCTCTGCTTCATGAAAATAATAAACATTTTATAAAAATAATGGTATTTTTGCTATATCGGAAATGTGTTTAGTAAATTAATAAATAAAATACAATTACATAATTCAATCACTCTTACTCGATAGCTTGAAGAGAAACTGTTCGGTCGGGATCCTTCGGTTTTCTTCGTAGCACACGATGGGACACGAAGTTGATCCGAACCAAGGGAAAGGGTGTAGAAAGAAATAGTGTCACGCCACAGAACGGCATGATATGTGACAATGGCCACAGCAGTGACACGGACGGATCATGGCAGGGAAATGACATGGGCATAATACACTATGTGTGAATTGCTATTTAACTGAAAACTGGCACATTCAGTACACGAGGGAGTCAAGTTCACTTTTGAAATTTTAGACATGTTTCATCTTTAAGATCTCTACTTGAATCTCCTTTCAGAGCGCATAAGGTTCAAAGATTCATGTTCAGAAATTGTTAAAAATGCAAAGTATATCTGTCATAATGTTAGTTACTATACATATGGAATAACTCTAATAATGATATTAAGCATTTTACACGTAAACAAAGAAATAAATAGAAATAAGCTAGAAAATATGTTAAACGATCATGCATTTTGTGTTAGTGGTTTCCTTATATGCGTCTGCAAGTAGTTCGCTCTTAACTTACCTTTGTAGAGTAGTTACTTAGCACTTGCTCTTTATTCTTTATTTTTCCATAACCATCAGTACAAATCACATACCCGATAGTCTTTTTTTCTTTTTTTTCTTTTTTTTTAAGAAACGCTTGTTCTCTCTATTCGTTACAGTGTTTTTCAACAAGTAGTAGGGTGATTTGTTAAAGCATGATTTAGTGCCCTCTTTTTTTTTTTTTTTTCGATGATCATTAGTTCCAGCTCCGTGCCTACAGTATTTTTAAAAGTTTGTTCGCGAGATTTTGTTATACACCTCTCTTCTATTAATAAAAGGTATTTGATATTATTCTTTTTATGTTAGTAATTTAAATATGGACAAACAATTCAAATTTTTGCTTTTAGACCTGTTAAAATTATCAAGAGTTTTATCAAAAATAGCAGCTTCATTGTCATAAAGTTTCATTGCGAAAATGAAACTTTAATAAAACTTAATCAACATATCATTAATTTTAATAAAACAATACTTCCGTTTTTATCACGAAGGGGCTAAACCATGGCTATACAAAGGATCGCCAAGAATTTCGCATGTGAGTCATACCCTTTATTGGGACAAGTGTCATCTTACTTTTCAAAAGGAGTTTATAAACAAAATTTAATCTGCCTATTTTAAGAGTTTCGGAAGATACTATATTTTTATCACAAATTTGAAGCCGATTTCTTCCTTAGGATACCGATTCTAATGAAAGCAATATGATAAAAAAGAAAACTGATTCGACTATCTTCGAAGTTTAATTCCAAACGATTCAGTCATTATCCGTGATGAAAGTGATGAGTACAAACTATTTCTCCCGGGGGAGAATTTCAATATACAGGGTTAAAGTAGCATTGCAAAAGTACTGGTTTCTTCGGAAGTTTGGAGTAGTAAGAATTTCATTGGTCCCAGGAGAAAATGTGCCCCTCTGCTACCCCCTGAAATCATCAGTACGTGGTGATGAGGTAATCAACATCAACTTAATTTTTACAAATTGCCCTTTCTCTTTTTAGAAGCCAAGCTATCCTAAACACTGGAATAAGTCTTTACTTACTTCATTGACGAATTTATATAAGTAGTTTCAAGTCCCTAATGACGGACTTGCAGGATACACTATTTTATCATGTATTTTGAATCTCCTTCTGCTTTAGGATATATATTTTGGCGACAGTGAGGTGGTGAAATCACGACTCTAGCCAAATGATTTGGCGTGGTAGACCTGGGTTCGATTCCCGGAGGGAGCTCATGTGGTTCGGATTTCACATTAATCAGTAGGTCGCGTCTCATGTAGCCTCGCTGTTGAAAGGGACTTTAAACTCAAAATCAACTCAACTCTAGCCAAGTGATTCTGATTTTCAAAAATTCGTTTTACATAGTTCAGCGTTTACCTGTGATGAGGAGACAGAAAACTTCGATTCATATGTTGAGAAAGTATTATATAAATTACCTTTATACCTTTTCCTGTAGATGCTGAATATTCGAAAACTCGATTACACCGAACCATTTATTTTAGTGAGGAGTTTATATATCAAACTTCATCTATATAACATGAGGGACTTTTGAGATCCTTTATTTATAGGTTAAATTTTAAAATTCCATTTCCCCCTTAGGATGCAAATTTAGCAAAACATTGGCAAGACGACAGTGCTAATTATGTTCAGAAAACCATTTAACTAAACTAAAAAATGAAGCAACCACACCTTTTCGTATAATTTGTTTATATGTGTTATCGAGATGTATTTAATAAACTAGCAATCGTGGAGCAATCAATTAGTGTGCACTCACTAAATATTCACGTTTTGTGATGATCAGCAGTTCAAATCCTGCATACTAGTTTTTTTTATTTATTATTATGTTCACATTTTGTTAGTGATATTTTTTAAACAACTCTTTTTTAATCCAGCGTGGGAGGCCCGGGTTCGATTCCCTTTGGGAGCTCATGTGGTTCGGATTTCACGTTAATCAGTAGGTCCACGTCTTATATAGTCTCGCTGCTGAACGGGACGTTAAACTCAACTCAACAATCTCTTTTAATCTAAAAAAATATTTCTCAATATTACTAATTTAATGCTATTCAATTTGAATGTGTGCATAAAGTATAATTCAAACTTTTATATTTATCAAATATTACAATTAGCAAGATTTCAATAAAAAGAAGGAACTTAATTGTCACAACCTGAAAATGAAACTTTAATAAAAGTTTAGTCAACATGCCCGCAACTTTAATAAAATATTACTTTCCTATTTATTATGCATCATTTAGTGCTAACTATATTTGTTGTATAATTTTGCAAAACAAATTAATTGAGCTGAGCGAAGCGAAGCTCTTATACTCGGGTTAGCCGTTTGGTTGTCCGCGAACTCCTCCTAGACCGTTTGGCCGATCTCAACCAAACTTAGCACGCTGATAGAGTATGTCGTGCTGAGTGACAACATAGGTCGAAATCAAAAATCCGATGTACCATCGAGGAATAATCACCGAAAAACGCTTCCTCCTAGACCGTTTGGCCGATCTCAACCAAACTTAGCACGCTGATAGAGTATGTCGTGCTGAGTGACAACATAGGTCGAAATCAAAAATCCGATGTACCATCGAGGAATAATCACCGAAAAACGCTTCCTCCTAGACCGTTTGACCGATCTCAACCCAACTTAGCACGCTGATAGAGTATGTCGTGCTGAGTGACAACATAGGTCGAAATCAAAAATCCGATGTACCATCGAGGAATAATCACCGAAAAACGCTTCCTGATTACGTAGTTTAAGCTCGCTCAGCTCATTTCATTGCAATCGGGTATATCCATTGCATTCCTAGTTTAAATATTCAAGAAAAAGTAACTACATTTGTTAATTCCTTTTGTACACAATGCTGTGATAAATCGTTACATTACTACATAAACAAGTATGAAAGTATCAAAATTATTCTATCGAAAATTTCTTCTAATTGAATGCAGAATATTTTAAAATCATCATTCAATGTTTTGTTGCATAAAAATGACCATAATAGGATTGCTTTTTTTGTTTACTCTATATATGCACTGCAAGTTATACGTAAATGTAGTTGAAATAATTAATATAATATAAAAAATATATATCAATTGGCGATTTAAAAAAGTGTTGGTCAATATGAAGATCTACAAGTATGATTTTATGCGAAGTTGTCTAATATATATGTGAAATTAAAATTAAATATTTTTTTAAAGACAGCACTCCAAGTTAATTTGTTTGATTGTAAATGTAATATTTTTTTTTTAAAAAAAGCGCATAATACTCCTTGATGAGGGTGAAAAGGCGACGTAAATAAGTTTTTGGTTTGATGGCTGATCTTGAGTTTGTCGTCTCTTTGATCACTGAGACTATATGAGACGTAGATCTACAGCTTAATGTGGGTTCCGATACACATGCGCTCTCACCGGGAATCCGAACTGGATCGTTTGCGTCGAAAAGGCGTACGTGAACCTTATAATCACGAAGGAACAGTTTTCACTTCAAGGAGAAATCCCAGTCGGAGGTGACTTGAAAGAGTTTATTTCGGAAGAAAGATTAAATATTTGCATGAACTTCAGAATGGTTAACTTTTTCATGTCTAAAAAACCTATTTAGTTGCGTCTGAACTTTTGGAAAAGTCATTTTGAAGGTAGATAGAGTCTTGAGTGTGTGTGTTTTATAATGTATTTTACAGTGACCTTATTGTTTCTCATAGTCATTCTCTGAAATGAAGTTTTTAAAGTGGCAATTTTAGTCGAAATCTTTTATTTTAAGGTATATGTATGAAATTAAGTTAGAAATCCCCCTTCAGTAGTGTTTGAAGGATTGATCTTAAACGCTTCATTTAACACGTTATCTTTCACCCAGTGCTTCTTCCAGACAAGCTCTGACAGTGCCCCCCGTAATACTGACAAGGAGAAGGCAGAGTTTGGTAAGTGAACTTCGGAGCCATTTTTTTTGGGGGGGGGAGGTTGTAGTGTACATTTAAAGAGTTAATATTACAAACTGAAGAGCGCCATGGCCAAAAATAACGAAGAAAAACAGTCTTAAAGTTTTCTACTCGCAGAGTGAGTAAAATCTGTAACTCATGTGTAAAGTGTCCCGGATTCGATTCCTGTTCGAGTCACACATCTCTTTTTTTTCAACCAATAAAGTAGGCATTTGTAACTATAAGTAAAATATTAATTCATCGTATGTTTATAATGAATAAAACAATAGAAATTTTCAAATCACTTGTAAAATCTTTCAATGTTCCATGTTAACTGGCAAACAAAATTTAATCAATTCCGTAAACATGCTGATATCATGAGTTATATTATGGTTACGACCAGTGGTGTATTTGCGATTTTATTTCGGGGGGGGGGGGGAGCTTTGCCAACTTTGGTCCTGGAAATGTGAAAATTCTCGAAGATATTTCATTTACTTTAATATAGTAAATAATATTTCGGGGGGGGGGGCTTAAGCCCGGAAGCGTCCCCAATAAATACGCCACTGGTTACGACAGTCGTTGTGTATTAAATGTTGTTGACGCTTCCTGTCTACATCTGTTGACAATGTACGAATTACAAAGGAGTTGAGAGGGAAATCCCCTTTGCTAATACTGGATGTTGCTATAACCAAAGGAGATTTCCTCCTCATTTCCCTTGTAATTTGCACACTGTCTACAGATGTAAACATGAGGCGTCAAGAACATTTTTTACACAACGACTGCGGTAACAATAATATTTACGGAATAGATTCAATTTTGTTTCTACCGTAGTTAAAATGGAACATTGAAAGATTTTACAAGTGATTTGAAAATTTCTATTGTTTTATTCATTATAAACATATAATGAATTAATATTTTACTTATAGTTACAAATGGCTACTTTATTGGTTGAAGCAAAAAAAAAAAAAAAAGGTGTATGACTCGAACAGGAATTGAACCCGGAACCCTTTACGCATGAGTCAAAGATTTTTTTTTTCATTTTGCCACGCCGACACTTGGTAAACGTGTGTGTCGTACAATTCATGCAGCGAGTAAAAAACTTGAAGACGGTTTTTCTCCGTTATTTTTGGCCATTGCGCTCTCCCAGTTTGCAATATTAATTCTTTAAATGTGCACTAACAACTCGCAAAAAGTAGCTCAAAGTTTACTTACCAAAGTCTGCCTTCTCCTTGTGAGTGTGCCCCCCCCCCCCGGAACATTAATTCTGAACGAAACAGTGCTTTCACCGATTACTGATTTTTGTTTCTAATCTTGTAGACATATCTGCTGAGGTGGTAGTCATAATTTACGTTTTAGCGAAATATTTCTGAATAGAATTTCGTTCAGACAAAGGATGACTTCAAATCTATACTTCCTACACATTATGGATTACAGGGGATACCTAGTACTTTGCCGTACTATGTAAGGTATGCCGAACAAATTGTTCGTAAGGGGAGTGCACAAGAAAGTAAAAAAGCAGTGTCATCTTAAGACTTTTATTCAAAACTTTCAATTGAAATATAATTCGTTGAGCATTGAGACAATTTTAAACAAATTCAAAATACTTTGATGGATTCCTAATTGCAATTCTTAATTCAGAAATCTGAGGACGTCTATATTCTAAGTGACGAAAATACCAAAGTTTCTTGTCTAACGAGTTAATTGGCTTCCTAGCGTAATTCTTTATTTCTTTTCTGTACACGAAAATACCTATGATATTAATCAAAGAAACTTTTTTCTGACGTAACAAGCAATTATTATAATCACACTTATTTCTAATTTAATATGATGTATAACTCTTGTTATAGATGTTATATCAGCTTGAGAGTTTATACTGTAAAAGTTATAGGAAGAGAGTCCTTAGCTATCTAATGATTAGGCTGCTCTAGAGTGTATTAACTGCTAAGGAGTGTGGGATTAAGCATTGTTCTATTGTTAAATTATTATTTATTATTTAACACTATTTTGAAGAGGGAACATAATTAAATTAACTCTCGCAGAAAATAATAAATATTTTACAAAAACAATTGTTTCAAAAACTTTATCACATGAATGGTAACTAATGAATGTAGGTGTGCAGTTAGCACTGGCGCTTCAAAATCAGAAGTCTCCGTGTTTCAATTACATATATGCCTTCTTGGCTAGAGATTCTCCATCCCATTACGCGGAGGCAGGGATACATATTTTTAATATATAGCCATGGCTGAATTGATAAATATTCTGTTCATTTTTTGTTAATGTTTCAGTGCACTTGGATCTTTTGGTTTATCAACTTTATCTAAAATCTTTTAAATAAATAAAACACATAACGCAATCACCATAATTTGATCCCACATTGAATACAAGAGTGAAGTCAAAACATACTCTTACAAAACATTATACAGCTCAAAGAAGACAGTAAATATAAATTATTTATTCTAAATGAACGTTTAAAATAAATGTGAATACCATATTGTATGTATACTGATAATCAAATAATTTCCCTAATTTCAGAGATTCAGTTATTCAGGTAAGATTGAATATTAGCATGTGCAATCCTTCTAGTTAGTGGTTTTATACAGGGTGTTTCAAAGCAACACCGACAAAATATTTGGGATGTGATTAATGACACCAAGATAGGACAAAAAGTATAGACCAGTCTGGGTGCACAAATGCTTCCTTTCGGAGTTATAGTATGCCAAAAATATGAAAAATGAACTTCAAAGGTCCATAGGTCCAAACCTATGGCACTCACCGTGGTCGGGTCAAGGCTTCACTTAGGAACTATATGTGCTCTCTCCAAATATCCAACTTTCACAATCCTACGGTACTTCCGCAACAATTTTTAGAGAGTTAGTTGGTGAGTACTTCAAATCATATGCCTTTAGCCAAACTCCCTCTATAGAAATTGTTGCGTGAGTACCTTAAGATTCTGAAACATGCATTTTTGGATAACTCGCGTATTAGTTTCTAAGTGAAGTCTTGACCCGACTACGGTAGGTCCCATAGTTTTGGACCTATGGACCTTTAAAATTCATTCTTGTTTTTTCATGTTTAAGGCAGCCTATAACTCCGAAAGGAAACATTTGTAAATCCAGGTTGGTCCATATTTTTTGTCTTGTTTTGGTTCAGGAATCACCTCCCAAACGTTATCGGTGTTGTTTTGAAACATTCTGTATATTTGATACCAATTAATAGGTATGGTTCAGAAGTATGAAAAAGATAATCAAAATTCAGTAAGGTTTATCAAATTTGCTTTGGAAACACGCAAAAATCTAGTTAAGAATTTCAAAAGTACTTTAAGAAATTTATCCTAATTTAGAGATATGAATCCACTTTATTTTAATGGCGTAGAGACTCGGATTCGATTCCCGGTGGGAGCTCATGTGGTTCGGATTCCACGTGAGTTAGTAGGTCCACGTCTAATATAGCCTCGCTGCTGAACGGGACGTTAAACTTAAAGTCAACTCAACCCAACTTCATTTCAAGTTTGGTTATAAATAGGAATTTGTTTAAATTACTTGCAAAGAAAATACGATTTTCGACTATTGCATTTTCCTTTTCATCAGTCAATAATGAAGCCCTACGTTTTCAATGCAAGAGACGTCTTCTTAATAATGCCAAACAATGGTAGTAATTAGGTATCTCTCTTGTATATGATTTTTAATTACGAAGGAATGTTATGTATGAAATTTTGGCGGCTTGGCAGCAATTGTGCAAGGAATTGGTAGGCGTAACAGCTAGTGAGAGGCTAGAGTAGAGGTAGCGTTTCGGCTTTAGGTACTGAGGGTTGCGAGATCGAATCCCACTCAAAGCACATTTTATTTTTTAAAAATATATTTTAGTGATTGCATCACATTTTTTTCTGCATGCTTAATCACATATTCACATAACATTTTATGGATGAAATGTAGCCCTTAAAAGGGCTGTTTAAAACTAAACACGTTCTTAATATGATGTCCAGTGACCACCTGCTTCAACAACCGCTAACATTCGACGAGGCATTCTTTCTATCATTCGACGGACATAGCCCGTGCCATTCGTAGCAAGATCTTCCCAAGCATTAACGATCGAATCCCAGAGCTCATTGGAAGTTCTAGGAACTTCATTAGCCCATTTCTCCCTCAAACATCTCTTTACCTCTGCCCAGACATTTTCTATTGGGTTAAGATCTGCTCCGCGTGGAGGCCAATTGATTACCTCTACATCATTTTGCTCTGCCAGCCACTCTTGGACAACTCGTGACATATGGACAGGTGATCGGTCGTGTTGAAAGTGGATTGCTCCCTCAGGATAACGTTCGCGAACAGATGGCAGAATAATATTCTCCAAGATGAACTTATACTGCGCACCTGTAAGACGCCCATCAACCCTGTGAAGATACCCAAATCCATCTGTAGATATCCAGCCCCAGACAGCCACTGATATGCGTCCGCTGGAACGCTTGTGCCATATGTATCGAGGATCGAACCTGGAACCTCTCTCACGAAAGACACAGACTGGTCCATCATTTGCAGAAGAAAATATACATTCATCGCTGAAAATGACATTTGTCCAGTTCCGATGCATATTTTCCTCTGCAAATTGACGTCGTCGTCTGATGTGTTCCGCAGAAAGAAATTCATTAATGGCTGCACGCCGAGCGAAGAGATTAGCCTCCCTGAGTCGCCTAATAGCTGTTTGACGTGATCCAGGAAAGTCAGCGGCTTGTCGCAGTTGACGCGAATTTGAATGGGGAGTTTCCTTGGCTTGTTCAACCAGACGACGGTCTTGCTCATTTGTGGTAACTCGGCGTCTCCCATTACCACGACGACGAATTGTTTCCCCGGTAACACGATATCTATGTGCCCACCGCTGACCAGTTCTAGGGTGAATGCCTACATGCTCCGCGGCTTGCTTAGCGCTGTAACCTTCGTCAAGAAGCGTTATGAAACGAATTCTTGCTTCCTCCATGACGTCTACCACTCAAATGTAAGGGAATGTCTATCTAAAAGAAATCCCATGTATTACGTGGCATTTACTAGACACGAACTCCCTTTTATCAAATTTTGATTGGTTGTCATATCAGATATTTGGTAGTGTGAATTGAGTCCTTACTTAATAGCCCTACAGTATCACACGAAACACAGCCAGAGGCTTTTTCTTTCAGCTTTACCTTTGAATGTGCATAATGTAACTTGTATTCTCCAGGCGTTTCAATAACCCAACACACTTAGCTTCAGAACTAGTAACAGTATATATGTATATACCTCAGTTTCATTCAATATACCTAGAATACTTCTTCGAGCACCGAGGTTATATAAGACGTAGACTTACAGACTAGCGTTTAATTTGAACAAATGCACATTCACCGATAATCGAATCAGGCCCGTATCCAGGGGGTCTAGGGGGGACGGCACCCCTAAATTTTTAGCTGCCCCCTAAAAGTTTCACGGTAGGCTTGCAAATGAACTATAATATGGTGATGAACTATAATATGGTTGGATCGGGCCTCCCCTAACTTCAGCCGGACCCCCTTTACATTTTTGGGCTGGCTACCGGCCTGAATCGAATCCAAAGTACCCCCATTCCTTTCACAAGGATACCCCTTAGCCGCAAGTGAACGCAACATTCCTTTAAATTATATATACCAGAACCACTTTAAATCACATATAGACCCGATTTCATTCATTTTTAATTTTCTTCGTAACAATAAATCCTATTTAATGTATGTATACAATTTACCGGTAAAATAAGTACAACTGAAATAGGAAATAGCGATGGCCAATTCCAGAACTTTTTAGTTCCCGGAATCCGAAAAGTAAAATCGGAAACATTCTAGATTTCGGAAAATTCCGATTTTGGAAAAAAATCGGAATTCGAAAAAATCCGGATTTCAGTAAAATTCCGATGTCGGAAAAATTTCGTATTTTTTCCGAAGTCCGGAATATTTCTAGATTCCGGAATTGTTCCGACATCGAAATTTTTCCGAAATCCGGAAAGTAAACTTACCGATTCCGGAAAATAAATTTTCTGGATTCCGGATCGCGAAAAATTTTGGCCCTCGCTAGGAAATAGTAGGCTGTAATCTATATATCAAGGGTGCATTTCGTGCTTGTGTTTTAACCTGCATCTGATTGCTTCAGAGAAAAACGTAAAATTTCTACATTTATTTCTTTAATAGCAAAGATGTCCGTTCATTGTACGGGAAGAGTAGTTTTATTTGAAAAATATTTTGAAGGTTGTTTGGACCTTCTTTCTCCTCTCAGAATGCGTATTTGAATTGAAGTGAACT
This sequence comes from Thermobia domestica, assembly GCF_964235325.1. Taxonomy (NCBI): domain Eukaryota; kingdom Metazoa; phylum Arthropoda; class Insecta; order Zygentoma; family Lepismatidae; genus Thermobia; species Thermobia domestica. The sequence continues at coordinate 92,799,056 of NC_137470.1, forward strand.
GATGAAAACTAAGCTCGACTCAAGTGCTTGCTATGTGCACAAATTCATTTCAAATGGCTGAGTCGTTTTTCGTGGTGAAACAGAAAATATCGATGCAATTTTATACTGTTTATTGAGAAAACATAGAGGAATAGTTGCGCTTCATCCTAAAAGCGAAATTTTCGGAAACTTTGGATCTTGTGTCCATCGAGTTTTAATAAGGAGTTTATTTACCAGATTCCATATTCCAAATCAGTCCATATTCGTGATATACTATATATATATTGCATAATTTTTAAACCGACTATCCCCCCAGAACATTTTAATGAAATGGACATGACAAAAGCAATGTCGAGTTAACTGTTTATAACTTCAATTTAAACACTTAAGAAATTTTCCTATCATGATGAGACTGTATTGTATTCGATTGTGAAAAAAGTCATGGTAGAAATTGCTCCTTCCTTACGTGAAAACGGAATTGTTCAAAATACTAGAACGAGTGCCTATATATTTTAAATTAGGAATATATACGGTGACTTTCATATTCTTAACTTAAAGATCTCGTAAGATACTCTATTTTTATGTATACTTTGGATCATGTTTCCCTCCTTAGTATATGTGTTCGTCCTTATTAAAGTAAAATAAATAAATAAATGAATAAAACATTGAAGTGGAAGACAGTGCTAACTATGTCTAGCTATTATCATGTTACTTTCATTAAAATATGTTTGCTAAAAGATTAGAGATATTCAAAATGTATGCCAAAAATATATCTTGGGAATCACTCAAGTTTAACAGATGAAACTCAGTATATAAGTTCCTTATTAAATCTAAGCTGGTATGAGTCCCAGCGCTTTTGAACATTTCGATTTATAAGTATGAGGATATCAATTTACATATTATTCTAGTTTCCCATAGTCTGTTCATAAAATAACCAAATTTTAAAAAGGTTACATCGTTTAAAATGAATTTGTGACTTGCGTCTACCTGAGTTTTTATCATCTCACTTTAATTCATAGGGGCGTCCTAAAGGGGGAAGAGTCCCCAAATATACCTTTCAAATATGTTCCATACATGTCGTCTTCCCGTGACAAGAACCGGCATTTCAACTAGTATATTGCGTAAATGAAATCAACCTTGACTATCGAAATCGAAACGAAAAAAATAAAAGAAGAATTTTAGGAATGATCCAAAAAATGAATCAAAAGATTGCGATCTTGGCCAATAACTAGTTTCTTAATCAAGGGCACAAAATTTTTGAATGGTCCCTAAATCAAGTGATCGTATTTTCGACAGAATAAGCACATTACACTGAGTTATGTGATAGTTTGGGTTTGGCTACACTATATGTAGAACTCCAGATAAAGGTGTAGAAGAAAAATTTTGATTGAATGAAATATATTAGTTTTATTTTCAGGGGTCACAACATTTATAAGCAGTAAATCGACTTTTCGTTTTTTTTTTTTTTTTTTTTTTTTTTTTTTTTTTTTTGCGAAATAAGCAAATGATACTGAGTTGAATGATAGTATGAGTTTGGCTACACTATATGTAGTTCTCCAGGTATAAGGCGTACAAGAAAATTTTGCCTAAAATATATTGAATCTTTTGATCCAATAAAACAAAAATGTTAAGATAGGTAATTTTTAACAATGTTCTGTAATTTTTTACTTTAATTAACGCGCGTATATTAAAGGCGATAAAGGATTAAAAAATTATGCCAATAATAAAATATCTCAGAGCCTCTCAAGTTACGGCCGTGAAACTCGATACAAATGTCTTATTATAAATAAATAGACATATATCCTAACATTTTCAAAAATTCCAACTTTAAGAAGTAGTAGACGGGATTTCTTCAATTGTTTTATTCATCTATTATTTATTTATCAATTATTTTGTTATCTATTGCATCATCACAAAAAACATTACAACCGTTTCAAATTAGTTTTTAAACATAATTATCAACCTTTTCGAACTAAGGCTTTATTATGTTACTTTCGTCTAAAGTCCATAGAGAAAGAGGGTGGAAAAATTTATGCTTAAAAAACAGTAACTCACAAGAATAATAAGGGGAAAGCAGACTTTGGTAAATGAATTTCGGGTTCATCCTTCGCGAGGTAGGAGTGCATATTTAAGTGTATATATTACAAACTGGAAGAGCACAATAGCCAGAAATAGTGGAGAAAACGCGTCTTAAAGATTCCGACTCTCGCATATGATACCACGCGTAAAGTTATCAAGTGACGACGTGGCAGAGTTAGGAGCATCTACGACCCCGTGCAAATGGTTCCGGGTTGCATCCTCGCTCGATTCAACTTTTTTGTTTTTTGCTTTAACCAATAAACTAGCCATAAAATATTAATTCACCATATGCTTATAATGCATAAAACAATAGAAATATTCAAATCAGTTGTAAAATCTTTCAATGTTCTGTGTTAACTAGCAATTAATTGTACCCTATTCCGCGTTGTATATTGATATCACGCATTATATTATGGTTAGCACAGTCGTTGTGCAAAAAATGTTCTTGTCGCTTCGTGTCTATATTTGTGAACATTGTGCGAATTACAAGGTTAATGAGGGAGAAATTCCCTTTGGTAATACTGGATGTATGCTGTAATCAGCGGCGTCATTTCAGACTTCAATTGAGGGGGCAAGAGCACCACCGACATAAGGCTTTCACGTTTAGTTCTAGTGTATTAGTAGGCAATCGATTAAAGGATATTTATTCCTCAAACTCTTGAGGGGTAATTGCCCCTCCTGCTCTCCCTAAATGACGCCCCTGGCTACAACTGTCATACTTTGCCATGCTATTGTCGTCTGAAGTACAATTCATCCTCCTTTGCAAATGTCCGGTCAATTCGCACACTGTTTACAGATACGACACGAAGCGTCAAGAACATTTTTTACACAACGACTCTGCTAACCATAATATAACTCCGGGCCGCGGTGACTCATTCGTGCTCGTGCTTTCGAGCAGTTCAGATCGCAAAGCCTGCTGGGAGCATACTTCATACGATTTTCACACATTGGTAGTGTGGTGAACTTAGTGGCATCTTTTTCTTGCCTATTTAGGCTCGTACGTTTAATATTTGTAGTGATTCCAATTTCTGTGTCTAGAGAATTTGAGCGTCATGTCTTATAAGAAAGAATTACAATACAAATTCATGTTTGATAAGCGTTATCGAAGTTCTCGACCTAATTCCAGTCAAGTGTACCAATGGCTGTTGGAGAAGTTTCCTCGCCTGTTTGACCAGATTTGTGCTCTTCAACTTCATGAAGAAACTTTTAGTATTTATATTAAGTTTAAATCAATCAAAGATTATGACCAGTTTGCCTCGACAGTGCCTGAGACTGTGACCTTTCATCACATGGACGGTAACGTAAGTACAGTAAGAATTTTGCCCGCAGAAGACCCTGTGAAATTGGTGAGAGTTTATGATTTTCCATTGGAAGCTCCAGTGCAATTATTGGAAGAACATTTTCGTGCCTATGGATTGGTAAGGCGAGTAGAACGACAGTATTGGGCGGCACCGTTTCCTACAGGCATTGACAGTGGTGTACGGGTCATACATATTGAGCTAACTAAGCATATTCCCTCTAGATTGATCGTCCAAGGTTACAAAGTGAATGTTTCATATGAAGGTCAGCCAATTACTTGTTTTTTTTTGCCAGAGCACGTCGCATACCGTGTCTAATTGTCATTTGAAGAAGAAAAATAGTACTATGGGGGGTAAACCGACCCCGCCGCCAGTGGTTATGACTGAATTGGGGAAGGTATGGCGATCAAATCCGCTTCCGGCTTCTTCCGATCATGTAAGTGACGAACCAAGTTTATCTAAGACTGGGTTTGCAAAGGATAACAGTGTTCCCGATGAGTCTCAGTTTCCTGCTTTACCAACGAGTTCCGTCGCGCCTTTACCATTACCAACCATGTCGTCAGTATTGGAGGAGAAAAAAAGCTTGGTGTCTGAGCAACATCCCTCCGAGTCGTCTCTGGTCTCTACGATACATTCGGAGAATCTCAAGAATGTAGATGTGCCCATGTGTCCAAGTGAACCCCCCCCCCCTCGCAGGGTCTCGATCCTCTTAGCAATTCCGTTATCTCACCCAGTGCTACGATGATTGCCGTTGATCCGGCTTCCCAACAAAAACGCCGAAGGGTATCTAGATCGACTACAAAAAAGAAAGAACATACAGCTGTTGTTGGTGTTTCTCAAGGTGCAATACAGTTCAAGTCACGTGATCACAGCCTCAAAAGCCGTGCAACGTCCGATTCCGAGATATAGCGTGCCTGCATTGTGTGTTTGTTTTTTTCTCTTTTGCGCCTTCAGTTCACGAGTGTTTTTTTAGTTGCATTGAGTTGTGTGTTTAGCAAGAAGAAGCTTTCTTTTTCCAGTTTTTATGTGTTATACATTTCTTGTCTACTGCAGTGTCTTTCTATGGGCGTTACAAGTAAGTTTTTGTTTGTATTGCTGTTAGTGTTTTTGTGTGGAAGTATGGCGCAGATCAATGCTTTTACTTTAATTACTCTCAACATTAATAGAATTAGTTCTGCACAGAACTTAGTGTTATTACAACAATTTATTGAACGGAATCGTGCAGACGTTTATTGTTTAACTGAAGTAACTTTTCATACATTTGACTTTCTCTCTGACTATAATACTATAGTGAATTCCGAAAAAACCACTGGTGTCGCGATGTTAGTACGAAAGGGTCTACATTATGATAGGGTTATGCTATCTCCGGATGGGAGAGCCATCCATTGCTATATTAACGGTATATGTATTATTTGTTTATATGCCCCTAGTGGTTTTCTTAAAACACGAGAGAGGGAAGATTTTTTTTCCAGTGTCATTCCATCGTTAATACCTCCCGGTCTTACTTATTGTTTATTTGCCGGCGATTATAATGCGGTGATCGACGCACGTGATTCGCTCACACCATCACCTCCCTGTCATGCCTTAGTTGAGTTGGTGAGAGTTCTTCAGCTCCATGATGCTCTTCTAGCATCTCACTCTAAGCATGCAATGACGTACACCTGTACTACGACACGAAGTCGCTTGGATAGGATTTACGTCGATGCTCGCTTAAGTAAGGCTGTCCTCGCTGTCCACACAAGGCCTGTATCGTTCACAAATCATGCAGCTGTCTTAGTTCATTTTAAGCTGCCTTTTTTTCTTCCGGCGGGAAGGGGACGTTCCTTCTGGAAAATCAACAACGAAGTGCTATTAAGAGAAGACACTGTTGAAGAGTTTACCGAGCGTTTTAAGTACTGGCGTAAAATGCAACGTTATTTTCCAACGGAGGTTGCGTGGTGGACTACTTATTGTAAACCCAAATTCCGTAGTTTCTTTCAATGGAGAGGGAAATTGTCCCAACAGCACGATCGTCAGCTACATGAGTTTTATTATAGGGCACTATGTGACCTCTGGGCTGCACAGCCTTCCCTACTTAATCTGGCTTGTATTAACGATATTAAAAGTAGAATGCGTCAAATCGATACTCGAGTATCGTTGCAGGCGTATTTTTCAGACGATCTATATCATTGTTTTCCGGAAGAATCGTCTTCCTTGTATCATGTGGATCGCCTTTTTCGACAGCGACGAGCTACATGTATTGAATCGTTAGTATTGGCCAACGGCGATACCATTTCTGACCCTTTACAGATTTTACAAGAATTTACGCAACACTTTATAGCCTTCACGAGCGCATCGCATTCGGATTTTCTTTTTGCTCCTGAGTTTCTATCAGCCATTCCCCAGAGGCTGCCTGCAGAAGCTTGTCAGGCTCTATTGCGCCCAATTACGGCTGACGACATCTTGGCGGTTCTCAATAAGTCTAAGGGACGTAGTTCTCCCGGCATAGATGGCTTGAGTGTATCTTTTTACCGTCATTACTGGCCTATTCTTCGTGGTACCCTTGTGACACTTTTTAATTCCTGGTTGTCTAATGTGCCCTTTCATTCTAATACTGCGGTTGTCGCTCTTATACCCAAATCGTCCAAGGCGAAGGTTGTGGCTGATTACCGCCCTATCTCTTTATTGCCAGTTGATTTGAAATTATTTATTAAAGTTCTTACAGCCCGATTACGACCTATCATACAGAAACTTATCAGTCCGTATCAAGCAGCCCTGCACGAATCGAATAACATTCAATTTACCCTTCGTACTCTTCGAGATCTCTTTGCATACTTTCAGTCTCGCGGTGTCCCAGCCGGAGCGTTAGCAGTAGACCTAGAGAAGGCTTATGATAGTGTCGATCACAATTTCCTTCGTCTAACCCTCGACGCTTGGGGTTTTCCCGCAGCTTTCTGTCAAGTAATTTCGAATTTATACACCACCGCCACGTTTCGTCTCCAAATTAATGGACATCTATCTGACCTCATTCCCTTAAAACGAGGTTTGCGCCAGGGCTGTAGTTTAAGCTCTATTTTGTTTTCTTTAGTTATAGACCCTCTTCTCCATCGTTTGGCGCTAGTGTCTCCCCCAGGCCCTACCCTCTTTACTTGTCAAAACATCTATTGTTTCGCTGATGATCTGACTATCACAGGGGTCGACGCAGTTGCTCTTCAGGGTGTCTTTCCGGTTCTCAAGCGATTCTCGCGTTGCTCTGGCCTTCAGTTTAATGCAAAGAAAACTCAAGTGTTACAATTTCACGGCTTTCAGTTACCCTCTCCTACCCCAGGTACGCAGCCTATACCGCATGTGACATCCTTAACAATTTTAGGGATTCCATTCACGTCCATTCCCACTCCCCATTATGAAGAAGTTTGGCAACCTCTCCTTACGCAAATTCGAGGGTTGTTCTTCACCCTCCGCTTTCGTCGACTTCATTTATGGCATCGCATTCAATTTATCAATATCTACGTGGCAACTAAATTGTGGTATAGGGCTCGGGTATTTCCCCTCCCTGAGATTTACGCCAAAAGATTCGAATCTCTGTTCCTTTGGCACATATGGCGGGGTTACTATTTTCGCATCCCCAGAACTGCCATTTATCTCTCACGTTCCCGCGGTGGTCTCGGTTTAGTTCATATCCGTCTCAAATGTCAAACTCTCTTCATGGCAGATTCCTACGTTGGTCTTTCATCCGTCGATTCTATTACGAACCATTGGTTTAGTTGTTTTTGGCCGGAGTACGCTCACCCTGTCAATCCCCCTTTTATTCAATTTGCCGATCAGTGTCCGAAATATGTTTTGATCTTTATTCGATATTGGATTTATGCCGGGGTGCCTTTGGTCCCTCAGCAGCACAATGCTCACTCATTATATTCTGTGCTCTTCACATTGTCCTCTCAGCCGACTCAGTTACGAGTAGTACAACAGTTTCCACATATAGAGTGGCAGCAAGTTTGGGCTAACATTTGGAACCCAATCTTACCTTCCTATATGCAAGTGTTATGGTTTCAAGTAGTCCATCAACTTACCCCAACACGTGCGCGGCTTTATGCTATACAACGAGCACCTGATGCTTTGTGTACTATATGTCGTTCTGAGGACACTTTGGCTCATCGGTTTACAACATGTGAGGGAGCGCCAGTGATATGGAACGCCTTGCAGGTGATGGTGGGTCGTATCACTCGTCGTCTGAGTGCACAGTTTCACATTAATCATTTGCTTCTGCCGGACTTTCATTTCCCCCCCCCCCCACTAAGCATCGTACAGTGCTTTTCCTGCTAGCCAGCACTTTACTATATTTCCAGCGGCATATCACGTTACTGGATGCACGCACTTACTTTGATTTTCTTCAACGTACACGCCGGAAATGTTATTCTCCGCAGCAGGAAAGGATTTCTTTTAGTAGGTTTTTAGAAGTGCTTTTGTCATGAACTCACGTTCCTCTCTCGTTTTTTTATTATTATTAGTATTCTTATTATTTTTATTATTATTATTATTATTATTATTATTATTATTATTATTATTATTGTTTAAATATGCATTTATTTATTTCTAGTTCTCAGAATTTATAGTTGTAGACCCAGATTTGGTGATTTTTGTATTTATGTCTAGTGCTTTTCTTGTTTAGAGTCAGCTAGTTGAGTCCATTTTGTATTTTTCAAGAAGGTAATAATAAAACTAGTGACTCAATGGTTGAGCGTTCACCTCTGGTGCATGGGGTTTTGGGTTCAAACCCTGCTCCCGCCAAGTGAACTTTGTGCTGGACAAACCATGTGCGTGGGTTTCGTCGGAGTTCTCCCGTTTCCTACCACTTTCTTCATTCCACCATTTCATTAATTTCTCATCTTCACCGTGTCCTTAAGCCTAGCCGGCATAAACGTAAAACTCAAAAATTTCATGTTTTTTCATAATACAACCCGTGGCATCAATATACTAAGCGGAATAGGTTACATTCTATTGCTAGTTAACATAGAATATTCAAAGATTTTACAACTGATTTGAACAATTCTATTGTTTTATGTATTATAAACATATGATGAATTAATATTTTACTTGTAGTTAAAAATGGTTACTTTATTGGTTAAAGCAAAAAACAAAAAAAATCACTCGAGCAGGAATCGAACCCAGGACGCTTTGCACGGGAGCCGTGGATCATCCTAACTCTGCCACGCCGTCACTTGAGAACTTTATACGTCGTGTCATACATGCGCTGAGTTAGAATCTTTAGGACGCCTTTCCTCCACTATTTCTGACTATTGCGCTCCTCCAGTTTGTTATATTAACATTTTAAATGTGCACTACTGCCTCGCGAAGGATGGCCCCGAAGTTCATTTACCAAACTCTGGTTTTCCCATGTTAGTTAACTCTGGCCGGGCTTTTCTCATGTTACTTTCATACAATACATGTTCTAAGCGAGGAAAGGAAATATTAAAAATATACTCCAAAAAAGACTTTCTGATGAATGTCTCATCATAAGGAGATGAAACTCGGCATTTAAACTCCTCCTTACAAATCTGTGACCACGTGATCCATCGTTTTTGGAAATTCCAACTCTAGGAAAGAAAGTAAGGCAACTGCTACAATATTTTAATTTCCCATTTTGTGTTCATAAACTGGCCAAAGTGAGTAAGCATTTTAGCTGTTTAAATTAAATCTAGAAGATAGCAGTTGGATTCACTTGGATCTTTTTCATTTCACTACGCTTGATATGCTATTCTATTGGGGAACAGATTTGAATATTTCGCAAATAATATTTCCATAAACATATTCTTTTCGTTCGATAAATGGCTATTTCACTAGTTGGTACCTGACCTTTAAAGACTGCTCCAGCCTATATTTTTAAACGAATTGTAAATTCTATTTTTGAGTTTTAGAATACACTAGCATCAATTATCTGCTTCGCTGGGGTAAATTAAGAAAACATAGTTCCGCTAGTCAGTCACTTTTTACTATTACTAAAGCGCTCTTTTATATTGGTCATTTTCGATGGTTTTTATATATCCCCCTTCTCTCCCCATGTTGCGGGGCATGGGATCAGAAGTAACACCGTTCATCTCACCAACCTGAAAATCTATAGATTCGCCACTAATATCGGTCATTTTATATCGTATTTATATATCTCCCCCTCCTCCCTCTCTCAAACTGTGGGGCTGAATTTGGATTTAAACAGCATCGGTAGTGTCACTGTTAATCTCAGCTAGCTCAAAAGCTATAGATGACTAATATCGGTCATTTTCGATCATTTTAAATGTCTCCCCTCCTCCTCCCTAAAGTTACACCGTCAAAGTGATATGACAAAAAACATCTCAGGTTAGATCTTCATTTAGGTTGGAAACTTGATCGAGATCGGTCCGGTGGTTCAAGTGTTATTAAGTTCTATTTACTTTAGGTATCCTCTCCCCTCCCTTAAGTTCTACTGTGAAAGTGAAATGATAAAAAAAATCTCTGACCCTAACTTCATCTATGTTTAAAAATTCTACCGAGATTGATCGTTTGGTTCAATAGTTAAGTTTCACTTACTTTTTAACTCCTTCCTCCCCTAATTTTTATCGTCAAAGTTAATAGATACCGGTAAATACCATCCAAGGCGCAAATCGCATCTATGTTGAAAATTTGATCGATATTGGTTGGGTGGTTCAAGAGTAATAAAGTCACAAAGACAGTCACTTTTATTTTCATTTTTTAACATAGGCTATATCTACCCCTGCCCATCCCTTACGTTGCATCGTAAACGTGAAATGGCAATAACATCCCAGGCCCGAACCTATTCTATGTTGAAAGTTTGATCGAGATCTCTCGAGTAGTTCAAGAGTTACTAAGTTTTATTCATTTCCATATATTTCCCCTCCTGCTCTTCCCCTTCCCTAAAAGCTACCGTCAAAGCAAAATGATAAAAAAAAAAAAAAAAAAAAACTACAGGGTGCAATTCTCAGATATGCTCTCAATAGAGTTTTCAGATATACGCTGATGTCAAGGAGGGTCCAAACTAGGCAGAATATAAGCCTTAACAATAATGGACATCCACTGCTTCGGAGGGAAGTCGGAAGTGTTAAGAACCGGCAGCTCCATGTTTTTTGTGTTCGCAATAATGTGTGATTCGATGGATTTCCTCACTGTATATTTCACGTTATCTTCACTTATAAGCGTGAAAGAAAACATTACAACATGCGTTTTCCCGATACGAGAAACCGTGTTGCTGACGATCCTTAACACTTTCGACATCGCGCTAAAGGTTTCTGTGTTCACTGCTATCAGGGCTTATCTTTGCCTACGTTGGACCAATCATAAAGTCAGTCAAATCTCAAAATTCGGTTGATTGTATGTCTGGGAATTTTGCCCTGTATGGAATACTTTGTGCACCCACTGAAAATTAATGAAATATGCATTTCTGGATTGCGTATGTGTGACTTCTTTTACCTGATAAGGACCACCACCCACAATTTCTGGAATTCGAAAGAGGACATATTGAAGTTTTGCTTTTTCGCGATTTTGGACAGCCCTAGCTCTGAAACTATGCACTTTTCCCCACAGGTCCATATGAACTTTTTCTCTTATTTTGATGTAAGGAATCACCTCTTAGAGTTTGTCGGTATAGTTCATTAACACCCTGTATAAAACTCTAGTACTACAAGTAATGGCTGTTCCTTTGACGAAAAGAAAAAAATGTAAATATTAAAAGTAATGGCTGTTTCTTCGGCGAGAAAAAACAAAACACACTTGACCACTGGCGTCTCTGGCATGTAAAATTTGGGGGGGGGGGGACATCAAGGAAAGTGATTTAAATGGTACTACCAAGCCCAACCTGTTTATTATCTTCGATTCCATTTGTTAGCTTTCTGATTACCTTCACGGACCCCTGAGGTATAACAAGTCTGTTATAATCCTTTCATAGCCAGAATATTATATTCCAAATAGTGTAATAATTATTTATATGTTATTCTGTCGTTAGTAAATAAATTAGAATAAAATATTGAATATTTTGTACTTCAAAATATTGAGGTGGACGCGTCCCCCTCAACCCCCCGCCAAAGACGCCCATGCACTTGACGAAGACTCGAGCATGGATCAACTGATTGGTAGATTAGAACGTTATCTACTACGCCACATACTCAGTTGTTTTTTTTTTTTTTTTTTTTTTGCTATACACTTTAAATATCCAGTTTGTGATTTTTGTTTCTGTTGTCTTACCATATAACAGTTTCTCTGCTTTCCCTGCTTCTCACACTATTCGTGTTATTTGTTGTGCAAATTGCATCTGCAAACGTAATATATTTTGTTAATTTACCAGCATCCACAGCTTTTAAAAGTTTTAATGGTCAATTACATTAACTGAACCGATTTTCCCGTATTTTCCATCGCGTCAAGAAGCAACAGATACTATCCTGCGGAGAACATGCATTTTCTTATGTGACAGGCAATACCTATCCCGCCCTGAGTGCCATTACTTTCTTCTACACCTTTTCCCTTGGTTCGGATCAACTTCGTGTCCCTTCGTGTGCTACGAAGAAAACCGAAGGGTCGCGGCCGACAGTTTCTCTTCAAGCTATCGAGTAAGAGTGATTGAATCATATAATTGTATTTTATTTATTAATTTACTAAACACATTTCCGATATAGCAAAAATACCATTATTTTTATAAAATGTTTATTATTTTCATGAAGCAGAGAGAATTTTCTACTTGGCTTTAGAACTATCCCTACTAATTTTTAATCAACATCTAATATTTTACGTTCATTATTTCTGTGTATTATCTGAATATTTCTTGCAGAAACTATGTTTTATTTAATTACTGTTTTATGAAAGTTTAGTCATATGTTAATTAAAATTTCACTATTTGTAAGTTTCTCATTTCGGTTATGAAAATGATTATAATTGAAGCTTCCACTTTTTATAAAATTCTTGACAGTTTTAATGTTTTAAGGACATAATTCTAAATTATTTGGAAATATTCAAATAAACTAGAATGAAGAGAATAATACAAAGGAGCATTATTAGAACAAAACATTGTTCCTTAAGGAATTCACAGAATCAAGCTTTTCTAAAAAAAAAAAAAAAAAAAAAAAAAAAAAAAAAAAAAAAAAAAGTTACTCTAGGGTATGGGATTCGAAGTGATGATCGTGGAAAAATAAAGTATGTAAAGAAGAAGCTTAAACCGACTACTCTACAAAGGCACGGTACGGATGACACCTTGGTAGATGTATGTAACGAAACCACTAACACAAAATGTCTGATCGCTTCGCACATTTTGTAGCTTATTTCTATTTAGTCGTTTGTTTAAATGTAAAATGCTTAATAGCAATGATTGTTAGAGCTGTGCCACATGTATAGTAACTAATCTTATGACAGATTTACGTTGTATTTCTAACAAAGCATAAAATTCCCTCCCTCTTTGTAAATTTCGCTGCGCGTTTGCCACGTTTACGAAAATGGAACTTAGAATTTTTCGATGAAAGTTTCGGAGATTTCTTTTTTTAATTATAACTTGCTTATTTCTTAATTTTTTATTGAAATATTTTTTGGAAACATGTGTTTTGTTTTTCTGCTTATTTCAAAGAAGAAATGTGACATTTTCTATCACAAGAAAGAGAGTTATTTCTATTTATGTAATTTCTAAAGACATGCGACAACAATTTTGGACACAAGTGTACATATACAGGTTACTATCATGTAGGGGACTACTTCATTGCTTCACATACTAATTTTTGTGGATGTACCACAAAGGGGGAGGAATGGCCTCCAATATCTGATGAAAAAATTGATGAAAAATTTAAAAAACGAAATTCATCCTCCCTCTTTCGGCAGTACATAAATACCCCCTACATACATAAAATGTAGGGATGGGCACGAGCGAGTTCGAGCGAGTTTTCATTGAGACTCGACTCGAAACTGACATCATTGAGCTCGACTCGAGGACTCGGCTCGAAAAATTTCCTCCAACTCGACTCGAGCCAAATGCTGTGTGTAGTTTAAGTACTTTCTTCAAGTATCCTACATAGATAATATAATTATTATCAATGATACTTACTATTACTACAACTTATTATTATTATTATTATAACAACACCAGCGTGTATAAACATGAATGATAGGCGGTTTGTATCTGAATACTAAAACTAGTTGACAGTTGACCTCGGAAAAGGTGAAGTCAAGGAGGCAAGGACATCGTTCACAAGGTTCTGGGTTTCAGTTCCGAAGGAGCAAGTAACCAGGCTCGAACCAAAAATCGTTTCAAGTTAAGACTGCGTCGGCCAAACATGTTCAAACTTGATCAGCTCGGGTTCTCAACGGTTCTAGCGACTCGGCTCAAAGCTCATTCACTATCGAACCGAGCCAACAGCTCACCCAACCGAGCCGGCTCGAGCCGATGGCTCACCTGAGCCGAGTCGGTGCCTCATCTCAACCGAGCCGGCTCGAGCTGCTCCTCAATTGAACCGGACTGAGCCAGTTAACATCACTACCTGGGTTGGACTTCTACTTAGGCTCAAAAGTTAGATCGTGCAGGTCTCAGTCTTGGTGGTAAGGACTACAGTATACCGGTGTTTACACTGGTGCTCACATTTGAGGCTGTCTCGTTATAAAAATCCACAGTCGTCCTGTTAATCGAGACGAGACGAAATGCGAGCAGTGTCCCATCTTCTGAGCAACACTAAAAATGTTCCATATTACTGCTTACATTTCTTATGACTTTCGCTTTCCAGTCTAATCAGGCCATGATTTCAAAACGAGTTGAAACGAGCTAAACGAGCGAGCTGTTTATCAAACTCGACTCGACTCGAAACTCGACCTCAAAACAGTGACTTAGTTCGAAATTCGACTCGAGAAAATTACCACTGACTCGACTCGAAACTCGACTTGAATTTGCTTCGAGTATCGAGTCAAGTCGAGCTAAAGCTAATGCTACCCATCCCTAATAAAATACATACTAGCGGAAGGCTTCATTCCTCAGGAATACTTTGGTACCAAATCATCTTTCTAGCTTAATTAGGGGCTGAGCTATTGATGTTTGTTGTAAAAATAAATGTAATTTACGTCAAAAAACGGAAACTCCAAAAATTGTCTAACTTTGCCCCCTCCCTGCTCCCCCATATAAGCAAGAAGTACAAATACACGATATTACCATGTAGTGGCCTACTTCATTGCTTCATGTACCAATTTTTATGAATCTACCCCCAAGAGGGGGAATGGCTCCCAAAAAACCGTTTAAAAAGAAACAAAAGAACACGATATTTAGCCTCCTCCCACCGCCACATGGTACCACCTCATAGATAAGATGCACACCATCGGAAAGCTGCATCCTTCAGGAATAAATTGGTTCCACAACCATCTTCCAGCCTTAATTAGGGACTGAGCCATTGAGGTTTAAAGCCCTGAGACAGAAGTTGCGTCAATGGGCGTTTAAAGATTAAGAATGCAGACGACCAGTAGAACGTAACACAAAGAAACTACATATTCAGTGAACAGAAATTGGGAAAATCCCGATTTCTTTCTCCGGAATTGAACATTTGGACGGATCGAGATTAGGGAAGTTCCCGAAATTTGATCTAACGGTTGAATATAGATGGCAAGCAATACCTGTGAGCCTGTAAAAATGGAATATATATATATATGCCTAATAAGATTATTGTTTTAAACAAAATAAACATTTTAAACATTTTTTTGTTTAGAAAAAAAAAGTTTTAAACATAAAAAACTTTTTTTTTTAAAGTGTAAAGGATACGGACAGAAAGAGATCTTAGTACCAAACGTGATTTATCGTGATGAAATGGACTAGTTTGTCATTAAAAAACTAAAGTAAATTATTGAAGTTGACTTCTCTTTAGCTTTTAGCTAAAAAAAAAAAAAAAAAAAAAAAAAAAAAAAAAAAAAAAAAAAAAATCTTTATAAGACTATACTTTATAAGGCAAGGTGTGTGATCATACCCACAAATTTAGCTAGGGAGTGAAAGATAATTGTTTATACAAACATTTCACAGGTTTAGGTGCGTGAAACACCAATACAGCATGGTCTCGCTTATCCGATCTTCCTTTGTTCCACATACCGTATGATCCGACATATCATTGCAGATAGCACCAATCGGCAAGAAAAACTGCAAGTTGTGGTCTTAATCTATTTTTAATGCTCTGGAGTCTATCGCCTAGCGCGCCCGTCTACACCTTGACTCATATGTCTATCATTCAGTGCAGACACGTATCCAGGTTTTCTATTCGGAGGGGGCCCAACACGAATCCTCGTAAGCACGTAATTCTAATGTTTTAAAAATATCAATAATAATAATATAGCTCGCGACAAAACATAACCAATTTTTTCCTCGAAGGTCAAGATCTAAGGGTTTACTTGTCCCTACCATAAATCCTTCATTCTAACTAGATTCCGGCGTTGCCGCTCCAACTCAGGTAGAACTGTATTAAGCTCTCAGTATGGCTAACCTCATTACGGTTATCATTGTAGCCAAAGCCCGTGCAGACCTCGAAACACATTACCCCACAGAAATGAGTGTCATAAGTTCAGGCCTTCTAAAGGCTGTTGCGCCAGGAATTTAGTTATCATTATTATTATTGCTAATAATATGTAATATTAGTAATAGGCTTAATAAAGATTCTGCCTGTTTATCTGCTCTGCTTGTAAGTATATTATTACTAACTTTAAGATATAGTTATACAGGTCAATATATAATTGATCAGTTTATTTCTAAAGTGATTCGTCACGTATATAAAAACTGGACAAACTACAAATTAGGATACTATACACAGGAAATTAATAATGATAGCTTTATTACTCAGATATTAATCTGCATACATTAATATATATGAGGATTTAGGTACTTAATAGAATGCTTTTTAATCATTTCTTTTTTTTTTAAAGAAAGTTTTAAATTGTCATTATAGGCAGATGGCCTGTCGAATACTACTACTACTACTACTACTACTACTACTACTACTACTACTACTACTACTACTACTACTAATAATAATAATAATAATAATAATAATAATAATAATACTAATAATAATGCTTTCCCAGGACATTGAACAAAGTTATCATGTCTTGCAAAATATTTTTGATGGAGACAAAGATCATGTTGTCATCGAGATAGATCAATCGTCCTCAGAAACTGAGGAAAACGAAAACGAGGACATGTTTTGAACTCTTGAAGTGTTAAGTTCCAATTGTTTATTTTATCTATTTATGTGAGAATTTTCAAAATAATGTTCAATCATGTCTGATATAGTGCTTTATGTGAGATTGATTCTAAGTTGCATGAAGGGTATAAACAAATAATAATAATAATAATAATAATAATAATAATAATAATAATAATAATAATAACATTTATAAAAGACTAACATTAGTGCATCACGCTAACTCCTAATAGTAAATCACGTTGATGCTCATTGCAATAATATAATGCAATAATTTAGATTTGAGCATTTATATTTATGTATCCGCAAATTCGTTGGTCGGCTACCTAAAAAAAAGAAAGAAAAAAAAAGTGAATGCAAACAATTAGAGCTCTTAAGTATTGACTTTAACCTATAATTAGTGCTTGAAATTTTCGGGTAAACTGTACCCGCCCGATACCCATTGCGTTTGGTTTACTCGATCCTTAGACCTGATAAACCCGTTTGACCGTTGTTTGGCCTGTTTGGACCGTTTGAACCGATAGACTCGTTATGAGTTCGTACATGATAATTAGAACAATTTGTATT
This sequence comes from Thermobia domestica, assembly GCF_964235325.1. Lineage (NCBI taxonomy): Eukaryota > Metazoa > Arthropoda > Insecta > Zygentoma > Lepismatidae > Thermobia > Thermobia domestica. The sequence continues at coordinate 92,816,139 of NC_137470.1, forward strand.
ATGATAATAAAGTGAAACAACACATCATTTACAATAATGACAGACTAAGCTTGTTTTCATAAAAACGGGATTATCAGGTCATCCCTATTCATACGGTTCAATCGGGCAAACCCGATTCATACGGGTAAAAATACAATATCGGTCCAACGTGCGGTCCAGTTTCTATTCTATTTTCCGAGCATTACCGCAAATGCACAGTAGCCCGAAATGGCTCGAACGTAAAAACTATCATATTATTATTATTATTATTATTATTATTATTATTATTATTATTATTATTATTATTATTATTATTATTATTATATTAATAGAAGAGAAAATTACTTGTTGAATGACCTGTACGTATTTTATCCTTATATTAAATGGTTATTCTGGTTTTATGTATCTGCTTATTGATTTGCAACACTCTGAAAGAATAGTTCGAGACTTCATTGTTTACCCTGGAGACAGGGAGAGCGGCTAAGCTTTTGTAATACCGGCAACATCCAACTGGTTGACAAACCGCACGTGGCCGCTAACAACCATATGACAGTTTTACTGCTGATAAGAAAACTTGGTTTAGCTTTGAAAACCACTATAATAATAATAATAATAATAATAATAATAATGTAACAGTTCTGTATTTCTCTTAAACTTTTTCCTATTTTTCATTGATAAACCGGTTTACTTTGGAAACTGCATTATAGCACAAACGAAATGAAACATATTTTCGAGAGAAATGTAGCTAAAGAAAACTGTCTGCTACGTATATGACATAACAAAAATAGCAAGAAGACATCGAGTGTATCGTTCTAATATATTAAAGTTAAAAACAGAACGGAAACGAAATGCTAATCCTGTTTAAAACTGTTCTTTAATTCCACCTAGTATAATGGCATTTTTCAACATTAGTTTAAGCATATTTGTTCCAAAATAAACATCGGACAGCTTGACAACAATATCTTTCGGGTCTTTAACGATTTTGAGCAACAAAGTAAAATATGTAGATAATGTTGCTACCACTCCCAAATTTACCGGTATTAGCCATAATTTCCAAGAATTTATATTTATCCAAACTGAATTCAAAACATTCTTCATGAACATAGTCAAAGTGGTTGTCAGCCTCCGAGGATGTCTCTACTTCCGTCTTATTGTGTGTTATAGAAGAAAAATCTCGTCCAGTTCTTTACCGGGAGGTAATGTGCCTAAGATCGATGACACATTCCCGCGCTGGATGGCAATGCTGATACGTTGGAAAAGGAATGCAGTAGCTCGGGGGTCACCAGTTTTGATTGCTATTCGATGACCAACTTCATTAATGAAATTAGATCCTTCGTGACCCCAAGACCCACTGGTTTCTATTGCTACTGTTACAAACCAATATTTGTCCAACAGGTTTGAGTATTTTAGTCTTTTGTCTGATTCTCTGTGAGCGGCGACGAGACCTGCCTGAATTGAAGAATGGGATAAGTTCGAAGGAGCAAACGTATCAGAACATGTGAAATCCCAGACTAGTGCTTTTCCATTTTTCCACGGTACCCAGGTCATGCCATCAGGCCTTTTACCATCAGAGCGTCAACAACCATTTGGTTCTTTCATTGAAGGAACTCCCGCTGAAACGAGGGCTCTACAAATAATGTCGTTTACAATATGATGTCGAGATTGTCTTCCCGCACTTTTTTTTACATGAAAGACCATGTAATCCTTTATTATCAACATACGCGTTGCAAGCAGGACAAAAGTGAGGCTCACAAATATTAGCACCTAAGCGCAGAGCTGTAGCAATACGAAAACTCTCATTAGAAAGGTGTAGGCCGAGTGTGTATGTTCTTAGAATTATAACACGACAACAGCACATTGCCCAAAGTTTGGACACTGACTCCAAGTAAACTGAATTATAAAAGAATCTCAAAAGGGTAAAAGCAAGTTTATTAAAAAGTGCTTGAGTTTCGGAGGGGGATAGCCCTCACGCTGGATACGTCCCTGATTCAGTGCAGTGCATTTATTTGTTATAAAACATGATTATAAGATGCGTAATATGTAAAATTATATAAGTTTTACTTTTAATAGGTCTTTTCTCAACATATCCATATTATCCGGCGTTCTGCTTGCCTGCTTATGTCGGATAAGCGAAACTACTGTATTTCCAAAGCGAGCATATAAATGAACTAGAATTGTATCGTCCTAGAACAGACAATAGTGTGAAATGCTTATATTAAAAGGCTGAAAAAAAAAAGCATAAGTATTGTTTTGGGAGCGGGAGAACAAATTAAAAACAATTCAATATATTTCCTAGGTATCAGATCTTATCGTGGCGATGTGTATTCTTTTATAAACATAGTTTTAAAAGCCATACCATTCGCAATGTTCCTAAGGAAATCAAAAGAAAAACTCCTATGTGCCTCTTGTGGCAAAGCGGCTTAAGTGCATGGTCCGAAACCGATTCCCACGTGAACGTATAGATAGAGTTCCCATATTTCAAAAATGCAAATCCGGGACGCTACTAAATTACGAGAATCCTTGAAATGCTTAAAATTGAAAGAAATGTTGAGTACTAATTTACTTTCCTCCATTAGATAGAGTTGTTCAAGTATTACGTTATCACATTTTTATTCATTTCACTAGATCTTCTTCCAAGGGCGCCGATTTCTCTGTAAATTGGGGGGGGGGGCTTTTCAAATGCAGAAGATATATATATGAGGATTTTAAGACAAATTGCACTCAAATTATGCCAAATATTGTATATTCATAAATACAAAGGGGGCCAACATGAGCTCTGGAGGGGCCGGCCCCTTCCAGGATCGGCGCCCTTGCCTTCTTCCTAGTTAAGCAAACGTAAGCAGATGATTTACTCCCTCCCCCTGGTAAGCAAAATTGTTTTTTTTTTCCTCAAGATCTGTTGTGTTTCGTGAAGTAGCAGGAATTTCCTGATTACTTAACCATCTAAATGAAGGTTTTCACTTAGAGCCATCCCGTCGATTCGCGTTGCCTAGGACTAAAATAAATTAAGGGTCAATAATGAAGATGAAACTTCCATATCAAACATGAAGAGACATGTGGATTGGAGAACTTTCTTTGTTCGAACTTTGATTTTTTCAAATCCGTGATGGGAAATTATATTATGAGTACAATTTTCGAAATTAATAGTATACAATCGTAAAATTATCTTACAAAACGATGGTTTATTGCAAAATACTTTGACTCAAAGAATAAATTACAAGTAATAAACTTGTTACTTTTCCTGAAGAGTCTAAGTCGTGAATGAGACGGAAGCTGTCGAGCGTAGTGCTTGGAACGATTGCCTCACTTGTTCTACCTTCCCGTGGCGCAGTCTTCATTTGACTTGATCCTAAACGGATTATTCAGAAGTCGAAGTCGGAAGATGTTTCCTATTTTTCAAAAACACACTGGGTCGATTACAATCTGCCTCACTCGTGAGGGGAAAATCCCATGCCGTAAGCGTCGGTGGACCACCGATAGGCAACTAGTGACATGTTGCCAAAAATTGGTCCCACTTCCGTTTTGAAAATTATACCACCACTGGCAGAGAAGCGACGGAACGCCAACGAACCACAAAATTATTCCCCTAAAATACGTTAAATCGCCTATATGCGTAATTTCTTTGCATCAAGATGAGTCTAAAAACACTTTTAAAAAATAAAACGAAAGTGCCCTGAGCTGGGCGTGAACCATCAACCTTAGGGTTACTAATTGCGTGTTCTTCCGAATTCGTCACGGAGGCGATTATGAAGACACAGCTTGTAGAGTGATAAATCGTTGAAGTCTTTTTAATATTTCTAATCAGAGTGCTTCTTTAACCGTGTATATTTGAAGACAACTGTTCGGAATCAAATCAAATGCACTCGTCATGTAATTTTATAAGAAAATGGCAAGCGTCTATTTATTTTTTCATAGTTCTCCCATATTCACTTGCTAGTGATCGGCGACAGTTGCCAACTAAATTCATACAATTATACGCACCCACCTCAAGATTTTTCACTTCATGATGTAAAGGCAGGAGTTACTCTTGACCCCCGGAGCTCAAATATTCTCCTTATAATAACAATTCGTCAGCGAAAAATAATATATAATAATAACCGCATGCACATGACTGGCGATAGTTCATGTTGGTCCCTTTACGATTCTCCGTGACAAATCAAACGAGCGCGGACCAAAATGAAGTCCTCGTTCTTACGTTGTGGTAACTTCAATACCCCCCCCCCCTTTTTTTTTTTATATACATGGAATATGTGGAACAAGTCATTTTCCATCCTGACTAAAATCTAAGAAACGTAATTACAGGCACCACATATACTGCAGAAATAAATCTTGAAATGACTGGTGAAGTAGGAAGCAGAATTGTTGTTGATATGAACGATAAATTGGTTACACGATTTTCATTAAAGAGAAACAAAATAGTGAAACCAACGAGAGTAGTACAGGTAGTTAAGAAAAAGAATGAGACATTTTACATACACCCTTAACTGCTTCTCCAGCGTCTTCTCTTTTGCACAAAAAACAGTAAATTCGATTTGATACATGTTCTCCATTACGAGCTATGTGCATACAAAGCTACGATATTCCACACACGGACTTATGAGAGATTCTGGAAAGACCCAGCTTACAATGTACTTGCGCAGATAATGCCAGGCAACCATGCAATGTTATTGGTGGTGGGTGGTTGCTTCACCGTTTGTCTTGGAGTAAGCAACAAACATTTGATGCACTCTTCCTTTTATATGTACAGTATGTTAAGTCGAAGTTCGGGCAAGCAAATATTATATTTGATACCTACCAAGAATACTTATCAACAAACTCTGAGGCTCACTGCAAGCGCAACAGCAATCTGGAGGCATGTAACGCAGTCGACGGTTCTCACCATCACCAAGGCCATGTTCTTGAGTAACGAAGAGAACAAGCAGACTTTTTAAATACTGTTGGCTGAGAAGTTTACGGAAGCTGGGTGTGGTATCAAACATACTCCTGGTGACGCAGATGTCCTAATTGTAAAACAAGCTATTGAAACGTTACAGTGTGTCTGACAGCAGTTATTGGTGAAGACACTGGCCTTCTAGTTCTGTTAATCCACTATTTTGACAACAAACTCAATGAAGTCTTCCTCTGTCCTGAACCAAAGAAAAGTTCCAAAAGTGTGATGGTCTACGAAATTAGGGCAATGAAACGAACACTGGGTGATGCCGTGTTCTCACACATACTCTTCGCTCATGCACTACTAGGATGCGACACTACATCCAAACCATATGGGTTACTGAAACGGCATTCCATTCTACTCTTGCGGAAGAACGAGTGTTTCCGAGAACAGGCCGCAATTTTCGGAACTGCTGGGAGAACACAAAAACAAATCAAGACATCTGGTAATAAAGTAATGGCGTGTCTATATGGGGCTCGAATTGGTAAAACTCTCAATGACATTCGCTGTCATAAGTTTATCTCCAAAACAGTTAAATTGACAGCTCAAGTGACGCCTAAAGTATTGCCACTTACTGAAGATGCCTGCTACTATCATTCTCTATGTGCATATCTACAGGTTCAGGCCTGGCTTTCCAATGACCTGTCCGCTGGAATTAGGTTGGGAACTCCGTGATAGACATCTGTCACCAGTGAAGATGGCCCAACTCGCCGCACCTGTGCAGTTGTTGAAGTTCATAAAATGTGACTGCTCTACAACTCCGTGTTCTACTATACAATGCAACTGCAAGAAACATGGCCTTGAGTGTTCAAGTACCTGCTCTGATTTCCCTTTTCAATCATGATAAATTATGAAAAGAGTGTATATTATTGTTCCTGGTGTTCACTGGTTACTTTTGTGGTTTCTAGTTCATTTCAAAGCAACCATAAAAATTGGTTTGTTCATTTGAACATATTTCTAAGTTAAATAAGAAAGGTCTCTTGTTTTTCTTCTACATTTGTTATAACAACTTTGTATGCTAATAAAAAATATTTTGTATATAAGCTATTCATTAGTAGTGATAATGTTGCAGACTTTGATAAACGTATGTTATCATTGGACTAGTCAGCTTCGTAGTGCAATATATTTTTTTACAAGAACAATGATATCAATTAATTTTTACATGTTTTCCGCATTTTGTGTTATAAAAAATGCTAAAAACATTTAAAAATTAGCTGTTATCATTACAGCATATAATTTCCTACATGATTTCGTATCACATAATGTAAATAAAACACATTTAATTACACATATAATTGTAATTTATTGAAAATTCATGTTTCTCTCTTTTATCTATAGCTTATGCCCTTTACATGGGCATCAACTTGAAAATTGACCTTACAAAGGAAGTTATAGTTACTTTTTTTTAGCCAGCGATCCAAAATTTCATTTGTTGTTTCTGCCCTTCTTGTTTTGATGTTCAAACACAGTACCTGAATTGCGAATGTGAGTGGCTCCCTTACTTTCAGACATAGGTAAACAGTTTTGGTGTTGATGGAAAGGTAAGACTGGGATCTATTAATTTTAGTGTTTTCCAGTACCTCTGAGGATTTCATAGTTATTAGCCATGAAAGTGTTAAAATAAGACCAACTCAACAACTTTTTCACCCTAACAGTAACTATATTTAAATAATTCTGTATACAATTATACCAATTATACATTTTGGTGATTGTATTGTTTATTAGCTTCGATTTGGGACAAAAATTAAGTCTCTCGCTTGATTCATTGCGAAGATATTACAAGAAAAGTTTATCAAAATGGTTTATGAAATTATCCAACATGGCGACCCAAAATGGGGGCTTTTCCGTAGTCAGATTTTGGTAGACTTTTGATAGGTTATTCAGGACATTCAATAGGACCAGAAACAATAAAAACACATTTTATTACAATTACTTCTCGGTTACCCCCTTTTTTCGCCTAAATTTACTCGTCTATTAATAACACAATATCTCACTCTTCCTCTTTGTCGTGTCCTTGGCAGGAAGCAATTCAGGAATTGAAGAGAACAAAGTGAGTCGAGTGTTGGCTTTTGAACGAATAAGATGTAGTTGGATTGATGCTATTTTAATTGGAAACCAACTTTAATTATGAAACCAGTTTTATCTTCCAAAATTTAATATTAGTGTAACTAAAAAGGTAATCATCGTTATTATAATTAAATCACGAACTATGAATGAAAAAGAAAAATCATCATTAATTTTATTCATGAAAATCATAATATCAATTCTGTGGGAGAAACTGAACGAAGATTTTTGTAATACGTGCATAACAGTACTTTTAAAATCACAAGGACAGGATTTGTAATTTTTCTCAAATCGTTGGAAAAAGCAGCAGTGGTAATGTTTGTCAGTACATAAAAGTAATTAACATCTCGGATAAAATCATGAAAAATTCAAAGCAAACCTTGGGGCGAATTAGACTTCAAAATACTTCTTATTTTTTCATCACTAGATAACAATATTTTATTATTAGGACTTCCTAAAATTTCGTAAACTTTAAAATAAAATATAATGGCCTTTAGCAAATTAGGAAGGAAAATTAGATGAAACAAAGAAGGACATTAATTCATACAAAATGACCGGGTTTTCAACCGAAAAAATCATCCTGCACCAAATCTTCGAGACGCGATGGAAGAGTCTCCAAGAAGTTTCTACGAACGCAAAAATTTCAAATACAGAAAGAAAGACCACTGACTGGTCAAAGCTAAACTTCACCTGCACTAATAGAGTATGAAAATAGAAAACTGAAACTGTCTATTTGCATGTACCATGATTTTGGGAGGTCTCTAAAGTAACAGGGGGATTTGAATATCTGAATATTCAAAATTGAGTAAGTTTATGTCAAATGTGGAACTCAATACTATTAAATGTTTTCACTTAAATGACTACATTGTTATAATAGATATCCACTATAGAACTGCACTTCCTTTTCAAATGAACCAATTCCTCTGTAAATCTTTGGTTCATCAATAAAATATTGCCATTTATGACAATAACAGATTGTAACCACCAATCGTTTAATTTGATTTACAAATTCATTGTTACATTTTACTTATTGATAGACTTAACTTAATCTCTATTTCTTTAATATATCAACCCTTTCGAGTTCTGTTACATTATATATGTTCAAGATACAGTTTGCTAGTAATGGCAGCCAAACTAAAGCAAGCATGGTGCAGTGCATGTCACTGTCTAAACACGACGTGTAATGAAGAATATCTCTAACCATCGTATCTGAGATCCAATTCAAGACATGAGTATCGCACTTGGGAAACTGCAGAAGCACCAGTGTTCCAAGAATAGTGTTATTCAAAATTATGCTAATAGTTTGCGCCTATTCAAGTGCAGAGAGTTAAACTACGCATCCACGACGCGAACTTGAGAATCAACGGAGCTATATGTGAAAATATAAAATATGTTAATGTGTAATTAAAGCATAAAATAATCAACGTATTCTTTATGCATTAGTATTGTTGCGTGTGTTTGTAACATTGGTAAGTTTTATATTGTTTTAATGATAACACATTCTTTCATATTTTCAATATTACTATATTTTAAAGCCCTCCAAAAATCATATTTTGTATGTTAAATATTTAATTAATATATATACAGGGTGGGTCAAAATAAGTGTTACAAGCAAATATTTCGCGAACTATACGTCAAATAAGAAAAATGTTAAGAATCAATATACAATACAGAGGGGCCTAAACAATGAGTCAAACACGAGGTTTCCCCCGCCCCCCAGTTGGGGGAGGAGGTGTACGTGAAATTTTCAAATGGAAACATAGGTCGAGTGATACCTCGTTTCAAAGAGCTTGGAAAATTAAACAATTTTTGGTATTGGGCACCGTTTTCAAGATGGCCCCCCAAAATAGTCCTGTATCAGATAAAATTTCCAGTACTTATAAATCAGAAACGGCTGAGTAGAAAACGGTGAAACGAAAGTGTTAAGAGTCAATGTACACTCATGTCCAAAATTATTGTCGCATGTCTATAAATATGTTGTTGTGGGAATATAATCTGATAACGAAATCGCCCCGTATTTCTTATAATGTTAGTATGAGAATAATTGGCAAAGACATGTATGTGGCAAATTTCATGTCAAAAGAGCAGTAAATAAGAACAATAAAACGAAAATAAAACTTTCTTGTCTATTTAGCAACATTTTGTTTTACTCATTCTAATCTTCGTATTTATAATTCTTTTCCTATGAAATTTACCACAAATATACATTTCCCGATTATACACATACTATCAGTATTTAAAGTACCCTGCAAAATCATCATCAAATTATATTCTCACAAGAAGATAGTTATAGATAAGCGACAATCATTTTGGACATGAGTGTACAATACAGAGGCCTAAAATATGGGTTAAACACGAGGTTCCCCGCCCCCATTTTGGAGGGAGGGGTGTACGTGGAATTTTCAAATGGCAACATAAGGCGAGTAATACCTTCTTTGATAGATCGTGAAATACCAAACAAATTAGTACAAAATTACGACCTCGTGTTTGATCCATTTTTTTTAAAGAGTTGTCTGTATTGTACATTGATTCTTAACATGTTTCTTATTTGATGCACAGTTCGCTGATATTGGCTTGTAGCACTCAGTTTGAACACTGCGCTTTGTATCTGAATGGGGAACCACTTTCAGTGGCCATTTTGAAACAGGCTTGCCCTAAATCAAAACAAATTTTGTACTAAGCTGTTTGGTTTTCCACGATCTATCAAACAAGGTATCATTCGACCAAATATTTCCATTTGAAATTTTCAAGTTGGTCCCGAGGCTCCATGATGGGGCCCTGGGGACACCGCGACAACACCATTCCACGTTGCCTATGGCGTTTTCCTTTTCATTTTGTTTAATCTTTTTCCACTCAGCCGTTTCTGATTTATAAGTAGTGGAAATTTTATCTGATACAGGACCATTTTGGGGGGCTATCTTGAAAACGGTGCCCCATATCAAAAATTGTTTCCTACAAAAAATGTTCAATTTTCCAAGCTCTTTCGAACGAGGTATCACTCAACCTATGTTCCTATTTGAAAATTTCACGTACACCTCCCTCCCTTCAAAATGGGACCGGGAGAACCTCGTGATGACTCATTTTTTAGGCCCCTCTGAATTAATATTTTTCTTATTTGATGTATAGTTCGCTTGTAACACTTATTTTGACCCACCTTGTATATATATATATATATATATATATATATATATATATATATATGTTATATTTAGGGTTCTACAGGTACAAGGTATTAACCTCACGGCTATTAGCTTGTACTTACACGAAAAGGTGTTCCTATAGTCAGTCAGTGACTAGAGTTTCGTTACGTCCAGCGATATGTATGTTTCCTGGACTGTTGATAAAACCCTTTAAGAGAATCTATACTGTTATATATAGAACTTACCTTGTCCAGAGATTGAATCCGGTGATTGTTCTAAGTTTAAATCAATTGCCTTACCACCGAACAACACCTTTACCTTAAAGCGCTGGTCAAATTCAGTTGTATCTATTTCCGGATTCCTCTTATCAAAAGCAGCATAACCTTCTGCAACAAGCACTTCATTGATATTCACATTGTCGATTCCATTGATATTGATTAAGCGTACCGACAAATTGTTGTTCTAGAACATAGTAAAAAACAATATTAATATGAAATTCGTTAAGAATAAACGAAGTAATCTTAAACTGAAATTTGTTATATTATAACTAATCAGTAGGAAGTGAATTTTAGGATCAAACACCTTACAAAGAGTCAAAATTTCCACGACATACTTCTTTCACCGAAACGGAGTTCTTGTGTTGGCCATACAGGGTTCACCATTGATAAAGACCCTATGTCTGAACATACTTCCGGTTCACGGCCATTATCTCGGATCGAGCTCTTTCTTTTAATGTAAAGGTCATATGTTGTATAAAATAACACTAGAAATCTTCCCTAAACACAGTTATTGAAGCGAATTTAAACCATTCGACTGAACCGCCATTTCTGTATGTATGTACCGCGATATTTTCACCAGGTTAAGTGTTGCCAACCGAACATAAAGTTGTATTTTTTTAAATGGCGCTACGTCAGTTTATTACATGTTTCAAATCTACATGGTAAACGAAAATCTACAATACTACATTAATTATTCAGCATTAGAAACTGAGAGCGCTATAGTATCGCAAACATCCAAATTTAGAGGTGATAATGAACATAAAAAGTACTTTAGTGTTGAATACCATAGTAATGGTATGATGTACTTCGAATAAATAATGTAAAGGAACAGACTGGTATCGGTTATTGGCTCGCCACGACATTGTCTCAGACAGCGAAGGAAGATGATTCTATATATCATCACTTACATAACCCATTCCATGTAGTCGAAGAATTTACATTACATATGCTTATGTAACTCGATTGAAATATAATGGTCTGCAAAAAATTTCCTTTCCTATTCTCATGTCGCCAAAATAACAACCACCACTTGTCTATAAATCATCACTTTCTTAAATCCATTTCAAAATTCTCCCCCACTGTCAGCATGGCCTGATACTTCATTATTACCAGAAAGGACATACTCTGGGAGGAGCGACCTACATCACGCCGGCGTAACGCTCACACAATCGTCTCTTAAATACACAGCTCACAAAGGTCAATAAGTCTTTAGGGCTATCTTTCGCCAAATGCTCATTTACCTTTAGGCTGTTGTTATTCGTGTCTGGTCAAAGAGTATTGTGTTCATGCATAGAGTTTGATATCTCTAAGATCATAAGCACTCACGTTAGAGGTGAGCCTGGCCCACCCCATCAATTAAAGAGAACTGCAGCGATACGTCTCTCTCCTAGGTACTCACTGACGAGAGCAAGATGCTTATCCACAGGACTATAACACATATCTTAGCGAACAAATAACTTCAAAGCATTGGCATTTTGTATTTTTGACAACTTTTACAAATCAAAGGGAATAACTCTCACCCATTTAAAAGAACTACAAGGGTAAGTAGCTGGTCCTACGTAATTGTGGAAGAAAACAAAGTATCCTCCATACGATATATATATATAAGTAAAACGGGCTACTATTTATCGTTTCACAAGAAATCAATACACACACTACATTGAGTTACAAGGTTAGGTCTACGAATGTACAGACAGCATGAAATTTTCTCTAGAAATTCTGGTGAATTTTATTTTATTAAATATTTTTATATGTATATTCAAGCACATACTCGTCTACACATTTCTACTTATTAATATCCAAATTAGACGTTGGATTCACTCTTTCAGCCCATATCCACAATTAGGGCTAAATAACCAAAATTTACATCAAAGTTACTTTTAAACTCGCAACACGGTGAATCAAGAAACTTTTTTTAAAAAAAATAACATGCTTCGTTCTCATATAAAATACTTTCCGCCCACTTATTATAAACTATACTTTTAAACATCAAGTTAATAATTCCAACATCCTCCCTTAAAGCCTCTATAGTAGCCTTTAAAGGTCTAAAATTTCTATCTCGTTTTTCAAGCTCGTCCTCGATCTTCTTATGCTGTTCTACGTTCAATGTATCCATAACCACTTGAAACTTCGAAATCCTAATATCTCTATTGCTGGACTCCTCTACCATCTATACTACTTCTTCTGTTTGTCCATGGGGGGTGCGGTGGCTCAGTGGTAGAGCGTTCACCTCCGGTGCTTGGGGTCCTTGGTTCGATCCCAGCTCGCGCCCTGTGGACTTTGTGGTGGATAAACACCGTGCTCGTGGGTTTTCTCGGGGTTCTCCCGTTTTCTTCCATTTCCTTCATTTCACTCATCTCTCATTATCACCGTCTCCTTTAGCCTAACGGCATAACCGTGGGACGTAAAACAAAGATTTCATTTCATTTTCTGTTTGTCTATCTCCATTACTAAATTATTAATCTTGACACCTCTGTTACTCAATTCAGCAATTATTCATTTGTTCTTTCTATGTTTGCCCTCCATTGAACCATAAGTTCTCAATCAGATATCTGATCCTCCCTCTCTGTTTTTAACACCATTAAACTCTTTCCCATCTTTACCACATTTTCCTAGTATGCTCAAAACATTCGTACCATCTGTATTTGGAAATGCCTCCTGCTCAATTGACACTTGACACATTATCCCATCCTTATGTTTTACTTTTTCTTCTTCCTCTCTCTGTTCGATTTCTTTCGACGGAAATCTTTCTTTTGCTGCTGCTCGTTCATTTTCTCATTATTTCTTGCTTGATCTATCTTTGCTTCTGCCTTCTTTGACTTTCTTATTTTTCTAATATTTGCTACTCATTTTACAGTAACTTCCTGTGGTTCCTGGTAGCTTGAGATAAGAATAACTTCTGCAGATTGACTACCAGGTGTTTCTTTCTGCAAATCGTTTGCAGACTAGGTACTGGATTCCAAGCATTCCATGGATTCCAACTGACACCCAGTTGCTCTCTGTACTGGCAAAATAGATGAACAGTGATATGCAAAGTGATTGACCCCCAAACAACAACGGCGTTGCTTTCAATAAGCTTGACATATTTCAGGCTTCTCGTAGTATTGCTTAAGACGACTTTTACATTTCTTTTCAATGAGCCTCCAATTTCGTCATTTTTCGAAGATCTACTCGTATTGCTTATAGCCGTTTGTACCAGAAGCTGCTCGAGCTACTTCTCTAATACACGTGTCCTAGTATCCCTCTTCTCAAATTCTGTCACAACCCACAGATACAAATCAAAAGGCATTATTATAGCCATTCTCCATAGATTCGATGCAGCTACCAAACAACGTTACTATTAAATATAAAAGATGGCCTACTACTCTTCTATCTTACACGAAATCAACACATATACACACACACCACTGAATTATAAGGTTAGGCTTACGAATGTGCACATAGAATGAAACCTTCACTAAAAATTCTGGTTAAATTTATGTTATTCAATATATATATATATATTCAAGCACATATTTATCTACTTATTTATACCTATTAACATGAAAATTCGACCCTGGTTTCACCCTTTCAGCCCATATCTACAACTAGGGCTAAATAACCAAAATTAGTTAAATAACTTTTAAACTCGTAACACAGACAATCAACAAACATTAAAAAAGTCTTTTAAAATGACTATGCTTTATCCTTATATCAAAGCACTTTCCGCCCACTTGGTATAAACTATACTTTTAAACATCTATTTAACAATCGCTACTTTTCATATCATAAACCCTTCCAACTACACAAAATAACGATGAACTAGATCATGTAATTAACAACAACCAACCAGCGCGATGTGTACTGGTGTTATCTGGGTAATGTGATTTCAAACAACCAATCAAAGCGGTTGTCTATCTGTGCGTTCTCGTACAGTCACAACAATATTAAGTATAGGTTGGAACTATCATTTCTTATTCCTCTAACCTACACTTAATATTATTTCTGACTGTACATTGGAATTGGTCATAAATAAAAGAAAGCAAATAAGGTGTTAGTCTTAAAGACATAGGGTGCGGTGTTGCCCCACCCTTAAACTTATTCAAACGGAAACACAGGTCACGTATCTCGTCTTGGTATCCATCTAGAGAGTAAGGTGTTCGTCCATAGAGCCTGATACCTATACGACTGTTGGTATTCATCTTAGAAAATGAGGGGTGCACGATTGGCCCATCTCCCCCATCAAAGGAAACAACAGGGGCACGTATCTGGTATTAGGTACCCATCAGAGAGAGTAAAATGCTCATCAATAGGACCATAAACACATCGTAGAAAACAAAGAACGTCAAAACACTGAGATTTTAATGTTTTGGTAATCTTTCACCCATCAAAGGGAATGACGCACACTCGATCAAAGCGACCACGTAACTACGAAAAGGGAGTGAGGAACCCCTCTACAGGACCATAAGCACTCATACATAAGGATAGGACAGTATGTGCACATCTTTAAACATAAGGAGTACAAGACTGGCCAACAATACACTCTTTAAAGGAACCACGGTCCTCAATACCCATGAAAGAGTGAGATACCCCTCCATAGGATCATAATCACCATATATAAGCATAGGACAATAAGCACCCATTTTAAAATATAACGCGTACAAAGTTGGCACACTCCACCCATTAAAAGAAACCACCAGGGTATTTGTTCCTCAGCAACCATGAAAGAGAGTAAAGTACGCCTCTGCAGGACCATAAACACCCATCATAGAGGAAAAATAGCGTCGAAAACCCTAAAAAAAATTTACCATCCAAAGAAACGAACCAGGATCTCCAAACCTTCAGAGGCACATAACTTCACCCCACATACCTCTTACAAATTAGTCATCGATGGTTTTTTTGCACATAAAAAGCCGGCTTTTTTGGGGAAAAAAATAGAATTTTGGAAATTCTGGCTTTTTTCATTTTCATGATTTTTCTATTTAAGTAGCTTTCTTATAGTATACTCTAAAGTTAAATAAGATTTCATGACCTAAATGCTATATTTTGCTCTGGAATTCACCATCATGATGGATGGAACACATGTTTTATGAATTAAAGTAAACATACAGTACGTAGTATTTGAGGGCAACTATAGAAGATATTTATCTTTATTTTAACTTCTGAGTTATCTACATTTTTTTTTCTTTTCTACATCATTTCTTTTTAGTCATCCGTGTTTCATTTCGTAGAGATTAGTAGGCCTACTCTAGCTCCTAGCACATAAGTTAAACTTTTGTTTTTCAATATATCCGTCAGAGCGTACGTTTGTCAGTATATCTGTCAAAGCGTACTTCCACATTCTTGTTATACTGTAGCTGTGCAATGATTTAGCAATAATCTTCCGGATACAAACTTGAATACCATTTTATACAAATAATCAGTAGCGGATTCAGAAAAGTATTTTGAGAGGTTTTTCTCTGCTTAATGTTTGTTTTTTTCTAAAATTTCCTAATTTTTATTTGGGAATTTATGAGTACAAGCATAACTAATATTACGTTTTGTTTGTATATTCAGCAATAACCTTCCGGATCCAACCTTGAAGACCATTTTATACTGATAATCAGTGGCGGATCTAGAAAAGTATTTAGGGAGGGGTTTTTCTTATTAATGTTTGGTTTTTCTAAAAATACCTAATTTTTATTTGAGAAGAGCTTGAAGTTCATGAGTAAAGGCATAACAAATATTTCGTTTGTTTTAGAAATTCTGTAATTTCGGGGTATAAGCTTCACCCGTAAAACATCCCCAACCTAACCCCCTTCGCAAATCGGTCACTGCTGGTAATTAGTAATAACATAGATTTAAAAAGATAAGAAAGGAAGTCGGCCAGAACTTACGGTACACGCATTATCTCTACATTCACAGATACAATTAAGAAAAACTTTTGTCAAAAGGGTCGAATGCGGGGTTGAATCTCGGACTTGCTGATAGAAGCGCGAAAGCTAACCACTCACTCATGGTTGTTGTGCAGTTGTGCTTAACTTAAATATATTCTCTCTCTCTTTATGGCCTATGGAATCCGAAGGTTCAATGTCGCGTTCACAAAAGCTCTCCACTGACTTCAATCCTTAGCCAACTGGATCCAGTTTTTACTTTGTATTGCTATTTCTGCGAGATCCATTTTAATATTGTCCTCTCATCTGCGCCTAAGTCTTCCTAATGGACGTTTTCCGATTGGATTTCCAGTTGAAACTTTGAAAGCATTCCTATCTTATTCCATTCTGGCTGCATGACCTGCCCATCTGAGCCTCCTAGAGTTGATGACCGTAACGATGTTTGGTAAACCGTATAAATTATGCAGTTCTTCGTTATGAAGTTTCCCTCATTCCCGTTCCTCTTGGGTCCGAATATTCGTCTCAGGATTTTATTTTCAAATACTTTCAGTCTGCGTTCTTCCCTTATATATTTTAAGCTTTAAATTCCTTGACAGAATTCGCGACGACAAAATACTTTGAACTGAATAATAACACCAATTTCCTGATTTCAGTCGACATTTAATTTCTTTGTGGATATGATTTTGGTCTGGTAATATTGATCCCAGATATTTCAAAGTATCCACTTTGTCGAAAGTATTATTTGATATTTTAACGCATACATAATTTGCCATATTACGATCCCGGTGAACTTTCATGTACTTAGTTTTCTCTGCATTTACTTCTAAACCAATGTCGCTGCAAGCGTTTAATAAGACTGCATTTCTTTCTATTGTTCTCCTATCATCCCCTATTAAATTTACATCAGCATACGCCGTAACGTGGTGAATACAATTCAACTCTAGGGCCTAGTTGTTTCTTTAATTTTCCTTATAGCGTACTCCGGAACAAAGCTGAACAATAATGGCGATAACGCATCTCCTTGTTTCAGGCCATTCTCGACGTGGAAGCTCATGGACAAGAATTTTTCTGCTCGGACTTTACTCTGGAATTCATTTAAACACATTTTAATTAATCTAACTAGTTTTTTCGATATTCCG
Source organism: Thermobia domestica (assembly GCF_964235325.1). NCBI lineage: Eukaryota > Metazoa > Arthropoda > Insecta > Zygentoma > Lepismatidae > Thermobia > Thermobia domestica. The sequence continues at coordinate 92,833,521 of NC_137470.1, forward strand.
AATTCTGTAAGAAAGTTGTACAATGTTTCACTCCTATCAGAGTCGTAAGCCTTTTTAAAACCAATAAACAGCTGATGTACCGGGTAATATATTCCTCATTTCTTTTCGAGTATTTATCGAATAGTAAATATCTGGTCGATAGTTGATCGATTTCTCTAAATCCACACTGATAATCTCCAATAATTTCATTTGCGTATGGAATCAATCTTGTTAATAGAATGTTAAAAGAAATGCCTCGATAATTATTACATTTAGTTTTGTCGTCTTTCTCGTGAATTGGAAGTGATTGATTCTTTCCACTCTTCTTAAATGTATTCCATAGTTTTCTTTTTCTTTCTTTCTTTCTTTAAGTTTCGTAATGATATGTTGAATTCCTGTCGTTAAAAATTCAGAAACCTCCAGGACTGGGTAATCCGTGATGGTGGTTATGTCTAAGAAACCGCACGATCAGATGAACAGTCTATTACGCATATGATCCATTAACAAAAAATTTGGTACTTTCCCGATTCTGAACAAGCTTAAGGAAGTCAGTGCATTATAGAATTCGGAATTTTACCGATTTTGCAGATTCCAAGCACCTGATAAGTAGTAACATTATTACGTATGTGATCAATGAATGAAAAATTTGTTCGAAATATTCATACAATGTATATGAAAGCTAAAACTTAAAAAAACTCAAGAATGTACAGAACCACCCGAAACCAAGCTCTTGATGAGCATCTTTTAAGATTATCATATAAATGTATTTCTCTCGTTTTATTTTATTTATTTATTTATTTTGTATAAGAAGTTAAAACATTATTATATATATATATATATTGGTTAATCCTTTGGAATTCATAATGTAAATATGTTAAGAATTTTTAAAAAATCTTTTGGAAATTCATGGTTTATTTTAGAGGTTCTATATTATTATCTACATCAACCACTAATCAAATGAGTTCTTGTGCTGTAGAGAAGCGAAACAAAGACTGCTTTATCAATTTAAAGCAAAATCAAAAAAAAAAAAAAAAAAAAATCCCAAGCAAAAAAGAGAAGCAGAAAAAAACAGAGTTTTTTTCCAAGCCCTTGCATGTCTAGTAGTCAATCAATAACTGGAGGTTACATGACCGCACGACATACCGCAACACCGACCAATTTCGCGCCAATTTTAGCCAATCAGAGCTACTTCTTTGAAGAACAACTAGTACTTCAATTTATTACGGAAAAAAAAAAAATGTTCTAAGTCGACCTTGCATTCAGCATGGGTATGCTGTCATTATTGGCAGATCACCTACCGCAACTGAGAAACTTCCATGCTCCACGGTCTTCCGCTAACCTCTACGTCTTCACGTACGATTTTTCTGTTTTGATACCGTCCATTAATTGTAATCTCCTTTACTTCTCCCTCTCTTTCCTGACATCATACCTTCCAGCACGTCCCTCATGATAGTTCCTTCTTAACCAACACCCTAACCACATTTTTTTCCTCTTCTCAATAATATCTAAAATTGTTCTTATCTCTCCCACCACTTCTAACATCATTTCATTCGTTTTTCGCTCGACCCAATTAATGCTCTCCATTTTTCTCCATATCCACCTTTCCTACGCTTCCAATAATTTTTTATCATCTTTGCATAATACCCATGTTTCCGCCCCCACTCGGGAGGAAAATTTTCTGCGTAAGTCCCACAAAACAGATTTTTCTTCTTCCTAAAGGCTTCTTTCGGCATTCCTATCCTTGTTTTTATTTCATGTTCGCACTTCATATCACCACTCATAATACTACCCAGGTATCGAAAAGTAGTCAGCTGATCTATTTTCTCCCCTCCTACTTCTATATTTCACATTGACCGCTTCGTTCTAATCATCATGGATTTGTCTTTTCGACTTTATTTTCATCCCATATTTTTCATAGCTCTTCCTCAAGTTTTCTAACATCTTATATATTTTCTTTTCAGATTCCGCAAGAAGCTCCATTTTATCTGCAAACGGTACACATCTAGTCATTTTACCTCCTACTAAAATGCAGCCTTCATTATGAACGCTCTCTTTCACTATCTTTTCTGGATAATATATATTGTTGGCGAGAGAACATACCTGTAGAACTCCCCTTTGCACTGTCCTCTTTCATTTCCTCCCCTATTATAGCACTTACTTTGTTGTTTCATATATAATTTTCTTATGAATCTTCGATCTTTCCGTTCAAACCCAATTTTCTTTAGAACTTCCAACAACAGTTCGAAATTTACGAAGTAAAAAGCCTTTTGTAGATCAATAAATATCACATACATCTCTTTTCCTGTTTCTGTAAACCGATCACCCTTAATAATAATCCAACTGCATCTCTTGTACCCTTACCTCTCCTCAACCCGAACTGTTCCTCCAACTTTTTATTTATTCTTTCATACAACCTTCTGTTCAGAATTCGAAGCAAAATTTTTCCTGCGTGAGATATGAGACTAATCGTTCTATAATTCTCATATTTGTGGGTTGGATTTATTAGCCATCGGTATCGTCATAATCTTCAGAAAGTCTTTTGACCACTCTCCTGTTTCATACATTTCATTGCAGAGTCGGAACGATTCTTTCTTGCCCTTGTCTCCCATATTCTTAATGAATTCTTTCTATTCATCATCTCGGATACAGCTTTTCCGGACTCATCTCAAAGAATACTAAACCCTTTATTTTCCTCGCATATTTCATTTTATACTTCAACATCTAGGCCGTATGGTCTATACCAACTCTCATGTAAGTCCTCAACATATTCTTTCCATCTTCCTAAGACTTCACTTCTCTCGTTGACTACCTTCCCATTCTTATTTTCTACTGACATCGTAATACCCTCTTGTTTCCTCCGAAGTTCCATTGGTATCATTTCCTTGTACATTTCTTCATACTTCCCAACTCTTTCTAATTGTTCTATATCCTCGCATTGTCTTTTGTAAAACTCTTCGCTTCTCTGTATGTTGCCTTCGCAACTCGTTGCTTAACTTCACCTTTCTGCTCTATTCTGTATCAACTTGCTTCCTTTCGCTCATTTTCTGTAACATCTGTTCTGCAACCCATGGTTCCTTGACGGCTTTCCGTTCTCAGTAGCCCACTACTACTTCTGCAGCCTGCTGTATGCAAAGTTTATGCCCCCGCCGTCTGTTACTACCTGCACCTATCTCTTCCTCGCTTGAGTATTTTTCTTCGATGGTTTCAACAAAAAAGATTTCAACTTTTTAGTATTCAACATCTTTTTGCCTACTTTTCTTCTGCCTACATTTTTCAGATGAATATCCTCTTCGGCCATCACAAGGTTATGATCAGTGAAAATGTCTGCTCTGGGAAGGGTCTTCGTGTTATTCAAGCTATTCCAATACCTGTCCTGAATCATAACATAGTCTATCTGACATTTTCGCCCGTCTATTGAGGATTTCAAGGTGTATCTTGTCTTGTGCTGACTGAACCAAGTGTTCGCAGTTACTAGTGAATTCTGTCTACAAAAATTGACCAGTCTGTCTCCCCTTTCATTTCTTTCATCTAAACCATATTTGCCTATGACATTATATTATCCTTTTTCTCCCACCATTGCATTGAAATCTCTCATTACAATTACATATTGACCCCTCTTCTTCATGTCTATAATTTTTTTTCTATTTCTTATAATTTTCCTCTACTTTTTCAGTTGTACGTGAAGTCGTCTGTATCACCACTAGATCCTTCTTTTCCCCTTTAAATCTTAACATCATAATTCTATCATCAAGAAATTCTACTTTCACTATCTTCTCTTTAAGCGCTTACCAAGAATTATTCCCACATTATTATGACCATCCTTTTCATTATCTGAGTAAAACACTCTATATCTTTCGCTACTTAACACCTCATTACCCTCCTATCTAACTTCACGAACTCGTACCAAATCTAGATTGTTTCACTTCCTCTTTAAGATTTTCTACCTTTTTCCCTTTAGCACGATACGTACGTTTTATGTCCCTATCCTAAGAGACCTTTCATTAAAAGAACCTTATCTATCCCGTACGGGGTACACACTGTTTTCAATAAACAAGAAACCATAAATACAGAAACACCCTGCATAACGTGGTTAATTGGTTCTACACTATGAAAAAATCCCAATTGTTCGGGACCTATTTGGAATGCGTTTAAATTGAATTCGTTCATTACATAAATGAAGAATATTCTATAACAAAAAATTGGGTATTTTTTTTTAAATGAATTGACAAACCTATTGTGAATTTGTAAACATACGTAATAATAAAAACCCGTTAATAATTTTCGTTAATGAAGTTATTTTCTTTGTCACTAAAGACATAGTTCAGAAGGATTCTCGACCAAGTTGATGACCGGAATTCGGACTATCCTATGTTGACATCTACGAGTTATGCTTAAAGACTTAGTGAAAGTGCCGTACGCAGTTTCTTGTAACTGTCGGAATTTTCCTTTTTAGAACACCCACCACATTTTTTGAGGGGTGTGGTTGGGGGACATGGTGTTTTAAAAATGGCCATTGAACACATATACAGGGTGAGGCAAAAAGATGTTAACATTAAATGGGTGTTCTTTTTGTTTTTGTTTTGCAGATTAAACCATGGCGTGCGGGTATTCCATTAAGGAATGAAGGAAAATAGCTGCCTGGATGGAGGTTTTTCAGTTTCCAACCATCGTACAAGAAAAATTCACGGCCTGTACCGGACGGGATGCACCTTAGCGCCTGACAATTGATAGGATTTACGAGAAGTTTGTAAGGATGGGGTCCGTTCAAGACAATTGAGAGGGAAACAGTGGTAGAAAGAGATCTGTCCGAACTGAAGAGAATATCATCCTCGTCCAAGAAGAGATGGTAGTCAGCCCAACCAACTCCTCGCGCAGATTTTCTCTAGTGATTAACATTTCTTAAAGGTCAGTGGTTAGAATTTTACACCGTCATTTAGGAATGAAGCCTTACCACTTACAGATTGTGGAGCATCTCACAAACGCGGACAAGCAAGCACATGTGAATGCTGCATAAATTATCTTGGAAATAATGCGCATGGAGCCGGACATTCTGTTCATGTTTTCTGACGAAGCAACATTCCACATCAGCGATCCTGTGAACAAACACTATTGTCATCTGGACGACCAAGCACCTGCAGGAAGCTTGCGAGCACATGTGGGATTCCCCCCAGGTGAACGTTTGGTGTGCAGTGAGCAAATTTGTAGTGATTGGACCCTTCTTTTTTTAAAGAAAAGACCATCAGGGGAGATAATTACCTTGCCATGCCCAGCACGTTCATGGAGGAGAACCCGCCACTTCCCATTCTCCAGGAGAACCCGCCAGGGTACTTTCAGCAAGACGGCGCCCCTGCTAATTACAGCCAGATAGTTCGGGATTACCTGAACGACACGTTCGGTAAACGTTGGATTGGTATAGGTGGTCCTCTCCCATGGCCAGCACGTTCCCTCGACCTGACGCCATGTGATTTTTGGTTGTTGGGCATGGTCAAGGATTGTGTGTATGCCAGCAAACCTAGCAACTTGTACGACCTGAAGCACTACATCACTTAGGTCATCGCTGTTATCCCTGCCCAAATGGCCCAGAAACCCATACAGTCAACAATGAACAAATTCCATAAGTGCATTGAGCGGGATGGGTGCCAAATTGAAACTCTGTAACCAAATATTTGCCTTGTAATTTTACGTGAATAAACCCCCATTTAATGTTAACATCTTTTTGCATCACCCTGTGTATACTTCTTTACATCGATAATTAAAGGGAACATACCTCTCTATCTATGTAAGTAATTGCTGCAACGATCTCTCTCTCTAACTCAAAATCATGGTCCGTTTGAGAATTTCCCCACACTAGCTCTCGCAGTCTTTGGGTTGCCTCACAAGACCACTGTGTTTTTCCTCTGGCAGGCCTTACGCTACTTAGTTTACCACTAATTGCCTGAGCAGGTAACTGGAAGAACTTCTCATGTAAAAACCATAATTCTTCACTTCTGACAGTACTATACACACCATAGTCGAGAGAGAAAACCTGAAAAATCAAATAATAAATGTATTTTCTTTGTTCAGCTTTAGAAAAGTCTCAAGTGTACAATTCACAATATATTCTTATGATTATTAATCGGGTAATAACTTCAACTAGAACTCATTACCTCGAACTTACACACTAGCACTACGCTATTCATAATACACGTATTGCAAAGTTATTAGGGAATACAGAGTGAGTTCCGTGAATTATATTTATTTCCAATGCGTAACAATCGTAATAATAACGGAGTATCTTAAGTTTAAGCTCATTTAGTTATGCTTTTCAGGTCAAAGTAGAGTGATATGATACATGTAATTGGATGATAACGTAATATGATATTAGTGAAATGAAGAAAATTGGAGAACCAGGAAAAATCTAACAACACAACATCGCTCACCAAACATTCAGATGATTTGCGATCAAACTTAAGATCTTATACATCAAGAGAGCGCACTGCATCATTGATCCAGGTTGTTCCTATAATGATACAATATATCAGAATAGGAATAATGTTAAGATTTTTAGGTATAAGTTGTTGTGTGTCCTATAATTACAATAATCAAAATTAACAGTGTATCGTTGCACATTCTACACAATACTATGTGTAAGGTTTATCGTAATGTTACATTGTGTGCATGCGCATTGTTTAAGATGGTCATCGCAAACAGTCAGGATTTGTAGCAAATGCACGTTTACACTACCGTGTTAAAAACCCCACAGAACACACTTCTATTTTACATTCCTCATTAAATAATAATAAATACTATTTACTAGAGTATAATAATAATAGTGCTACCACTTAAGTTCAGCACTTATTTTATTGCGTGCAGTAAGTTAAATCTATAGTTTTCATGGTTCTTCTTAACATCTGTTCCAATAGAACTGGGTTGCTCAACAGCATATGTTGTCGTTTCTTAGAAATATATCTTGCACTTTTCTGTGCAAGGCTGAATAATGATGAATTCAGGAAGCTTGAAAGACTGGACTCCTTTACAATCACGTTCTTTAAAGTAAGAATTATTCTATATAGCACTGAGAACAACGAACTTCTTTTCTACGACACAACAACGTCTTGACAAATCTTCTAGCTTTCATTATTATTATTATTATTATTATTATATTATTATTATTATTATTATTATTATTATTTACGTATTCTGCCTTTTGACAGGTAGTAGAACTAATCAGAAAAATGAAATGAAATCTTTGAGTTTTACGTCCCACGGTTATGCCGGTTAGGCTAAAGGAGACGGTGATAATGAGAAATGAATGAAATTGTGGAATGAAGAAAGTGGGAGGAAACGGGAGAACGTCGAGAAAACTCACGAGCACGGTGTTTGTCCACCACAAAGTCCACACGGCGCGAGCTTGGATCGAACTAGGGACCCCAAGTACTGGAGGTAAACGCTCTACCACTGAGCCACCGCGCCCCCCTTAGAACTAATCAGGTTTATTATTATTTTAGAATTTTAATTCCAATATATAGTTATGCTATTATACCAGTTCTTAATGAATTATGGAACGTACATGAAACACTGAGAATTTTATGTATGATAAAGACCATTAAAAAAAATGTTTTTTCATCAGATCAAAGAACTGAGTAGACTTTGTCATTCGAAGAAAGGAACGTTTCTCATTAGAATTAAAAATACAGGTTTGAAATTGGACAAAGAGAATCAGGACAAACAATGGAACTTTATCACCAATAAGAATAGCAGAGGCGTATGCGCCAAAGTATGCTTTTCTTTTTCTTTCTTTCTTGCAACATATAGTATGAAGTGCACTCTTTCATGCTTGTTAAGTTTGAATGGTCGATACGCCTTGAATATGAAAGAAATCTGCATTTGAACACAGCATGGTGTTCGACCTTACGTGCTGCAGCCTAATCTCTACAACTGCAAAAGGCGTAGAAGTCAGTCTGCCGGTCGGTCGGCCGCTATGTTCTTTAACAGCATTTAGCAATAAATAACGCAACAGAGGGTATCTGTTTGGTTCAGTCTATTGCTTTTAAACAAAGTTGTACCATGCATTTTGGTGGCTTTCAGCTTTCGGATTAAGCTTTATTTAGTGCATTTCGAGTTTTGTACATAATGTTGTTTATTAAAGATACCATTCTTAGAAAACGCTGCGTGAGAAAAAAAAAACGTGGCCAAGACGAAAAAAAATATAGGTGAAGAATATTAAAGATTGGAAAAAAAAATGTTAAAGGTGAAAGGAGTAATGCTTCCTTGTCGTGTGGTTCTTTTGAGACACTGAGTCGAGATAAAATTGAAGTATTTCGAACATTTTGGACAATGGGAGATTACCACCTAAGAATCATTATTTAAATAAATTAATGACAAGTGTGGATGTGAAAAGATCGCGTGTAAAAGTCAGGCCTTCTCGTAGATTGCGCAGTTGCTTTTCGGAACATACATGGTTTAAGTGAAAAAAGACTACGTACTGCTCGTGACGAAGTTAGAGGAACTGGAACCATTGATGTAGATCATCGTGGCCATCAGGAAAAGGCAAGAATACCTGATTCAGATAGAGAAAAAGTAAAGGAACACATTAACAGTTTCTCTGCCTTATCCAGCCACTACAACAGAGCTAAAGGTCCACACAGGAAATACTTAGCCTCTGATTTAAAGATATTCAAAATGTACGTGGTTTATTGAGACTGGATTGTTGAAAACCATGCTGAAGATTGTCCAGTTTCTGAATCATTTTAGCGCCACATTTTTAACTGAATTTAATCTTGGATTTTCTCCTCCTATGTTTGACATCTACAACTACTGTGGCAAAACAAACCGGAAACTGGAGACAATGAGAGCAGATGTTAATTCCGAACAAATAGAACAATTAAAACAAGAAATGAGTGCGCATGAACGTAGAGCTAAGAGCACAAACAATGTTAAAGTAAATGGCTGATAACAAGGATCTAACAGTTGCTGCTGTAACCATAGACATGCAACAAACGTTTCCAATACCAAAAACACATTCTGAATCCAATTTTACAAGAGGAAATTATGGACTTATAATTGTGATATCCACAATGTAAAGGACGCAACAGCTTCAATGTATCTTTGAGATGAAAATACTGGAAAACGAGGCTCTGTTGAAATTTCAAGTTGCCTTATTAAAAGTAAAATACTAACAGAAGTGAAAATATTATGCATTTTCAGCAATAACTATGCAGTGGGTAGAATAAAAACTTGAACATGGTTTTGACCAGGCCCGCAACCAGCCACGGATGTTTGGGGGGGGGGGAGGGCATGAATATGTTACTTGGGTCAAGTCATTAAAAATTCTCTTACTAATAGCTAAATTGTGTTCTTTTGTATTAATAATAGCATTTTGTGTTAAGATCTGGAGGGGCTACGAAAAGTTTAGGGGGGGATCAGGTCTTCCCTAGCCCCCCTCTGGTTGCGGGCCTTGTTTTGACCTGTCTCAGATACATCCATGAAGACAGTTTCTCAAAAAATTGAACACGTCTTCATGGTTCTCGGCCACTCTTATCTTCCTTGTGATCACGATTTTGGTGCTACACGAGAAATGTTTACTAGGACTCAGTATGGTAAACAAATAAGGATTTGCAGAAGGAAGAAACCTTTTGGCGTCCTTATGGTAGAGAGAGACTTGTTTAAAGATGTAGGAGTTTTGCATCATCACACAATCAAGCGGCAAGTTCTAGGCGGAGTTTCTGTTTTCTCCAGCAACTACAAAATGGAATTTGGCAGTAAACCTACTTAAGCGGAAAATCTTATCAAGTAAATCTGTGACGGACGTGTGAAGAGCTATGATCATCTTTTCACGTTTCGACCGTCATTGTACCGAATAAGTACACTAAACCTGTAGTTATTTCACTAGAAAAAATTGCAAATCTTCGCTCACTTCATCCTTACATTCCCGCAAATCATCATCCATACTTCAATAGTACATTTACTAACCACGAAAATATGGATTACACACTAGAGAGAGAAGAAGAGGCAGCAGTGGATGACGATACTGTGCAGCTGCCCCTTGTCAGTTCAAAAGCTCAGATAACGTACGAATAAGTTGAACATTGGGGATTCAGAACTGAGAAGTTGCACCCGGGATTTTGCAAAACATGTATTTGGTAGAGCGTAAAATACGAGATCTGACATGGGTTGCATTTAAGTAAAAGTGAACACCTACAAAATGAAACAGATTGTGATGTTGAAAGGGAAGAAATTGGTAAGAAGGGAAATAGCTATTAGAATAGGTTATCTACTCGTACTTTTTCGGTGTTCGTTCCATCATGGTTCCTTTGGTGGGTCGACTTTCGTCCATTCGAAAGTCTCCTTGATCTCTCCTTTCAAGTAAACGATGAAGCGGATGGAAGTTAAGACGCAGCGCGACTCAAACAGAGAAGTCAGTGTATCTGCAGTAATTAATTCAACTGAGATTAAAATTACTTTGCAAACAACGAAACATTGTCATTAACAACTTAACAACGGTAAAGATAGTAAATGCTCTCAAAGCTAGAGCAACGAATAACTTAGAAAACTCAAAATCGTAGCTCGCGCTGTTACATTTTGCTTGGCTCGAAATCCAACTTCGACTACCTCTTCTAAAACTCTTCCCATGGCTTTTTGCTTGACGTCCCTTCCAGATTATTTCTTGGTTCATCGACGATTTCTTTTGTGACGTTGAAAAGTGCAGACTACATAGATTAACCATAGGTAAGGTGATGGCAGGAATGCGGACAGGGAAACAATCTGCTGTTTTAGTGAATAAGAAATTACATATGTAAGAATAAGACGACAGATAGCAAGAAAACCTCCTTGTCTATAAATAAATGAACTTTAGAAAAAAAAATGAATTGCAACTTCAACACTAATTAAACGATGAAGCCTTCCATTAATTTTAATTTAACATAAAATATCCCAATGTTCGAAAGTATACAAAAATGCATAACGATTTCATATATCTTCACAATACTTTAAATTACTACTGACACACTCATGGTTCCTTACAGCATAGTCCAAACTGGACCAGTGCTTAATCATCTTCGATTTATACTTTGTTTACTTATTTCTTTATATTCATTTTATTATTTATTAATATTTGAAAACAATATTAGTTAAGGTATTTCTTTCAAAATGCTAAATTTACAAGAAAACAATTTTGGCTATAACACTTATGAATGCAAATCTTATTTAAATTAAACAACATTGTATATGAAATCTGCGTTCAAACACCTTGAATACCTGTCAAATAGCATTTTACAATCATAATTTACAGTATTATTGTGTTAGGTTAGCATCTGAACACTTTTCAATGTCTTTACCGATCATTTTAATATATCATGCTCAGTGAAACTTTAATCGCATTTTTCTCAAAACTAGCTTTTGCCGCATACGTTTTTGCTATTCTAAGGACCTCAATTCTTAATTTTTCTATTTAATTTTTATTTAAATGGAAATTGCTAGAAACAGGTTATGTTCTATACAAATATCAATTACTTGACATCAAGCATTTACTTTTATTAGTACCTCTCGAAAACGAAGGAAGATATTCCGAAACAAAAATATAATTTTTGTCAATATTTGGATAACGCTCTAAATTTTATCTGCAACCACATAGGCCTGTCATGAAAAAAAAAAAAAAAAAAAAAAAGTGAAAATCTATTTACATCAAATTACAACTAATATTATTCGTTCAAAATAAACTAATTTTTTTTAAAATTTAATTTTAGAAGTTCTGAATGTAGATATTCCACAATTATAAATATTATCGCATTTTTTAAATATTTCCATCTTCGATATACCGGTACGTTCTATAATTCATTGCCTAATGTACTGGAATCCAAAAGTTTGTGCCAAGACGTATAAAAATAAAAAATAAAAAAAAAAAAGAGAGAGAGAGAGAGGTTTGCTGTTTCCAATAGTACACAGAATAACCTAATATAATCTACCTAATATAATTAAAATAAAGAGTTTGTCTGTGAGCTTGTCTGTCTGTCTGTGTGCGGCTTGGGGACCAGACGAGTGGACCGCGAGTTACCAAAATTTAGTCACGGATACCTTGGTCCAGGCTCCAGATCAAGACGAAGCTTTTTTTCTTCTTTCAAATTTCGAACCAGGGGGGTCTCAGGGGCGGGGGCGTTTAACGGAACCGGCTTGGGAACCAGACAAATTGACCGAGAGTTACCAAATTTTTGTCACGGATACCTTGGTCCAGGCCCCAGACCAAGGTGAAGCAATAGTGTCAAAATTCGAACCAGAGGGGGTCTCAGGGGGGCGTTCAGCGGGACCGATATTAGTGTCGAATTTACAGTTTTCGCGGTCGCTAAAATCAATGGTGAAACTCCGATCGCATTAACTTCCAAATTCACCGTATTCGGCTCCGGGCCGGGGGGGAGGGGGAAGGAGATATCGAGACATGTAAAAGTGATCCAAAATGACCGATATTAGTGTCAAATCCATAGTTTTCGCGGTCGCTGAGGTCATTGGTGACGCTTCCATTAGCGATGACTTGCAAATTCAGTTACAACAGTTTGTGGTGGACAAACACCGTGCTCGTGGGTTTTCTCGGGGTTCTCCCGTTTCCTACCACTTTCTTCATTTCACTCATCTCTCATCATCACCGTCTCCTTTAGCCTAACCGGCATAACCGTGGGACGTAAAACTCAAAGATTTTCAGTTACAATAGTATGCAGCCGGGAGTCAGCGGGGCGGGGAAGAATACCGAGATATGTAAAAATAAACGAAAATGACCGATATTTGTGTCAAATCCATAGTTTTCGCGGTCGCTGAGATCAGTGGTGACACTTCCATTAGGGATGACTTGCGAGTTCAGCTACCATTGTACGCGAGCCTGGAGTCAGCAGGGATGGGGATACCGAAACATCTAAAAATAATCCAAAATAATCGATATTAGTGTAAAAATCCATAGTTTTCGCTGTTGCTGAGATCAATAGTGAAACTTCCATTAGCGATGACTTGCAAATTCAGCTACAATTGTATGCGGGCCTGGAGTCAGCGGGGAAATACCAAGACAAGTAAAAATAATCCAAAATAACCGATATTAGTGTAAAAATCCATAGTTTTCGCGGTCGATGAGATCAATAGTGAAACTTCCATTAGCGATGACTTGCAAATTCAGCTACCATTGCATGCGGTCCGGGCGGGAGGATACCGATACATGCAAAAATAATCCAAAATGACTTATATTAGTGTCAAATGCATAGTTTTCGCGGTCGCTGAGATCAATGGTGACGCTTCCATTAGCGATGACTTGCAAATTCAGTTACAACAGTTTGTGGTGGACAAACACCGTGCTCGTGGGTTTTCCTACATGTTGCTTTCGAAATGTAGGAAAGCAACATTGATCGCAACGTAATCAATCAAAATGACTAGCATAGCGGTCATTTTGGATTAAACTTGAGATTAGCGACGACTTGTAAATTGAGCTACAATTGCATGCGGGCCGTGAGTCAGCGGGGGGGGGGGGGGGGGAAACCGAGACGTGTAAAAATAATCCAAAATGACCGATACTAGCGTCAAATCCTAAGTTTTCGCGGTCGATGAGATCAATAGTGAAACTTCCATTAGCGATGACTTGCAAATTCAGCTACAATTGTATGCGGGCCGGGAGTCAGGGGGTGGGGGTGATACCGAGACATGTAAAAATAATTCAAAATGAGTGATATAAGTGTCAAATCCATAGTTTTCGCGGTCGCTGAGATCAATGGTTACAAGACTTTTGCGGGTTATCCGTAAAATTAAGGCGTAAAAATGCAGCGAACACCACCTATGGATAGAAAAAGAACTCCAGAACCTAGGCAGACAAGAGAACAGTCTCCAATAAGCAACACAAATCCTACTATGTCCCAAACTAAAGTGGAGGATGAGGAAAGAAGAAAAAGGGGGTAGAGAAGAAGCATCACCAGAACAACAAGCAACAAAAAAGAACTGTAGTAGAAACAATTGGTTTTGACACAATGGATCAGTATGAACAAGAACTTGCCTACATAGAATGTTTCCTAGATTGGAAGAAAATTGGACGCATACATCTGGACAAACTCAAAAAACGGATGGCTGTCTGGGTCACGGATAGGTCCCAATTAGAAGTAAAATTGACCCAAATGGAGAAAATAAACAATAATTTACAAGACAAATACAGTATGACGCTCTGCAAAAAGAAAAGTTGATGCTTGAAGCACACCTCTTGAGCGGTCAAAAAGGATCGCATCTGGAGGATAAGACAATCATAGAAAATCAACAAGAAATTGAGAAGCAAGAAAAATAGAAAAATTGAAACAAGAAAAAAATGAAATTAAGATGGATAGAGATCGTCAATATAGAAGGATGGAGTTGGAAATATCCGAAACCAGGAGCGATGCTAAAAGAGAAGTACAGGAAAAAAATAAACAATTTAGGATACTAGAAGATAAATATAATCAACTGGAAAAGGAAAACACGAAACTGACAGAAGAGATAAAACAATTGTGGAAAAGTCTAGCTGAACATGAAACCAACTCATTACGAGAAACATCTACGGTATCCTCAAGGATAAGAAGTGGAAAAGAATTAAACACCGAACATGTGACAGAAGAGTTGCGGGAAATATCTAAGAAATTAGACAATTTGAGGGTAGAGAAAATGGAAACAGAAGAAGGTGTGGCACCAACATCCGGAAGGAAATCAACATGTAGTCAAATCCGGAAGGAAAATAACAGAGAATGAAAAGAAGATTATGGAAGTTACTGCGAAAACAAAACCGGCCTTGATATTTAAGCCCAATGAAGGAAAGTCAACTAAACAAATTGTGCAAAGACTAACTGGAACAATCGATCCCAGAAAAGATAAACTAAAAATCACCGGAGTAAGAACAACAAAAGATATCGTTGTCTTAGAAACAGCAACAAAAAAAGACATAAATAAAATAACATCCAAAGAAGAAATCAAGAAAAATTTTAATTTTGAAGAAAGCAGGAAGAAGAATCCGCTTATGATCATTTACGGAGTCCCATCAGACCTTAAGGACGAAGAATTAATTGGGGCACTAATAGAACAAAACTGAGGATAATGAAATGGAAGAAGCAAGACATACAAAAGCCCGCTTTAGAGCAGGTAAGAAAAATCAAAAGAAGTGCCACTTGGTTGTAGAAGTAACACCGCAAATAATAAAAATCCTTATAAACAAAGATAAAATTTATATAGATTATGAATCACATAAGATAAAAGGATTTTATACTTGTTCCCAAATGCTTTGTATGTCAAGAATTTGGTCACATCAGCAAATACTGCGATAATAAAGATAAAAAAAGGTGCAGGTATTGCGGAACTCTAAGACATAAAAGCGAAGATTGTGACGATAAAGATAAAAACATATGTGTTCCATGCATATTACGACACAAAGTATGTCTAGCTCTCAATAAAGAAGAATGTGTTTCCTATAGGTATGCAAGAGAAAGGATAATTAGCAAGATTAATTATGGCTGAAAACAAAATCAATACCCGAAAAAGGAAAAATAAATCACCAAGCAAATTAAAACGAGACAAAAGAAGGATGGAAGAATTCTTCGAAAGAAAACGAAACGAAGCTAAGTCAACAAAAAACAAATATGTACAAACGGATAACATTGAAATCGAGAGTACTGAAAGAAAACAAAATACTGAAGGTGAACTTAAATGTTATTGGAAAATAGGATTAGGAGCAGATATTCAAAATCTCAAATTGCAAAACAAGAAACAATACCCCAATTAAAAGATTCATTTACTTAGGAGAAGAAAAATTTTTGTTTCCGGAAATAGAAAAACCAATACAGGAAGATATAATAACCTCGACAGAAACAGAAACAATAATAAGTGGCCCAATTATAGCTGACCCCCGTCCTCTTTATGAGAAAATGGATCATAAATATAAATTAGCTAAACTTGAGGATAAACAAATCTTAACTGTAGCATTCAGGCAGATAGTTAGGGATTTACACGAAAAAGGAAGAAGCATCACATATCCAGTATTGGAGGAGGTTGATAGAATGGAACCAAGGATCTATGACTTACCAGCTAATGGATGGGAGCTAATAGAGCTAGTTGATGAAGCCTTTGAAAGAAGAGGAATATACTGGAATTTGGAAAATGTCTATAAACAAATAGTTAACGCACATGGAATAATATATTTTGATTTTAGTAAATCAGGAAAGGAGGCTTTAGTACATACAAAATATGCATGAAACATCAAAAACATTAAACATTTTGCAGAACAATGCCCAAAGGTCCAAGGTTGCAACGATGGAATTAAGAAGATATACAGAAATTAATGAAATTGATATTATCGCAATACAGGAACCTTATATTGTGAACAATAAACTTGTTTCTTTTCCAGTGACTACGAGAGTAATATATGGAGGTAATGATTCGAAGACTGTTATCGTCGTTATGATAACTCGAAATTTTAAAAATATTACAACATTGTGACAACTGGATGGTTTGTACCGAGATTTCTTATGGCGCATACAGCTTTTGGTTTATAAGCTCTTATTTTCAATATAGTATGAACATTCATATTTTTTTTACAGAAGTTACAAAATCTAATTTGGCAACATCTTCGGTTGATGCGAACGCAAAATCCAGCATTTGGGGTTCTCCAATTACAGATACAAGGGAGAAACACTTGAAGATCTTATTCAACAGAATGAACTACTAGTATTAAATAGAGGGAATCACTCAACTTTTGTGGGCCTCATGCGATCACAAACACCAGACAACGTCTATTCCATCATGGCGAAATATATAAAATTGAACCTCCTGTCTTCCCCTCTCCCCTTAAAACTGGAATTCTGGAATTGGATTACAGTCAGCTTATTTGTAATGAGGGATTAATATACAAATTTTCATCTTCCTAACTTGAGGTGCATGTGAGATACTCTATTTTTCGCATTAATTTTGAACCCCATATTCCTTTAGGATAAGCCTTTTAACCAAACTGGTGACCGAAACTTAGCACGAAGTAGATGAGAAGTACGTTCCAAAATTCATTTGAGTTGTCAGTCATTTTCTGGTGATGTGACCACAAACTATAGACAACATTGCCTTTAATTCTGAAGAAAAAAAAAATAATAACTGAAAATGCCCCTTTGCTAAACAGGAATTTTTTAAAACACTGAGACATGCATCCCCTTACTTTTAACAAGTTCATATACCGAGTTTCATCTGTCTAACTTCAGGGGCATTATGTGAACTGAATTCTGGGTAAAACATTTGAATCCCCTTTTATCTTTCTTAGCATATTTAATTCAATGAAATCCTTTCTTATTCAATGTAGTCGTAACAAATAAGTTTTCTATAGAAATCTCACGTTTCTGGATATATTAATATGGCCTCAATTTTCCATGAATCAATTTGACTGATCCATATACCAGTACATATTTCCTTTTTTTCTTTTCCAGGAGTGGAAATTTCGAAAACGTTGAAATAAGTATTTCCGTTATTTTGAGTTAAGAGTTTATATAAAGAATTTCATACCTCGAATTTACGCTAATCTTTACATTAAGCATTTTCTGAGTAAATAGTGGGAAACCTTAATATTATATAAATTGTTCCCCTTACCCTCTTCAGATGCGGAATTTTCGCACACATTGAAATATGTATTTAACTATTTTTATTTAAGAGTTTATATAACGATTTTCACATTTTGAACGTAGGGAATCTTTACCATCGGCACTTTCTCAATAAAGAAAAGGAAATTTGGATATTAGAGTAATGATAACATTTTCCCTCAAGGAGCTGAATTCTCTAAAGTTTTGAAACACACATTCTCTTATTTTTATTTTAGAGTTTATAAATCAAGTTTCAGATCTTCAAATTGAGTGAGTCCCCTCGTTCAGCACCTTGAAAATAAATAAAGGGAAATTTCAGTATTATTTATCTAACGATCACCAGACACAGCTCAGAGGCCATTTTATACTGGATATTCAACAACAACAATGGAAAGGATTTGGGAAGGTATCGGCCAGGGCATGTTTAGTAGATACCATCCCGGCATTTGACTGGTAGGACTGAGGAAAATCCTGAAAAACCCCAGTCACGATGATCGGCATCGGGAATCGAACCCACGACCTCCCGAATGTGAAGCCAACGCTCTACCACTTGAGCTACTTCGCTCAGTAAATTGTTCCCCAGTATCCTCTTAGGAGCGTAATTTCCGAAAACGTTGAAACGTACATTTTCTTATTTTTATTTAAGAGTTTATATACCGAATTTTACATTTTCAACTTACGTGAATTCTCACATTAGGTACTTTAAGAATAAGTTAAAGGAATTTTTCAATATTATTTAAATTGCCCTCTTTACCCCCTTTGGAGTGTAATTATCAGAAACGCTGAAATAAGTCGTTTCCTTATTTGTAATTGAAACTGAGGACTAGTCCAAAATATACAAGGAGATACAAGTGCGCATTCAAATACGCTTACTTCCAGAACTGACGTCACCTAGTGTGCGTGAAGAGGTTCAAGTTCACAAACCTGAGAGTATATAGTACTAAAAAAAATAAATAAATAAAATACACGTGTACCTAAGCTGGCAGTTCCACACAGTAGGAGTAACGATACTGTTAAAATGACTTCCTACTAAAATTTAAAGGAGACGGTGATGATAAGAAATGAATGAAATAACAGAATGAAGAAAGTGGGAAGAAACGGGAGAACTCCGAGCAAACCCACGCACACGGTGTTTGTCAACCACAAAGCTCACTTGGCGCGAGCTGGGATCAAACCATGGACCCCATGCACCAGAGGTGAACGCTCTAACAGTGAGCCACAGCAGCCCGAGTATTCACAGAGAATTCGTTAATCAAGCATTAGTCACGCGATCAGCCGTATTAGTTCTGTAATAAGGAGGGTTACTTTTTGGTATTCAGAGTCTGTTTGAAGTTTAGTTAGTAAGTTGATTTGGGTATGATTAGCTGATATAACACGTT
Source organism: Thermobia domestica (assembly GCF_964235325.1). Lineage (NCBI taxonomy): Eukaryota > Metazoa > Arthropoda > Insecta > Zygentoma > Lepismatidae > Thermobia > Thermobia domestica. Next base: position 92,852,452 of record NC_137470.1, read on the forward strand.
TCCACTTCACTATCACATCAGACACAGTGGACCTAGGGATGTTTAGGAGTGTGGAAATCTCGCCCAATCTGCACCCAATCACCTGACCACGTTCGAAGTCCGTGAGTTTCGCGGAGCGCCCCATTCTGCCTTCTCACGATGTCTAATGACTACTGAGGTCGCTGATAATGAGTACCTGGCAGTAGGTGGCAGCACAAAGCACCTAATACGAAAAACGTATATTTCTGTGGCTGTCCGGATACTTTTGATCACATAGTGTATGTACACCACTCCTTTAATGTTAGCACCGTGATAGAATGGAGTTATGGCTACAAAAGATACTAAAATAAAATTAATTAAGATAGATGCATTTAAATTATCTTAAGAAATCTTATGAAGTTCCTGCTTTATGGCAGCGAACTGTTAAAATAACGGGGCCAGAATCATTTTAGTTACTACCGTTATGTTAAAATCAAAGATATATTTTTATGGAGATACGTACCTTATTTGTGCTGTGTAAAATTGCCGGAAATTTTCAACCCATTAAAAAACTTTCGGAAATATCGGCAAAAACCGGAAAATATAATTTAAAAACTATTTCTTCGCCTGATGTTAATCTTATTTGCTGTAACATGTCTGCAGCGTATGTACAATGTATTTCGCTAGTGAGAAAAGTACTTAAAGCAACAGATTTTAATTTTAGTTTTTAGTTTTCTGACTTCTGGTAAAAAACCCTCTTTATTATTTGTATATTTTTCGAGCAACTCAGAAAGAGAGATGATATTTACATATGCATGGATTCGACACTAATATTGGTCATTTTTTATCATTTTTTAAATATATATATCAATCCTTCCCCGTCAATGAAATTACAGCATTGAATTTGGATTTAAACGGCATCGGGAGTATCAGTGTTCACCTCAGCGACCCCAAAAACTATGGATTCGACACTAATATCAGTCATTTTCAATATATATCCCTCCTCCCTTCCTCCAAGTTGAATCTTCAAAATGTAATGATAAAAACCATCCGAGCCCGAACCCTATCTATGCTAAAATTTTATCAAGATCAGTCTGGTGGTTCAAAAGTTGTTAAGTTACAAATATAGGCATTTTCATTTGTCACACTAGAAAACAGGTGTTTGTTTACATACAAAATTTTGTGCATGAAGTTTATACAAAAGTCTATATTAGATAAAATCTTAAATCTTTAAGTTTCACGTCCCACAGTTATGCCGGTTAGGCTAAAGGAGACGGTGATGATGAGTAATGAAAGAAAATGGTGGAATGAAGAAAGTGGGAGGAAACAGAAGAACCCCGAGGAAACCCACGCACACGGTGTTCGTCCACCACAAAGTTCACTTGGCGGGGGCTGGGATCGAACCCGGGACCCCAAGCACCAGAGGTGAACGCTCTACCACTGATCCACCGCGGCCCAAAGTCTATATTAGAATATTAAATAATAGTAATTATATGTTTTAGTGCATGAGTATTAGTGAAATTTGTCTACCGCTGTCTCTTTTAAGAAGTATTTTGGTTAAAATTAACAAAATTTCACCAGATCAAAGAGCATATTAAGAACTCAGTTTCATTCAAGAGCTCTATTTGTTGCAGCAGAAACGCTTCATGATGGTAGATGGTGAATGCAGCTGTTAAAGTCCTGTAATTAATGCACAACCACGAATGAACGACTAAAAAGCATATAAAAGAAATGAGTGAAGACTATTAATTTTCAAGAATAATTATAACAGTTTTAGTTTCGATTGCTTCTTTTTTAAATAATCGCAATATTGAAGTTTCTAAACTTACACTTTCACGCATTTAAGAAAAGAAAACGGTTCCATTACTAGTAAAATTAACCTAATACAAAGATATTTGTTATTTTTCCTATTTTTCCGGAAAGAAACCGGAAAAAACGGTTTTTTACCAACAGGTTCAAAATTTCCGGAAATTTACTACACTAGGTACAACAAAGGAGAGTTTGAAAGGCAAAAGTTTCATAGTTTGTGGCACATTTTGAACTACATAATAGCATCAGTAGCTGCATTATCTGCAATATTGCGATTTGTAATTACTAACATTTATAAATTAATTAATTAATGTATAAAGTAACTAATTATTTACTTATTTTCTGATTTCACTTTTAGGATTGAAATGGAAGGTGTGGGTTCATCTGAAGTTACTGAGACTGATCTACCTCCTTGCAGCATAGGTTGTGCACATCCAGACTCAAAATGCCACCAGATTACATATGGTTCTACGAAGAAAATTCTGCCAGTTAATAATGAAACTTTTGCAGAGAGTGAAATTGAACTTATTTTATGGAGATCTAAATTACAAGGCACCAATGAGAATATAACTATTCGTTTCCATCATAAACAGTGGTATTTGCATCACTATGAACTAGTTCACAAGAAATGTTGTGATCCTTTTGCAAGGCACAAGAAAATAGTGCGACGTGATTTGCGAACAGTGACGCTGGAACTTGCGAAAACCGTCAAGAAACATCTGAACATACTCGTTACCCCAGGTCGGAAAATGTGCTCCAGCTGCCGAAAAAGAGTGAAGGAAAGTGCGACTGTCAAACAAGGGAAATCGTCTTCAGACACGCCAGAGCCAGCATCTCCACACAAAAGTTCCGACAGCGAATTCAAATTTAATCCGAATACAACAGAAGCTGCAGTGGAAGAAGAAGAAGCAAAGCTTGATGCAAGTTTAACATATTTAGACCTTTCACCCTTGTTGCTCCTGCATGTAATTCCTGCACATCAGCGTGTAGCAGTTGGGCATAAAAAATCAAAATGATGCACGAATCAGCAAAGTTGACAGAAACGCAGTTTAAAGCTTGATGATACAGAACACTTGTTATCTGACACCAGTGATTCGGACTTAACCAGTGCAAATGGAGTAAAAGAAAAAGCAGCAGACCTGGATCCTCTAGTTCTGTTAATGAAGCAGAAGATAGCAATAGCAAATAGACGTGAAAAACTTCAAATTCTCACTATTGCTTCAGAGTCATGGTCCCGCAAAAAAGTGTCCGATATTTTTAATGTTAGTGAATATATGGTTAAGCACGCTATGGCATTAAGTAAAAGCAAGGGTATATGCTCCTTTCCAGAACACAGATTAGGGAAAAAGACTACCTGGAGAAACCGTAACTTTAGCTCTAAATTTCTATCAAGATGATGAATTTAGTCGGATACTTCTTGGAAGAAAAGATTTTGTGAATGTTAAATCTCCACATGCAAAAACGACTAATACTGTGCAACCTAAGTGAGCTTTATTGTTGCTTTCAAAGAAAAACATCCTGACATTAAAATTGGATTTTCAAAATTCTGCTTATTAAGGCCTAAATGGTGTGTTGTTGCAGGTTCAACAGATACACAGTGTCTGTGTGTGTACTACTCATCAAAATGTAGATTTGTTGTTGCATGCCATTAGTTTAAAAAAGGAAGATCTTGATCATGCAATTTCATTGATGGCGTGTAATGAAAGTACTAGAAATTGTATGGGAATGTGTGTGAAATATCCCCAGGATAGCAGTAAATTAACAGTATTTCTCCAAAACAAAATCGAAGAGTACTTGAGTGATGAGCAGGTGATCTTTGCATGGATCAATGTTGATCGTAGCCAGTAGAAACAACACTACAAATTCCAGAATATATTGATCATTTTGTTCAGAAGCTTCAAGGATTAATACCCCATTCTTTCATTGCTAAGAGGCAGGCAACTAACTTAAAGAACGTGAACAAAATCTCTCATGATGAAACCATTATATTGATGGACTTTGCAGAGAATTATGGTTTTATATTACACAATGAGATGCAGACTTACCATTGGAATCAAGTGTCAAGTACGTTACACGCTGTTGTACTTTATTTTGTTGACACCAACCGTTTAACTGAGAAATCTGTTTTTTATCTGATGTTTTACATCGTGATGTACATCATGCCTTTTGTATACAAGGTCCAATCTGAAACCATGTCATTCTTAAAGAGTAAATATCCAGAAATTAAAAAAGTAGAATATGTAACAGATGGGTGTGCTGCACAGTATAACTTGTAAGAACTTGTTAAATCTGTGCCATCATCTCCAAGATTTTGGCATATCCGCTTGTTGGTCTTTCTTTTCAACCAGCCATGGCAAGTCGCCTTGCGATGGGATTGGTGGCAGTGTGACACGCTGTGTTACAAAGGCAAATCTGGAGAGGCCATTTCAAAACCAGATAATAAATCCAAAACAAATATATGACTTTTGACATAGAGCTGACTTATATGACTTTTGCAAGCGTCAGTTGTCGAAAATTACATTTTTTTTATATCTACCTGAAACTGGGATTTACAATATAAGAAGTGTGTTAGCAAATCGTTTCCAGATTGCTCAGACTGTAGCACGCACAAGAAGTTTTCCTAAGTTTGTACCACTGTCAAATACAGTTATAACAGCAAGACGATTGAGTGCAAATGAAACACCAGATATAGAGTTTAATTTTGCACCAGAATATGATCAGTACGAAAAGTTGGCTTGCCAGGACATTAAAGTTAATTGCTTTGTAGCACGCATTTATGATCATAAGTAGTGTACCGGACTAGTAGTAGAAGTAGATGCTAACAATTTGGATATAAATATAAAATTCATGCATTCAGCTGGGCCTGCAGCATCCTTTTATTGGCCTAGCAGAGCTGACACGTGCTGGGTCAAGGTACTGCAGATTTTATCTGTTATTGAGACTCCATCTACTCGTACTGGTAGGCAATTCCAACTGAGTAATAAATGTAAATTATTAATTGAACAGCAACGGAAAACTGTTGCAAAAAATTTAATATATAGGCCTATGTAAATGTGTTTGAGTGGTGGGAAATATTACAATTACCTGTACATTGTGGAAAACTGCATTTTTATTTCTTGTTTAGCACTATGGCAAATACCCCAAATGGTTTTCATTTCATTATATAGGAAATTTTATCCTCTTTCAGAATATCTAGGAGCGAGAGCTCTGAAATTTTGCACAAGTTAGTTTTGGTGATTGTAGGTCAAGCGTACCAAATACCATCAAATTCCGAGTCGGTGGGTGACATGGCCTGGATGAACTGACGTGGAATGACCCTACTAGCGACAATAGAATAACTGTGTTGTAATGATAAGGGAAGATACCTTATTGATAAGTTGTATGTATCCCTCAGAAAATTGGAAATTTTCTACTCATCTTTCACTGTTCACTTAAAAAAGTTCTGCTATTGTAGAGTAGTCGGCCTAATAGCTGCTTCATAGTTTATTCACCCGATAGGTAAAGGAAGACAGGTAATTAATTGCCTTTGTATTCTCATAATGTTAGTTTATTGTGGCTAAATCAGAGTACCTTCTACTCTAAATTAAGTAGTAACATGTGATCAACTTAGTAAACTACTACGTGCTAATCAGAGATTCTAAATACACTTCTAATAACCATGCGTTAGTCAAACCCTTATTATGGCACTAATCATACGTCAAAGCGACTCTGCAGAAGGCCCAATGTGTTTATTGGAAGTTAAGTACGATGAATAATAAGCAGCTACTACGAAGTTAAACTAATTCTTCTTATGCTTCAATTCAGTTGATCACCTATTAGTTTATTAGTATCGTAAATTACTTGGATGACAAATGTGCAGTAACTTGGACTCTCTGATTAGTAATATAAAATGTACTGATGAGAAGGATTTCTTTAACTATCAGTAAAGAGTAAAAAAATGCGAGTCGTGGTTCGGATCACGCTCCGCTGTTGGTTCTGTTCTTTATAAGCTCTACGCTGCGTAAATAATAAAGTAAACCACAATTAGAATAATGATTAACCCATGAGGAGGATCTAATAGACCAATTCATTCAAAAGATGTTGAAAAACGAAAAAACTTTTACAGTGTTTTATATGGATAGAATAGTATTATATGAAACCTTTATAAGTTACTTTCTAAAATACAACACAAACTACCCGAAATACCAGCATAATCTACAGAACTACTAACAAACACACCATATTCTCACGTTCATTCTTTGTGTATTTAAAACAAACAAACAAAAAAAAAAGTGCGGCTTATAAATAGGAATGCGAATTATAAATGCATATTTCCTTTAACATAGCCGCGCTTACTTGGTGAATGTGTACTTGAAGTATGAGTCATTACCACTGGCGCATTTAGGGGGGCTATCGGGCTCAAGCCCTCTCCCTCCCGAAATAAATTTGTCAGTTTTCCGCATTCAATGTACAACAATAATCCTTCATACCATTTCTAAGAATTTCATCGACTTTCCATTTTCTTACGCTCTTTGTTCAGAAATAATACTGTATTTGTCAAATTTCATTCCATGTAAGAACTGCGTTCCTTTTTTCTTTCTTTCGTCCATTCTACTCTCCTGTTTCTTTTTCTTAGTTGTTACTTTCTTTCGTTTCTCCTATTATACTTTCGACGACCGTTGTTAGTTGTGATTCAAGTCGGCCGTCGTCAGTAACACCAAAACTAAAAGGAGATGATGATAACAGAGACTGGTGTTCCACACCAACTTGCACGGATATCAACATAACGGAACTTTAGTTATTATAGCAAAGGATAGTTTACATCGTTTAGTTATAAAGAAACGTAAATATTTGAATTAAAGAAAATCAAGTTGGGGGAGGGGAATAAGTAGCCCGGGAAATTAGGTAGACCAAAAGGATACTTCCTCTTCCTTCTACGAAAAGAATAAAAGCTTAGATTCACTGCTAATATTTGTGTGTATTATATCACGTAAGATTCACCAGTCTGCAATTCTTGGCATTAAAACTGCAATCAGTATATTTCAGCTTCAACTTCTTCTCAACATTTTCTTTCAAGGTAGAAACGTACACAGGTAAAACTGGATATTCCCATTTCTTCTAAAATGAAATCAGTTAAGTTCAAATGAGATTACAAATATTGAACTTGTATTTGCAGGAGCGTCATTTCAGATTTGCTGGGGGTAAGATCGTCTATCGACATACGAGTTTCACGTTCTTTCCTAGTACATTAGTAGACAATAGATTAAAATATATTTAATTCTCAAACTTAGGTGGTCTACTGCTCCTGCCCCTACTTTCCCGTGTTGTGCATACTCCCCCCCCCCCTCAGAAACAAAATCATAAATACGCCACTGGTCATCACTGTTGTTGGGTTAACGCTGCCTGCCACTTAAATAAGTGGGAGTGGTCAGTACAGTAGTAAGTCCTTTAAACAGGATCCAGTTTGTGCTAAACTAAAGTTTTGTGTAAGTTACATGTAGAAGCAGAGTTCTTATTTCTAGCCATTTTCATGTTACCAAGTATTTATAAGGCAAGTTGCAGTTTATACACGCAAGAATACGGTGTAACAATGATACAAATATCAACTTTCATATTTCTAAAACTACAGTTACTCACTTCAACAATGTCAGCACCAACAACAGAAGTTACTTTTACTCTGTAATAGGTTCCATTCACTAAAGCTACACAAACGTGACCAACTACCACTACTGAGGATGGCATTTTGTAAACAACTCCTTTAGTAAGATAAAAGAACCTGTAAAAATACAAAATTATCAGAACTTTGATCCTTTCAGAAAAAAAAAGTGTAGTAATAATAATAAAAAAAAAAACAATACAAAATGGAAATACGTCGATCCACAATTTCTCAGTACTGATTACCAATATTTCTTTGTGACGCTCGCTATTTAATACATTTTCTTTTACTATTTTGCCACTTGTTTGCAATCTAGATCAAGGATAATTATAAGTCAACCCCCCCCATATATATATATATATATATATATATATATATATATATATATATATATAGCCACTGTACTTTTTCAGGGGTAAATTCGAACCTAAGAGAAACGGGAATGGGGAATGCCGCAAACTTCATAACGAGGAACTACATAATTTTTATCGTTTATCGAACATTGTTAGGATATAAAGTCTAGGAAGTTGAGGTGGACAGGTCATGTTGTGAGAATGGAAGAAAGTAGGAACGTTCTGAAAGTTTTAACTGAAGTCCAATCGGAAAACGACCATTAGGAAGACCTAGGTGCAGATGAGAGGACAATATTAAGATGGATTCTCGGAGAAACAGGAATACAAAGTAGAAACTGGATCCAGTTGGCTAAAGATAGAAGTCCATGGAGAGCTTTTGTGAACGCGGCACTGAACCTCCGGATTCCATAGGCCATAGAATTATCATTAAAACAATTTACTTTAAGACATTTACATTTATTTGCTTTTAATCCATACTATTTAGCATTTTTTATATAGGAGCAGAAGAAATATTTTTACAATTTTAAATATCGTTCACGATATCATTCAATTTTCTGAGTTAAAAATAACCAATACTAACATATTAAAACTTAGAAAATAAGCAAACATTTTCTGTTATGGAATGGATGCTTGTTTTTGTAAAGAAACACAAGCATTTTCCATCGGGCTCAAATCAGCTTCTTCTGATGTTACAATTAATCGGTGTTAACCCACAAACTAATAGCTAATCTTCACAAACATGGAGTAGAATTATCACCTGGACAAATATTTAACAATCTGATTTTTTCAAAAAGTGGTTAAAGAGAGTTTTTAAAAAGAAAATCTATATAGAACGAATTTTAGATTTAAAGGATGACAAACTATAAGATTAACATCATCAGGTACATTCAAAACTACCCCGTATCGTTTAGTTCCCTAATACTGAACAATTAGGTCTGCTATAATTAGTCTCATCTTTTTATTCGAGGTCAGTCATTTACTTTAACAAATGCTGCATAATCGCATACTCAACAAACACTAGGCAACTACACTTCAGAGTTACAATCTTTGGTAGAATCCCAAGAAGAAAAATGCATACTTTCTCCTTATTTGCTCTTTTATCAATGACTTGCAATAAATGGGGCAGTTTGAGAGTTTTCAGAAAAAAGACGTATTCTCAATAACAAGCAAACAAACAAACAAACAAAAAAGTCTTCTCCATTCAATGAGCAACCTGCTACAATTGATCCATTCAATTGGAAGTTCAACAAGAAAACACCTAAAGGAGGTGTTTGCTGGTGACTGCATATGATCTTGAGCATGATAAGTTTAAGGAAAACATTTTTATTCAATGGCGTACTAAAAGTTTAATCGAGACAGCAGAAGTAAGGAACAATGTTACCGAGACGAGGGAAATTGAAGGTGTTGGGTTGGTGCGAATGAAATGGCCGATTTTACGTCTTGTGAGAAACCAAACACCTACCGCAACCAACGGATGGACCGAGGTCACGCGTATGCAACGAACTCTGTACATGTTCAGAAAACAGGCTGAGGTGTCGGAAAGCAATGTTGTTGAAAAGAATAGAACGAAAATGAACCATGGAGAACACGATTAATATTTATTTTCCTTTACGAGTTCAAATAGGATATTCTGGACATTTATCCGCCAAAAACATCAACAATGCAATTGGGCCAGAAGTGGTAAATGAACACACCATACGCCGTTAGTTTGTGAAATTTCGTGTCGGTGACACAACACTGAAAAGTAAACCTCGCGGTCGCCGACTAACAGCTTTTTCTTATGGGTTCCTCAAGAACATCGTGGAAGCGGACCCTTGAAAAAGTGTTCGTAGCTTTACAGATGAGTTAGGCATACACGATACAATTGCCGTAAGGCGGCTCTGCGCAATCGGTGAGAAAGTGGAAATCACGAATGCCACATAAATTGACACCAGCCAACAAAGATCGCCGTCTGGAGGTGTGCAGTTCTTTGAGTATAAGGAATAACGGGCAAAGTTTTCTGCATCGGACGGTAACTTCTGATGAAAAATTGATGAACTACGAAAATAGTGTAAGGCCAGAAGTGGTTAGAAAGCGGGTTTTTAAATCCCGCAGAATGGGTTATTGCTAGTATGGTGGTCTATGGTGAGGATTATCTTTCTCCATCGAGAAGAAACTATCACCGCTGATCGTTACTGTGCTAAACTCTATAAAACGCACTACAGATTTGTATATCAGCATCCTGCAATGGTCAACATCCATGATGTTCTCACGTTACTTGACAGTGCATCCCTACATATCACTCAAAAACGGTGCATGAGAAGCAGTGTGAAACCCTTTCTTAACCCACCGTAACCTCCTGGCATCTCTCTTATCGACTACTACTTCGACCGACATCATGATCACTTCTTGTTATTATACTCCAAACTTCCTTCATGAAAACCAATTCATGCCTGAACGATAACAAAAGTGTATAGCTGCAGTCAGAGGCTATTTTGACTAATCAGCAATTGAACGTTTCAAATGTTCCCATTCATCTTCAGGGATTGTAATGAAGAGACTGGAGATGTGAACATGTATATATAGTGACTATTTAAGAGCAGAGCTGTGAATGAGAACTTGTGATTGGCTGAGAGAAATGCTGGCTTCTGATTGGCTGTTGTTGTGTCTACAAGAAATGGCTTGTTGAATGTCTATTTTTGTTTCTGAAAAGGGCCGACCAGATAGGCTGAGTTGAAACCCAATGTCTCTCTTGAGACTGTTCCTTTCCCGTGAGATAGCTATGGCTTCCTTTATTGTTCTGTCGCAAAAATTGATGCACTTGGCTACTGTGGTGGTATTTGTAAAATCAAATCTGTGTCCAAGCTCTGGGCTTAGTTCTGACTTATCGGGTTGCTAAAGTATTATGTAGCTGTTGTGTTCGTAGAGGAATGTGAAAATAACGAAAGGAATGTGAAAAGAGGGAAAAACGGAAAAATCCCGAGAACCTCCCACACCCAGTAATTACTTACCGCAATATCATATCGCACACCCATGCTTTGAATGTAGGAACTTTGGTCCCTGAAGTGAACGCTCTACGGACTACGCTACAGAATTTGTGTTAAATTAGTACGAACATACACAACATTTCTAACCCGTAATCTGAAATATGACTGACCGCTTGGATCACTTTTCTCCATTCAATGTAACACGTGATAATGAACCTTCAGTTAAGAAGGAATCTGCTTGCATCCCTAGTTTGAAAACCAAAGAGTTCTGGACAAAAACAAGATACAAAAGAGCAACAGAAACATGAAGATCCCATTTACGACTTTTTCCTACAGTAAAGACATGGTATCAACATTAAAACAGGAACTGCACATCATAAAACTTCGTTACCTCCACAGTGCACCGGAAAAAAATTATTTTACAATAATTTGAATCGCAAATTCTAACCGTCAGTTTTTTTCTTGTCTTTTATTTCACTACGAATTGCTAAATAAAGAAACCTAGTATTTAATGTCCTCTCTCAAACGATGCATTCCAGTTATAGAATATTTTTTACACGTCTTGTCTGAACAAAACAAAACAAAAAAAAAAAAAAAATCTTAGCGCAGGGTTGAATGGTTCAGACTTGGACACCACAGAAGTTAAGAGAAGAAACATTTAGAAATCTTTGAAATGTGGTCTTGGAGAAAGATGGACAAAACAAAATGAACGGGGAGAGACTAGCAAACGATATTCTAAAACGAATAGAAGAGAACAGGATGATCTTATCCAGCATTCTTCGTAGAAAGGTTAACTGGATTGGACACATCTAGCGAATCTTCAACCATATCACCATAGAGAGTAAGATATAGAATGAAAGCAAAGAATACGAAGAACGACACAACTGATCGATGATTTGAAAAATAGAAGAAAATATTGGGAGAGGAGGAAACTGAAGATCGAGAAACGTGGAAGAAACATTTCCAGATCCTGACCTAAGGGCAGGAGGATCTGCAATTTGTCGCAGGACCTGAATAATAATAATAATAATAATAATAATAATAATAATAATAATAATAATAATAGAAAATGCATACATAAATTTGGTTTAAGAATGACTAAAGAGAATTGAAAGAGTGAAGGTTTACTGGTACTCGTGCACATTCTCCAAAATATAATTGGTGCCTGAATTTTTCTAAGTTGTTTAAAATTGTGAGTTTGGCAACAATGCACTCGAAGTAATAGGAAGGGAAGTCAAAAGGAAAAAAAAAAGTAGTGAAGCCTTCCAAACACACTGTCTTGTTTGCTGTTTGAAATATTCAGATCCTTTTGCATTATTTAATGTAATATTAGTTTCAGAGGAAAATAGTACCTTGGCAAATGCAGAAAACTTTGTTTAGTTAAAAAAAACACATGCTTTTTAACCCAAAGAAAATTGTAAAAAAAAAGAGACGATTTTAAGGAGTTCTATCTCTATCAATATAACTGAAAGAAATTTCTACAGTGTGTTTCAATAGTGATGCGTGTTTAGTATGTTCTTTCTACTGAAATTCAAAACTTTTGAATCTGATTGGAATTCCAATGGGTGGTTTTATTTATTTATTTATTTATTTATTTATCTATCTATCTATTTAAAAAAAAAAACTTTTCTGCTGTTTCTAGTTTACAGTTTCTGATTTTATGATTCATTTCCTTTCTTTCTTTCTTCAGGAGAAGTCATACTTTAGAAAGTCGCTAACTAATTACTGTTTGTATCCGACGATTTCCCGAACACCAAGGTAATGAATAATCTAATCAATTTTTCTTATCTTTTCTTTCTTTTTTTTAAGGGGTACATACGAGGTGTGTTCAAAAAGTATCGAACCTTTGGTTGGCAAAAATATGTACATTTATTGATTTGGAAATCGGAAACACTAATCCCATTCAAAGTAGTTTCCTTGGTAATGCACACACTTCTCCCAGCGCTCACGCCATTGTTGAAAAGGCCCTAAATCGCGTACAGCAACGTCTGGGTTGTATAAAAGAAATTAATTTTTAGTTTACAAAGAAAGCTATTGAAAACAGTGGACCTACCGAAAGCTAATAACTTTAAGAATGGTTTCGAATAACGAGACAGATAATAAACCAATTTCCTCCATCAGTCTTACTTTTTAACTTTGTAACTGAACTACATTTAGTAATTTAGCAGAATGGTAGTGAAGAAAGTATGTCCGGAAGCTTATTGTTTGTTTGTTTGTTTATTTAGTTTAGTGTCCCTTTTCAACAAGGCTATTAGTAGCAGGACCTCAAGTTTAAGGCGGAAACCGAATTATCGTAATGCGTTCCGATTTTCTGATGCTTTCTCACTGGGAATGAAATTCGGGACCATGTGCACCAAAGGCGCACGCACTAACCACTACACCTACGGGAAGGGGGTTTCGGAAGAGTACTGAAAGAATAGACTAACCTCTGTCAATTGTATAGACATGATTCAAAGACGATAATGAGCATTTTGAAAATTAATATAATGTTTCATTTAGTACTATCAATTATTTTATACTCTCAATGATTCATATATGCTGAATCCTTTTTGCTCAAACTTTTTTTTTTTTTTTTAAATATAGCTTAACTGCTGACATCAGGAGTTCAACAATGATAGCAAAAATGAATATGGTTTTTGATTTTTGTATTAATATTTTTACATCTTCAAGTTGTTCTTTAACATTTACTTTAAATGACCATTGATCTGATGGTGTCAACAGCTAAACTGAAGAAAACATCTGAGTATAAAGTCCATCAAACTTAGCAAATTAATTGAAACGCGTAATTTAAAGACTTAAACATATTTAATAATGTGCGAAACGAGAAAATACTTACTGCATATCCAGCATTAACTTCTTTAGCTCCGTCCTGCTCTCCCCTTTCAGTACAATGCTTATTGAATCAGGAGAGTGAATGGTGGGCACATACACTTCTAAAGAGGTTCCGGTTTTAATACTATCTAGGATGCTCTGATGCTCCATTACACAGCCCTCTCTCACAGTGTTTTCTGGATATACATCATCTTCATCGTAATCACTCTGAAAGTTTAGGAAATTAATAACATCTCAGTTATACAGAAGGAATGACTAATTTTATTCACTCCACAAAATTTGATTGTCCACTGTTACTACCTAATAAATCAAAGGTGGGAAAATTACTAAGTAATAAACGATATCTCAAAGACATCAATTATTTTGTTTCATATTATTTTATGAATAACAGATCGCTCTGAAGATCAAAGTTTCATATTCGTTTTGGTTTCTACGTTACTATTTTGCCTGGCACAATAGTCGTATGCAATTTTTCAAATACTAAATTGGTATAAAAATTTCAAATCATAATCACTACACTACAAACCATGCTGGTGCTAACCCCCATAGCCTTGTTGGAAGGACGCTGAGAGTAACTCATGGGAGAAAACGCTAGTTCTCCAACTACTTTCTAATCTGCGATGGCACAACGATGTCTAATGCGAATGTGTAGCTTATCTTTCACACACGAATTGAAAAATACACTTCCTTCTGAGAAAGAATAAAAACTACAATGAAAACGCCGAACTGAAAGTAACTGTATATACAGGGTATTTCAAAACAACACCGACGTTTGGGAGGTGATTCCTATCACCAAGATAAGACAAAAAGTACAGACCAACCTGGGTGCAAAAATCAGTCATTTCGGAGTTATAGGTGGTCAAAAACATGAAAATATTAACTTTAAATGTCCACAGCTCAAATACTATGAGACCTACTGTAGTCGGGTCAACATTTCACTTAGAACTAATATGTAAACTATCATCCAAAATTCACGTTTCAGAATCCTGTGGTACTCACGCAACAATTTTTATAGAGGGGGTTTGGCTACGGGCATATATAGGAAGTGTGATACTCACCAAGTACCACTATAAAAATTGTTGCGGAAGTACCGCAGGATTCTGAAACATGAAGGGCACATGCTAGCTCGTAAGTGAATCCTTGACCCGACTATGGTAGGTCACATAGTATGGAAATATGGACCTTTCAAGTTCATTTTTTCATATTTTCGGTAGCCTATAACTCCGAAATGACGGATTTCTGCACCCAGGTTGATCTATACTTTTTGTCTTATCTTGGTGTCAGGAATCATATCCCAGACTTTCTCGGTCTTGTTTTAAAACACCCTATATTGTACACACCCACCCACCCACACACACACACACACATAACATATATATATATATATATATATATATATATATATATATATATATATATATATATCGTTATCATAACTAATGAAAACATCTATGGTTTGCAACACAACACGTAATATGTTTGACATGCTAACATTTTAGGATGGCAGGAATGCTACTTAACCATCCAATTATTCACGACATGTTTGATCCCTTGATATATGGAGAAACATCATAATTAATCTTGGTATCGGATTTCCGATCTAATTTAGGAATCAAAGATTGCATTGTTGCTCTAATATTGCAACCTTTCCTATCTTGTCCGCACACTCTTCCGGCAGACTCGGTCATAAATTTAACATATCTTTTCACTCTTTGAGTGTGAGAGGGGAAGTTCATAAATTCAAACTCAAACTCATTTATGCAAAATAAGTTTTATTTTGCATAAATGATAAAAATATGTTCCATATCTTCAGGGATGTGATACAAGATACGGTAAAGAAGGGCGAAAGCGGCTACAGATTATTAACGGTATTAAAACAGTTATGTAAGAGCGAAGA
This sequence comes from Thermobia domestica, assembly GCF_964235325.1. Classification (NCBI taxonomy): domain Eukaryota; kingdom Metazoa; phylum Arthropoda; class Insecta; order Zygentoma; family Lepismatidae; genus Thermobia; species Thermobia domestica. The sequence goes on from NC_137470.1 coordinate 92,867,902, forward strand.
GGTTAACTAAGAATCACTGGTAAAATACCGATGAAAACTGAAGTAGAAACCCTGGTTTTTAAACCAATGCACTTTCAAAACTGATTTTTCGTACTCTTCGCAGATTATACTCGGAAAGGACGTGCTGCTCGACCGAAGTTCGTTAGAACTTTACATATATAGAGCATACATATACAGTGGGTCACTTATCTTTATGCGCCTTTGAAACATTTAAATTAAGGAACAAAAAACGCTTCAACTTTGTACCATTAAAATATCGGCAGGGAGACATTCTTTGAGATAGTCTGTGATACTACCAGGTTAGCAGTGTTGAGAGCCGAACATGAAGTTATATTTCTTCAACAGGCACTATGCTAGGTTATTAGACATTTCAAATCTACATCTTAAGCGAAAACTTATCTTACGCCCAGTGGTGATATTCAGCCGGCTCGCTAGAACCGGTTGTTAAAATATTTCGAGCTCGCAGAACCGTTCGTTGACCCAAACATAACAATAAATTTTACGCAATTATACTCAGAACCAGTGAATTTTAGTTCGTTTTAGAACTAGTTCGTTTTAGAACTATCTTTGTTTTAGAAATTCTTACAGCTACAGGGTAAAACATATAATCTCTCAGAACACGGAAAAAGTGTTTATATCTTAATCCCAAATGTTCAGATATCAACAATGAGAACTGGGATCACATGAGTGTAGTGGTGAGGGTTATTTCTATTTGAAACGCATACACACCATTATTAACAATTGTCGATCCATTGCTGGATTAAGGTCTTTGCAATTGTTTTTGACAACCACTATCCTGGATAATTTGTTTCCAAGATATTCGCAGTGCTACCTAATTTCGTCACACCACTTTGTATTAGGATGCTGTGTAGATATCTACTTGTCATTTGTGGTATCCAGTAAAAGATTTTCTTTCGTCTATCTTGTATGGTTTGTTTCCTAAGAGAGTTATATATATATATATATGGGGGCGCGGTGGCTCAGTGGTAGAGCGTTCACCTCCGGTGCTTGGGGTACCTGGTTCGACCCCAGCTCGCGCAGTGTGGAATTTGTGGTGGACAAACACCGCGCTCGTGGGTTTTCTCGGGGTTCTCCCGTTTGCTCCCACTTTCTTCATTCCACCATTTCATTCATTTCTCATAATCACAGTCTCCTTTAGCCTAACCGGCATAACCGTGGGACATAAAACACAAAGATTTCATTTCATTTATATATATATAGAACCGGTCGTTAAAAAACTAGACCACCACCACTCGTTACACCTATTATTAAAAGTTGCGAACTAAGGACGTCACAGTATCACAAAAATCGTAAAACCACCAAAGTTTGTAGGTTTCTACAACAGTAATAACTAGAGACCGGATGTTAGGCAAAATGCCTATTCTTTAATGCTAAAGATATGATCAAATATAACGTTTTAAAGTTTATATCGGGGATTATAGTTTCGATTTAAGCCAACTTTATTTTGCCTATTTTGCCTATTTCGCCCCTCACTGCCTAAATAATTGCTTTAGTGCCTAATGTTGCGTATTCTATGCATTTTCTTTGAAATAAGATTTAATTAGGAAATATATATAATTTATATACTGTAAATAACACAAGCACATGGTACATTACAATCTCTCTCTCTCTCTATCCCTATATATATATATATATATAATATGAAATACATATCAATCTTCGTTCTTTACATATAGAATGAAAGGAGGCATTAACAAACAGGTATGTTGCTGACGTATCTATTTTCTAAATTGTATTGAGTATTTATCTTCATTATTTCGAGTTACATTTTAGTGCCTATTTTACTGCTTATTTTTTAAATTTTAAGTGCCTATTTGCCTGCCTATTTTCCAAGTTTTTAATGCCTAAACATCCGATCTCTAGTAATAACGCAAGTGAGACGGATGGGATAATGGACATCTAAAATATTATAATGTCGAATATTACGGTCATCATATGACATATTTCGAAAAAATTTTAGGTACCACATTCAATTAAGTACTTGGCTTTCAATGGACATAAAGATCATAATGTTAACTTATTATTTGTTGAGGAAAACTATATTTTCATTAAATATTAAATATCTGTGACAGTTTCGCCAACTAACTCTTTGACTTCATCAGACACTATGAGATACAGGAGTAATGTACAATCTTATATACAAACAACCGCTGAGAGGTCTGAGAGGGGGAAAAAATATGGGTCTGTAAAAACATTAAGTGGGAACTGTGATCAATAAACCGTTTTAAACATTGATCATAGGGATGGTGGGCAAGAAGTAATCTGAGGTTAGGACCTACGACCTGGAAATGCAAAGTAAAGTAATTACACGGTATGAATGGTTACAACAGCAGTGGCAGCCAAATGCAGAACGTCAATATATGCATCTCACAAAAGAACAAAAAATGACTCTGGGAATTTGGTTGGATGCAGAAAAACATACGTGAGAAGAGAAAGAAAACTAGTCAATAAAGCAAGCCAGCTGTGTAATTCCGTGGGTATTGTGAACAAAGAAAGCGAAAATACCTTCAGAAAACAATACAGAACGTAGCTACCCACCCGCCAAAGACAACAAACAAACTATACCATGTTAAACAATTACTACATTGGAATAGTAGGGAATGTACTCACAGCTTCACAGTAGATGTTCAAAATGACATTCCCTGGCGTCGATGCAGCGTCGTAGAAAGATCTGTCGCACACTCTTAAATATCCCTGGTGTCGTTCTGATTATGTCACTGGTAGCGAGAATTCGTGCAAAACCTCTACACGAGTTTAATACTTTTGAGATAACCCCACAAGTAGAAATCAGGGAGGTGAGATCCGGTGAACAAGCTGGCCAGGAAACGGGACCTCGTCGTTCGATCAACGTATCTAGGAAAGTTTGATCGAGATGCAGCGGTACAGTGGGCTAGCGGCCGGTCATGTTGAAAGCACATATGCTGACGAACACTACGTCGGACATCTGCTAATAATCCTGGAAACCCAAGCTGCAGAAACACTGCATATACTGGTGCAATTAAGCGGGGAGGAGGAGGACAGGCTTATTAAGTAGTCGCCAACGATGCTGCCCACATGTTTACTGCAAATGTCTGTTTATGGCTCTCAGTAATTGTCGAGTAAGGGTTTTCACCGGCCCACACGTGAGTATTCCGACTATTAAGTACACCGCCTGTAGTAAAACAGGTCTCAACGTGAACAGTACAGTCACGAAATTGAGGGTCGCCGCACCACACAGTGCTGCACGTACCATTCACAAAATATGACACGACATTCGAAGTCAGCTTGACTCAGATATTATACTCCTTGTGAATGGTAGAGATGTAACTGCTGTTCCGTTCCACAAAGTACTGTGTGCTACACTCATTTCATGTGCTATGGTTCTCGTGCTTGTCGATGGGAGTCTTTCTACACGATTACGCATCGCTTCTTTGAAGGTGAGTTTGGACGTGAAGTTGTCGCAAATGTTCCGTTTCCCGCAAACCCTGGAAGAGGCACTCAAATGTGGAATATTTCAGATGTCTCCTTTGTAGAAATCTTTCACGATATAACCTGGCCGCTTCATTACAGTTTCCATTAGCCATTCTATAGGTAAACATCATATTGCAGACTTATCAATCGCAAACTCCATTGCATTTCTAAAGTACTTTCACATAATCGACACACGGAGTAACCGCACTACACCAGTCTCGCACCACTAACCAGACGACTGCAAACAAGACATCGCAAATGCATAAAACGAAACACCTTACATGCAAGTGATAGCTGATACGGTCGGCGAGTGACCCCTACGAACTGTACTACTGTAGTAGCGAGGGTGAGATTATATTCTTCCCATCAGTAGCTTTACTCCATCTACTGGATGGAATGGAATTGTTATACACACCCTTGGCTTGGAGCCTCACTGACACAAGCAACAGCTCATGCAAGTCGCGACAAGACTACAAAGATACTTAACAGACTAATCAGAGACTAGACGAGACTTCTTACATCACCTACAGAACAAAATGACAAAACTACAACAGCTTCATACGTATTTCCTTTGACCGGGCATTTTATATTCAGTTATTGTGCATTCCTACTGCTTTTCGGCGGGCCATACTCGGGACACGAAATATTTCGAGTTAGTGGCTTGTAACGCAGATTCATTCACCCCTACCAATGTTTGCCACGGTCACAGTTTCCATCCAATCTACAGCTCACGCTCTCGCAGATCGATGTTTTTCCACATTTGATTTAGGTATTGAACATCTTTCTACCCGAAACAACTTTATTGCGTACAATTGACGATTTGTGGTCGCATTTTTTGTTTTAGTTGTACAAAATATTAAATTCTTTAGTAGCTAACCTTGTGCCGCTCCTAGTTATAATCCATTCCTACTATAATGAAATCTCAAGTAGAAATAACGCATATTGCTTTTTACTAGACCTTAATCCAACATTTTGTTCTCGAGTTGAGTTGGTTTTGAGTTTGACGTCCCTTTCAGCAGCGAGGCTATATGAGACGTGGACCTACCGATTAACGTGGAATCCGAACCACATGAGCTCCCGCCGGAAATCGAACCCGGGACTCCCACGCCAAAGGCGCGCACGCTAACCGCTTAGCCACGGGGAAACTTTTTTTATCGAGTTATGGCCATTTTTGTCCAGTTGCGACATATTTTTTCGTGTCTTCTTATCTCCGAAACGAAGCACTTTCGGACAATTGTTCCTATTCTAAAACTGCTTCTTTTGTCATCGTCTATCATCACTGAGTTTGACCCTAGGTCACAGAAACACACTCTCTCTCTCTCTCTCTCTCTATATATATATATATATATATATATATATATATATATATCCAGGGTGGGCCATTTTAATCAATCCACGGAAATATCTCAAAAATGATAAAACATAGAAGACATATTTGAAGTACACGTTATATATTGCTAAGGGGGAAAACTAATTCCGCCAAAAGTACCCTTCCCCGCCCGCCGTAAATGGGGTTAACGGGGGGTAAGTTTGAAATGTCAAATGGGAACATGGGTCGAGTAATACCTCGTTCGGAAGGTCTTGGAAAACTAAGTAACGCTGTACCAAAGATTTTCCATATGGAGCACCAGTTTCAAAATGGCCGCCATGACATGGTTCGGAAACTTCAGTACCCGTAGTATGAAAACCATGGAAGGTAAATGAACGGAACAAAATTGAAATACGTAAATATCATAGGGCATATCGATCCCTGTGATCATATCGTTGTGATCCCTGTGATTCCAGTGGCCTCCCTGAAGGGGTCTTGTGGGCTAACTTCAAAATTTCAATGTCCGACCGGACAACGGTTCGAGCGTACGCTTGACCTACCCAATGCTGTTTGGAAGGCAGACTTCATTGATAGAGAATTGGTACACTGAGTTAATGCGGATGGCCACAGTTACATTTTGTTTAACTATTAGCACTCATGTCATATCGTGAGCTTGAAGCACGAAACAGTGTGTACGTATATCCCCAAAATGCTTTCCGAATAACCAGCACGCACTGCATAAAAGTTTCTGTGGCGACGGAGATTAGCAAATTCACACGTTTGTAAGTTCCAGCAACTGCATTATTCGACAACTTCTTTCGTATAACGTTCCTTCTGTTTTCGCATCAAATCATACTCAGACATACAGATATGCGTTACCATTCAAATAAAATTTCACCTTTTGTAGTCACTACAGCGCCATTCTTACAAACAAATGTTTCAACCACACCATACCTATTTGTGGTGTAGCCTTAATTTGCGAATTAAAGTAGAGTTCTCATTTGAACTTTCACAGTTACTTTCCACTCCACTCACATATAGAGCGCAGGGAGAGATTATTTTGCAGGACTTGGATTTCTCTCTATACATTATGGCAATTTTACTCTAATAATTTTATCTCTGTTGCATCATTCTCGAGCCATGGAATGCCGTATGTGGTTTTCCTATTTAATTTTCGTTATTTTCATTTATCTCTAACCGTATTCATACTATGGGCACTAGACGTTTTCTTAGACACAAGCACCATGTCTTGGCGATCATTTTGAAAACGGTGTCTAATGTCGAAAATATTCTTACAGAAGCTGATTAATATTAATTTGTCTATCTAACGTGATGTTACTCGCTTCAAGTTGCTATTTGAAATTTTCAAGTTGGCCCGGATACCCTTCAGTTGGCCCTTGGAGTCACCCCGACAACACCTCTCGATGTGCCGTACGTCAGTTACCTACTCCAGTTTTTCTTCTGTTGATTTATCTCCAATCGCTTTCATACTACGGGTACTAAACCTTTTCTCTAACACGGATACTATGTTTCGGCGGACTTTTGAGAACAGTGTCATTTCACCTCAATCGTTTTCTCCTGCAAGAAGTTTGATTTTGAAAGATTTATCGAACGAGGTACCACTCGACTCATGGTACTATTTAAAAGTTTGAAGTTAGCCCACAAGACCCTTCAGGGAGGCCACTGGGATTACAGGGATCACAACGATATTATCACAGGGATCGATATGCCCTATGATATTTACGTATTTCAATTTTGTTCCATTCATTTACCTTCCATGGTTTTCATACTACGGGTACTGAAGTTTCCGAACCATGTCATGGCGGCCATTTTGAAACTGGTGCTCCATATGGAAAATCTTTTGGTACAGCGTTACTTAGTTTTCCAAGACCTTCCGAACGAGGTATTACTCGACCCATGTTCCCATTTGACATTTCAAAGTTACCCCCCGTTACCCCCATTTACGGGGGACGGGGAGGAGTACTTTTGGCGGAATTGGTTTTCCCCCTTAGCAATATATAACGATTACTTCAAACATGTCTTCTATGTTTTATCATTTTTCAGATATTTCCGTGGATTGGTTAAAATGGCCCACCCTATATATATATATATATATATATATATATATATATATATGTTAGTACTGACAATGACATCCTTAAATTTGGCTATGTTATTTTTAGTACATCGTATTTTTTCACTATTGATTTTATCTTACCTCGTGTTCTTGAGCTCCTCCCGATACGTCAGGACATTTGCCTTAAAAAAATAAATAAATGTATAAAATAAGTCTAGCTGCAAAAATATCTTTACATTCCGGGCTTTTGATACTAAAAATCTTAAAATAAGTAAAGAAATAAAACATGTTCCATAAACGGGGATCCAATTTAAGAAACATTCAAAAAAATCATAATTAAGTAAGTAAAATCATAATACATGTAAGTAAAATCATAATTAAATTATGTATTAATATACAATATACACTACAAATCACTTTTTTAGTACACTCGCTAGGCAATACACCTATTTTCTCAAGAACTTTCGAGTGAGTGAGTCAATTAGAGCACAGTTTAGCACATCTTCAAGAAAATTAAGCCCCTTTTAGATTATACAATTATATACAAAAACAACTGTCACCATTTCAAAGTTACTGAAAAAAACAGTGGAGGTAAGTATTCACTTTTGCTGGCGCGACTGCTCCAATAATAAACCACTCAATACACTATCAGAACCAGTTCGTCGAACAATGAAAACACTGCAATTAAAAATAAGTGATTACATATGAATCACAATTTGACAACGGTATTTATTACTGGCGTGATGTGCTGTAATGTATCTGTAACACTGTAGCAGAGGGTGGGGTCTGGTTCGATCCAAGCTCGCGCCAAGTGAACTTCGTGGTAGACAAGCACCGTGTCCGTGTTTTTTTCCTCCCACTTAGTTCATTCCACCATTACATTCATTTCTCAACATCACCGTCTCCTTTAGTCTAGCAGGCATAACCGTGGGATGTAAAACTCAAAGATTTCATTTCATTATGTATCTTTAACAGGTTATAGGAGATCTATAAATCAAGTGATGAAACTTTTCCGAAACCTGCCTTTATGTACATCTAAACTTGTACTGTCATCCTCAAAATATTCCGCTGGGAAACTATGGAGGAACTGACAAAGCAAATGACCATTTAGCTGGTTGGTTACAGTCTAGAGATACAAAATAGCCTGCTTTCTTAGGGACGGAAGTTCCTTTTTTCACAAGAAACTTATTATTAAAAAAAAAAAAGAAAGAAAAAAAGGAAATTGTTCACTTTTTTTTTTTTTTTTTTTTTTAACTTTTTATGACTTTCTGTGCAAGTACCACTTCTGTTTCCCTGCAGTGGATTCTACAATTAAGGAAGTGCGTTTACATCATCTAGCACTTGTAATTCTTATGCTCAGTCCGGGGCTGGCCGTCTTGATTGGTTTTTAAACTGTCATTGCAGTTGTTACCAGCAAGGGTACGTTATGCAACCACCATATTCAAAATTCCGTTTTGGTTGCCTGACAATCTGATTAAGTGCCTGGACGTTATACATCTTAATACATGTGTTTCACTGGTTGCCTAAATTCAATCTGGCTGAAGGACAAAAAAAAAAGTACCATACATAAATCAAGGTACAGATATATATATGAAATCGTGTTTAAACAAGATTTGTATGAAATCTTATTTACATATCGTTCTCCGTTCGGCATTTTATCCTGAGTTTCAGAGAGATAAGTTCCCGAAATTAAAGATATAAACAGTATTTTGTTATGATGTTAGTTTAAGCTGGATCGCTAGTCACCTTTAGGGTAAAACTTTCTCACTAGATGGCAGAGCACATTGCGATACATGCGATGTTGCCACATGAGTTACGGATAGAAAAGTGTTTAGACACGATCGCATTTTATACATGATTTACAACAAAGAGAAATGAGAGCTTTTATTTCCATTTTACTCAATACTGCCTGCTTTAAAATATGAATTAATTATATTCTTTGATCAAAAATGATTTTTTAACTCATTAAACGTTATGCATCTCTCTCAAACTAGATGTCTTTACGGTGCAGATTAAGAATTCCTATACTAATACAAAATCAGTACATAAATTTCATCTTTTGGACAAAGCAGACTCTCAGTACGCTCAAAAATGGTGTTTTACGTATATGCGTAGTTGTAATCCTCGGTGTAAAACTTAACTTTACTTTAGAGATTTAATATATCGTGGCTAAAATTCCATTGTTTTCTGATCAAAGGGCAACTCGATTTGCATTTAGGGGAAAATTATATAATTTCTATGGTAATAGTTTCTTAGAAAACAGCAGTTAAACGTTATACATTTATTTATAATTAGATGCCTCTACGGTGCAGATTAAGGATACGTGTACAAATACAAAATCATTACCTAGGTAGATAGGACAAAACAGATTCTTAGTAGGTTCAAAAATGTTATTTTATAGGTGAAGTTGCAATCCTTGGAGCAGCTTTACTTTAGGGGCTTAAATATCATGGCTAACATTCCAGCGTTTTCTGGGCAAAATTCCACTCAAACTGCATTTAGGGGTAACGACAGTAGCGTGGCGTGACACTTTCACGATTGTTACCGGTTGATGATATTACTAATATCTCTAGTTTTTTAAGATCAGAATATATAGTACTGTTTTTTCTTTTAGCGTATCAATCATTTAAGACTATATCCGTTAGCATTTGCAACGATTTTTTTAGGGGGGGGGGGTTTACCTTGGTCATTTTGAAAAGTGTGGCTCTTCAGGTTCTTCCATATTTTACTAAATATAATCGAAACCGTCCTCAATGATCTTAGATATTCTTCAAGTCATCTATTTTTTTTCTGGAAAACTTACATCATGAATTTCCTTCTGTAAGATATTGAACAAGATTTCTTATCTTGACCCTATAACATAAAACAGTTCAAATAAAAAATTGAAGTCAAAACTTTGAAGGGTTTGGTAGAATTTTGATGCACGAACTCTGGTTTGAGAATCTCATTCGTCGCTGTTTTCGTCATGGATTTCAAGAGTCTTAACAGTTCATCTTTAAAGCTATACAGCACATCATTTATCCTACTTCTGTAGTTCCACCTTGTGTTTGAGGCTGTTGGGATACTTTTGTTGACTACACAGGCCGGTAGCCAGTCCAAAAATGTAGATTGGGGGGGCTGAAGGTAGGGGCACCCGATCCAACCTTATTATAATTCATTTGCAAGCCTACCGTGAAAATTTTAAAGAGGACAGCAAAAATTTAGGGGGACCCGGCCCCACTAATCCCCCCTGGATACGGGCCTGTGAATACATAGTCCAAAGCATTTGTTCTTTTTGAAGACTTCGAGAATAAAGCAGCAAGTCACGACACAGTTTTAGAAAAAAAAATACACCCTTTTGTACAGTCAACAGACTTTTTTAACACTAAATTAAGCCTATAGGCATAACAATGAAAAAATAAACTTCTGTATATCTTTGTTTAACAAGATGCTGCTGCTTCCTACCTCACCAACCAATAAATGATTCCTATTAGCTTTGTTATATTCAATAACTTTCGCTAAAATACAAATGCTGAGCAAAACAACGTTTTATTATAAAATAATAAACTTATAAATGTGACAGTTTAGGATATCTAACATATCCTTCTTCAGACACTATATAAAATAATCTTATATTTTATATAGTGTCTGAAGAAGGATATGTTAGATATCCGAAACTGTCACATTTATAAGTTTATTATTTTATAATAAAACGTTACTTTGCTCAACATTTGTATTTTAGTGTAACTCACCGATCATAACCGAAGCTCCATCATATGTTTGAGCAACAAGCTTTCCATATTGAAAACTAGTCAGACTGTCGAACACAATTTGGGACAGTCGAACTTCGGTATGATGAAGACGATTGCACAGTTCTTTCCCAACACACCAAACTGCATCAAAGTGCAAATTCAACAATAGGCTAGAGCTAGAAATTTGCTGAATCGAAAGTATTCTATACTAAATTAAGAACAAAATATTTTCAACTTAATTAGCATAATCCTAAATAATAATAAATATGCGAATTAGAAGGAGCGTCGGGAAACATCTTTACTTCTCTCTAATTATCATTACTATTAAATTGTATATTGTTAAGACAATGAAATAACTTTACGAATGCGGAAATTTCAGCCAAGTTTCCATACTTGGATAGGAAGCAAACGAAACAGTATAGTTGAATCACACTGCCAACTCGATCCTCTATAACGAGAGGAGAGCAAATAGAATAAACATGCTGATGATGTTCTAGATTCTCCTTATTTTGACAGGGAACGTTCCTATTTTTTCCTGTTCCACTCAGCCGAACGGTAACATAAGGGCCATTCCGAACGTCCAAATACGAGCGCGCACAATGCTTCTGGCTGGCACGCTGGGCTGAAAGGTGCTTCTGGAGTGAATGACCGCTATCGGAGTTTGCGTTACCTCTGAAATCTACGGTATCAACAACAGCATGTTCCTATTTGGCGCTGGCAGTGTAAATGCGGCATAGGCCGTCCGAACTTAGAAAAGAAATGAAAGAAAAAGAAAATATGTAAACATCTTCCCATGTTGATGATGAAATTTAGAGACATATGAAAACAACGGAAAACTGTCATATTTTTATCGTTACCGCCGGTAACAGTGGTAATATGCACTACACGCCCCTGGGTAACGAAAACTACTGTTATGGTAAAATTTTCTCTGCAAATTACATAGATATACGTTTATCTATAACTAGATGACTCAAAAGGTGCAAATTAAGAATAAGTATACAAATACAAAACCATTACACAAATCCAATCTTTTCAACAGACTTAGTTCTTTCAAGCGTGGTGTTTTGTCTGTTGTATTTGTGTGCAGGTATTTTGTAAGTTGTGTTCCCCAGTGCATATATTTTGTAAGTTGAATGCCTTAGTGTAACTTTACTTTAGATGGCATAATCATGAGGCCCGTATCCAGGGGGATCTAAGCGGGCCGGGCCTCCCTAAATTTTGGCTGCCCTCCTAAAATTTTCACGGTAGGCTTGCAAATGAACTATAATATGGTGATGAACTATAACATTGTTGGATCGAGCCCCTCTAGCTACTTCATCCAGTCAGTCTGCATTGCCCCTTATCACTCTCTCAAAATACATAGAGCAAAACGGTAAGCGATAATAAATTATTTGTTGATATAGATTCAGCGTCCCAAGCATGGGTTCCATCTCCGCTCCTTATTCTTATGTTGATACCGCAAGCGGTAAACGTATCACTTACAATTCGGAATTAACGGACAATATTCGTCAGAATATTGGATCAATAAGAGCTAGACATAGATCACCCACTTCTGGTGGGTCAGGTTTTTGGCTGGATCCCAGCTCGCGCCAAGTGAGCTTTGTGGTGGGCAAACCATAAGTGGAGTTTCCTCCGGGTCCCTCCCTTTCTTTCATTCAACCATTTCATTCGTTGTCATCATCACCTTCTATCTTTCCTTCGAAGCACAGTGATAGGAATGTCGATTATGGGGAAATATTAGTCAAACTCCAGGAAATATTTTAAAATATTCAACGAGAAAATAGATCGAAAAATTTAAAGGAAAAAATGGTTAGCGGGAATGTGCGCTCAAAGTTGTGAACCAGGTGACTTTTATTCTCGAGAAAACCGCTGTTTGCATACATTATCTTTAGCCGATTGTTTGTTTTCTGGTCACATTTCTCGCGAAATACCGTAAAATATTGTCTGAAGTTTGGCCACTATTTTCAAACAATCGCCATTGAAATTCGTTGAAAATTTTTAAAAAAATGGCTAGCGATGAAATATTGAAACACCGTCTTCCACAATGGATACCATCATGTCCATGGGGTTTATCGGGGTACTCCTGTTTCCTCCCTTCTTCTCATTCCATCAATTCTTCCATCATCATTCACTTGCCTTAATCATCGTCTTCCTTAGCCTAAAGGGTATAATCATCGAATGTTCAACTGAAATATTTCATTTTTTCTACAATACACAAAGGCCGGCTGGGTTGGGAGTCGCGTTGAAGTTAGACCCGCGACAGCGCGTTTCAGAGACAAATGTCATTGTTTAATGTTTAGGTGGCCACACAGAAAGTGACATTTGAATGACAATACAGTTGGATTCAAATAAATTTTATTAGCCTATTTATCCGGTGAGCGAAATAGGATACAATTTGCAAGTTGTAAGACGCCATTACCCTTCACCCCTTCCCCAATAAGTTCCCATATCTTGCAAAATGCATACGTTTTGACCTCACCATTCCGTCGAGTACCCAAGAAAACACCCCAGTACCAAAAATGAAGCGTGTATCTAAAAAAATAATTTCTTCAAACTTTTTTCAAAATCTGTTCAATTTTGAAGTTTTAACACCATCGTTCGTTCTAAGCTTGCGAACGAGGATTTCTCCGGTTGCCTAATTGTTTCATATGTAAAAAGGAGTCGATTGAGCATAGTATCAATATGAAGTCAGAGTAACATCCAACGACCTTCCCTAGTAAGTGGAATTAATTACTGTTTTCCACTAACGGGTTCAGGCAACTATTCGTGTATGTATGAAAGCTTAAAAACATATATAGATTATTTTCAAGAAGATATAATATTTTACCTAAGCAAATTAAGTTTCAGCAAAAATAAATAAAGAAAGAAAGGAAAGAAAAGAAGAAAAAAGAAAGAAAACATATTAAGCTATATATTTAACGTTCAAAATGATCGTCAAAATAAACTGTCTTTGTATTATTATTATCTTTGTGTTACGTGGAAACAAACAGTTAAAAATTGAAAAGCGCTTAGCTATTTCTTTAATTTATTCCCCCTTTCTCTTTGCTTCCTTTGGCTGTTCGATCTTTTACTTAGAGTTGGATTCTTCTTTTATATATATATATATATATATATATATATATATATATATATATATACAGGGTGGGCCATTTTAATTAATCCACGGAAATATCTGAAAAATGATAAAACATAGAAAAAATGTTTCAAGTACATGTTATATATTGCTAAGGGGGAAACCCAATTCCGCCAAAAGAACCCCTCCCTGCCCCCCCCTAAATGGGGGTAATGGGGGGTAACTTTGAAATGTCAAATGGGAACATGGGTCGAGTAATACCTCGTTCGAAAGGTCTTGAAAAACTAAGTAACGCTGTACCAAAAGATGTTCCATATTGTGCACCAGTTTCAAAATGGCCGCCATAATATGGTTCGGAAACTCCAGTACCCGTAGTGTGAAAACCATGGAAGGTAAATGAATGGAACAAAATTGAAATACCTAAATATCATAGGGCATATCGAACGGTGTGGTCCCTGTGATCCCAGTGGCCTCCCTAAAGGGGTTTTGGGGGCTAACTTCAAAATTTCAAATAGTAACATGAGTCGAGTGGTACCTCGTTCGATAAATCTTGCAAAATCTAACATATTGCAGGAGAAAACGATTGATGTGAAATGGCAGTGTTCTCAAAAGGCCGCCAAAACATAGTATCCGTGTCAGAGAAAAGGTTTAGTACCCGTAGTATGAAAGCGATTGGAGATAAATCAACAGAAGAAAAACTGGAGTAGCTAACTGACGTAAGGCACATCGAGAGGTGTTGTCGGGGTGACTCCAAGGGCCAACTGAAAGGTATCCGGGGCCAACTTGAAAATTTCAAATAGCAGCTTGAAAAGAGTAACATCACATTACATAGACAAATTAATATCAAACAGCTTCTGTAAGAAAATTTTCGACATGAGACACCGTTTTCAAAACGATCGCAAAGACATGGTGACTGTGCCTAAGAAAACGTCTAGTGCCCATAGTATGAATACGGTTAGACATAAATGAAAATAACGAAAATTAAATAGGAAAACCACGGAGGCGTTCCAAGGCTCGAGAATAATACAACAGAGATAAAAAATATTAGAGTAAAATTGCCATAATGTATAGAGAGAAATCCAAGTCCTGCAAAATAATCTCTCCCTGCGCTCTGTATGTGAGTGGGGTGGAAAGTAAAGTGAAAGTTCAAACGAGTACTCTACTTTAATTCGTAAATTAAGGCTAACCTTAGAAATAGGTATGGTGTGGTTGAAACATTTGTTTGTAAGGATGACGCTGTAGTGACTAAAAAAAGAGAAATTTTTATGCAATGCGTGCTGGTTATTCAGAAAGCATTTCGGGGATACACGTACACACCGTTTCGTCCCTCAAGCTCACAATATGACATGAATGCTAATAGTTAATCAAAATGTAACTGTGGCCATCCGCGTTAACTTAGTGCACCAATTCTCTATGCATGAAGTATGCCTTCCAAACAGCATTGGGTAGGTCAAGCGTACGCCCGAACCATTGTCCGGTCGGACATTGAAATTTTGAAGTTAGCCCACAAGACCCCTTCAGGGAGGCCACTGGGATCACAGGGATTACATCATTCGATATGCCCTATGATATTTACGTATTTCAATTTTATTCCATTCATTTACCTTCCATGGTTTTCATACTACGGGTACTGGAGTTTCCGAACCATATCATGGATGCCATTTTGAAACTGGTGCACAATATGAAACATCTTTTGGTACAGCGTTACTTAGTTTTCCAAGACCTTTCGAACGAGGTATTACTCGACCCATGTTCCCATTTGACATTTCAAAGTTACCCCCCATTACCCCCATTTACGGGGGGCGGGGAGGGGTACTTTTGGCGGAATTGGTTTTCCCCCTTAGCAATATATAACGTGTACTTCAAAAATTTCTTCTATGTTTTATCATTTTTCAGATATTTCCGTGGATTAATTAAAATGGCCCACCCTGTATATATATATATATATATGATTCCTTCCGTTTCCCCATTTTCCACTTTTATTAACTATAATAGTTCTGTCCCAATTCACAGGACTTCAAACGCTAACAAGGAATTGTCCTACTACTATGACTGCAACAGAACACATGTAAGTTTGGCAACGAAGCATTATGGCGTCCTGCGTAAGCATGAGATTCAGCCGCTAAAACTATTTCCGTAAACACAAAATAATATTTGGATAAAATGTAGAAGATAACACGAAAAACAGTAATATAATATCCATATTTCGTAATGAGACACTACTTGTAAAATAATTTATGCTTGTAAGTAAAAATTTCATAAAACTGAGCACAGGAGTAGCAAAATCTAACAGCAAGCGCCATCTTTCGTACTCATCTTAAAACTGATCAAGTTTTCCTCTTATATGGCAGTTTTTTATCTAACAGAATACATAAGTACAGAAAAAGGTATCTCATGTGTTAGCTGACGCATAACTCTATTTTATAGTGTAATACTTATAATGTGTGCCATTTCTTTACGCGTTGGTTAAGGCAATGAACTAATGCTTATACTGACTTCCGGGTAGTGATCCACCTTAACATCATTATTCACAGAATTCCTTCTCCTCTTACCGTAATATTATGTCAAATTTTTGAGAAAGAAAGGGCCTATCCGGTGTGTCATTAAGACCAGACTGTGTCACGTGATCAGGTCAAAAGTCACATTGCGTGCTAAATCGAGTCTGGAGATTCTAAATATGGATGTCAGATAATTCAAGCACGTAACTTCCGCGTGAGGCGCCCCAGGTAATTCGCAGAAGATGCACATACTTTATACTTATTATTAATTTTACTAAAACAATTTAACTTTTGACAATGTTGTATCCATATTTACTCTATGTGCTATACATCATTTATAAGCTCTTCACTATGTCTTTGTAATAAGCTTTCTATTAGCCATCTCCTTATTACGATTATTGAGATACGTGGACAACTTCATTTTTTTCATAGATTTTCCATTGACGTTAATGTTAATGATTCGTGCTTTTTTGACTATGTGTAAGACAATTTCGTTTTGGAATATTGAATCTACATAATCTCTTATACATTTTAGCTAAATTTCAGCCATCCCTCTCTTGTAGTTTTTGAGATAAGTGGAGAGATTTTTTGTTACGTTGATATCGTACCTCGAATTTAACTATGTGGGTATTTTCTTTCAGGAAACAGAGACTGATGTTGTCATCTTCGTTCATCATTTCACCCAAGTAGGAAACTGCCTGAGACATCTGATAGGAACATGTAAGAAGAATTTGTAAATCACTTTGTCATCTTCGCGAAGTCTAGAATAGCCGATGTGACATTTGCGAAAGAGTGTGTACACTTGTTCCAACTGTGATCTGCTACTTCTAATCCTAATGTGTTCTCAGCAATGCGTTTACGTTCCATCTGCTGAACTATCTCGTCAACGAGACCATCGTCAGAATTAAGACAATTACCAGAAGTATTATGCAAAAAAGAAGCTATCCTACGTAACAATCCAACCTGAGGAAATAACTTGTTGTCCAAGAATACAATGAATTTGTAACATAGCGGGAATAGTTCGCTTCAATTACTGTAATCAAATGCCTGCGCTTACCTTTCAGTGCAGGCATTAAAATTTAAATAATCTTTCCTCCAAAAATTCCACTGCGTCCCGAAAGCCGCGATCTACATAACATGTATCATCTTGTGCCATGAGACTCGCTATCCCGCTTGGATCTTAAAACACACATTTTATATTGCTGCGTCATTTGTGTCTGCAGTATATGACCCCACCATATCTACAATATAACCAGTCGTAGTACAAATGGTAAATGGCTTACAGAGGGACTTTTTTTTCTTTCAGAGTACGATTTTAGTTGATACTCATTATTCGAACTCTTCACGAGTTGAATATATGTTCCATCAATGATTAGTACCAAACTAGCTGAATCCGCGCTCTCTACACAGCGCATCATTAACATATGAACATGAATATTCTTGTCATTCCTCACATCTGTACCTGTCCCTTTACAGACACAAGTGGAGCACGTCTTGATAAATATCGGCAAGTGGTATTATAAAGCGGTGATTTTTTTTCGATTATTTTTTCAATATCTCGTACCGTTTACAAGATTTCAGAATACTTCCGACTGGAGTTTCTAATTCATGTGTGATCAGTTTTCTTTCCTCTTGTATGCAGTATGCAATAAGAAACACAATTAATTATAATGGCAGTGATATACGACGATCATTGGGCAAAACACTCCAAACAATGAAGACTGGAGAAACGGTTATCTTTTGTTTTTCATTATCATTTGGCCATGAAACAAACGCCGGAGATAAACTAACCCCGTATACAAATGTGTGGAGTTGGAATGTATAACTCGTAGGATATGATGCTTTACTTCTTATGATTTCAATACTTCTAGTGTACCTCTAAAAAATGTAATAACGAAATAACGGCCATTTTTAAATATTCAATTAGAACTGGACAACCTACACAAAATTTCCAATCAATCAGTAAAAACGACATCCTTCTAGAGCTTGTAGTTTCCGAGATATCATTGTCAAAAGAATTGGCCACAAACATATAAACCTAGCATTTTAATATATAGATGGTCAACAGTATTATGTAGTTTCGTTGCCACAAAAGAAGTTCCATTTGTTATGAGCTCGTCCCATGAATAGGGTAAAATGTCTTTTTCGAAGGATGTCATGCATGACAGGTGCACACATATCAGAAATCTATCGTCCACTTTCCAGCTTAGAATTGCAGCAATAACACTATTAATTCTGACAGTATTCGCGCCAGCCAAAACATGTATGGCTAACACGGGTTGTCTATCTTGCAAGCGAAAGTACAGTGTCCTGATTTTAGTTTCTCTCATTTTACACCAAGTCGCACCGTAGGTATCAAACCACGGTTAAAATATATTATAGGTGGGTTGCTGCTGCTACTTTGAGATTAAAAGAGACAGTGATGAGAATGAATTAAATGATGTAATATAGAAAGTGAGGGAACCCGAAGAAAACCCACGTATACGGTATTTGTCCACCACAAAACCCACTTAGTGCGAGCTGGGATCGGACCAGGACCTGATGCATCTCAACTCGCCATGCCTCATTCTACTGTAATGCGTCACCTTCACGAACTCAGGAAATAGATCAGAAACTGCCACATTTTGCTATATGAGTTCACCCCATATCAGGCACAGAGAGTGTGGATGTGTGTCAACAATGCTGCAAAATCCGCGTGATATCTGAAACGGATAGTCACATGCGACGAAAAGTGGATGTTTTTCCGAAATCGAATGTGCAAAAACAATGGTTAAGCAACTTCTTGAATAGGGCCGTTTCTAGCATAAAGTTCTACTCTGTAGATGCTGGAACTACGAAGGGGTGACTCACTTCAAGTTCGTTCCTAACGGTCGTACCATCAATGTCAACTTGAATTCCAAACAGGTGGAGCGAATGTGTGCTACACTACGCCAGAAATATCCTGCATTGGTGAAACGAAAGCGCGCTGCTGCAATAGGATAACGCAAAACCACTCGCCTCGAAAACTGCAGCAAAAAAATTCAAGAAGCTGATGGTATCGAGCTCATCCTACACCTGCATATAGTCCTGACCTTTTCCCTTTGATTACTATCTGCTTCGATCCTTGATACACTTCCTGAAATCACAACGCTTCACTAGCCAGCAGGAGGTGGGAACAGCAGTGACTGAGGTAGAATCGAGGAACTGCAGATATTCGAACACGGAGGGCTATACTTCGGATGTTGAACTGCTTTCACTGTACTGTAGTAAATACAGATATATTGTGTACCAGAATTTTGCAAAATTTATGACTCATCTTGTGTAATAACAACTGTTGTTGACTTAATTTCACATGTAACCGTGTATAACTGTTTGATGTCTACGGCAAATTGCTTTTATAAGAAAACAAACCAAAGGTAGGCTATTTGTCTCTTATAAGTAGAGGAAGAATAATTGCATACGGGAAGCTGGAATGCCTAAAAAGCAAGTTACTCGTGCCATGAACATGGATATTAAAACAGTAAGATATTGAACTGAACGATTGGAACCAGAAGGGGAATAGGGATTACAAACTAAAGCGAAACTGAGTAGACCGCAAGTGACAACGGAAGACGAAAATATTTCGATTATTGAAGCTAATGCAGCAAACTCGTTCGCTGCTGCAACAAACCTGTAAACAACTTTAGGTCTGGAATGCAGTGCAGAGACATGTGACTGAACTCATATTATTTGTTCTGCTTTGCAGATCAAACTAACATGTTCCCTTAGAGTTCGCAAGGACGCACATCAACAAGCCACAAGACTTCTGGAACCGTATACTCGGGAGTGATAAGAAAGTGTTTAGTTTATACGGCGGAGGAAACCTGATAAAACGTTCTATGATATGTAGTTTTACGAAGACACATGCTCTAAATTGAAAAATTCGCACAATATAATCTCTCAATGACTTATGGTTCCCGAGATATGGCTCTTTAATATCCCTAAATCCGAACATTTGGCGAATATCTGGGGAACGGTGGCCAGTGGCCACCGGTTACTATTTGGTATCAAAATATTCACCATCCTCTTAGGTATTGATCAACACCAATATCATCTCTTTATGACTTATGGTTCCCGAGTTATGGTTCCTTAAAACTCCCGAAAACGGAAAATTTTTGGCCAATATCTCGAAAAAGGTAAGTGTGACGCGAAAATTTCAATCACTTTCTCAGATTGTTTTTGGTGCTCTATCGAATGGAGGGATCAAAATTGAAAAAAATCGCAAATGAAACAAACAAAACACACATAGAGACTTAGGGAATTCAGTAGCGAACTTTTTAAGTTCGCTGAAAATTATGGTTCTTTTTCTAGCCTTCACTGAACAAAACAAGTAATTCTCGATTTACACATCAATTGTTAGAACATTTATCTTTCATTCGCCGCAAGGATGCAGTTCCCCGAAGTTTATTAATTTTATTCAACTGAATGTTACAGCTTTATATCATTGTACAAAAAGAACATATAGAAGAGATATCTAATGTCTGATCTTAGGTTTTTTATACATCGGTACTGTTTATACTTACCAACTCCTTTTTCTTTGGTTCGTTTCCATGCGGGAAATATTAAACAGTCAGACAGAAAAGAAGGTCGCGTAACTTGGAAGACATCTTTTAAACTGGCTACGAACTCAAGTAAGCTTGTGAACCCATAGTCTTCATAACTGAATACATTGCCTGTCAGCTTCTGTAATAAAATTGTTAAAAAAAAAAAAAAAAAAAAGTTTATAGTAGTGCAATTATACATATATATATATACAGTTATAGTAGTGCAACAAGCGTCAAAAAGAGAATTAGACAGTTGTGATTTACATTATTTTCCTTAGGCTTAAAGAAGTACCCCATATTTCGGAGCTAAAGTTGCGCATTCTTAGAAGGAAACTGTGAAATTTTAGGTACAATAAAGATATTAAAATAACGACTTCCATTCAGGTTATCTACAACACTTCTGCAGTCACATTTAAAATTTTGCACATTCACTTAATCTTAGTCCCTGTGAATTCCAATGGTTAGTGCGTGAGGACCCGAGTTAGAATCTCCATAGTGATACATTTATTATTCTTATTCTTATTCTTATTCTTATTATTATTGATCCAGTCGTGGAACAATTTGGAGCTATCTAAGCAACCAGGTAGCGAACTCCAGTTTAGCAAGGCAGTAATAACGCAATGCAAGCCTATACGCTAACCACACATCATCCAACTAAAGTCGTGTAGTCGACCATAAGCCCTACCTGAACTATAAAACTGAATTCATTTTCCCATACAGAAGTCAAATACACACTCGCCTAAATGCTTCCAAGGCTTATCCTCAATTCCCCCAACTGAATGCAGAGATCATACCTTTAAATATTGCCGTGGCTGATTTCATTTTCATTCATTTGTCTTGTTATTACTGTCGATTGTTTATGACTTGACTGTACACTTGTGCGCAAAAAAACTTGCACATTATGAAATTTACGATTGTCCTCAATTATTATATTTTCCTTCTGTCTCTGGCTAAAGTTAACTTAACAGTAAGTAGAGACGTTAGAACGCACTGCATATATGAGAATGTTCCCCAAATATACTACAAAATAAATATAATAAATGAAAAAAAAAACTGGATTGAATACACCCTTCTAACTACAATTTTGAGTGATTTTTATAGCAACTGGAGATGAAATTAAGAAACCAGCATAACTTAAAACAAGGGAATTAAACCAAAAGACTGGGACTGGACCACAATACTGCATTATTTAGTTTAAATCTAGTGTCTATATTGTCAGCCAAACATCGTATATTAACTTCAGAATCAAGACTTGGTACGTGTAGAAATAAACAGAGAATCCCTTCTATTGAGGTTCAAAATGAACGGGTCGAAAAGTAAAATGCATAATAATAAACTTAAGTTTGTTAAAGTCGAGTCCCTCTGTATGAATCAGTTGAGTAACAGTACAAAGATAGAGAACATTTTGACCTTGCATCGATTCTCATCCCCTTATCTTTTGTTATAAAATAGTAGAATATGTGCAACATTTTACTGAGAACCAAAATATTAGAACAAGGAAGTAAAAATCCATGAAGTTTTTCCGTAAATGAGACTAACTTACTTATAAAAGACATTGTGCTTATACACTGATCACTAATTTTACATATTATGTCCTTACATAGTATTCATATGTCAAAGAACAGGATATAAGGATTGGGGCATATTTTATCGAATATTATATTTGCAATGTGTTCAGCGCGTACTCAACATACTAATCATTAAATTCTTAAAATAAAAATAGCATTTACTAAGTACTATGAGTGGAAAATAAAAAAAAAAACAAAACAAAATAACAGGGAAGGAGCCCTGCAAAGTGTGTGTTATTCAAATTAATTAAACATACTTAAATATTCGTTATATGTTTCACAAAAAGTACTGCAGTGCATAAAAAAAGTGCGAACATTATAAAGAGCAAAAAAAAAAAAAAAAAAAAAACTCTGGGAAACATTGGAAATGTAAGTACTGAAAAAAGTGGCTAGATGAAAAGAAAACTTAATATAGTACAAAACAGATGAAAGAAAACGGTAAAAAAAAAGTAGTAAACGAAGAAGAGAGAGTAGAGGAGTCGCTAAAATTAATTCTCTTTTAACAAGGGCGGTTACGAAACAACACCTACTAATTGAAATCATGATTATTTTCCAATAAAGTAAAATTCAATAAACTTTCTTGTTATTGTTCGTCCCTCAATGCATACTCATCTCATGGTTAATTATCCCACATCGGACTTCCGAAGAAACTTATCGAAACAACTTATTGACCGCGCCAATAGCGACTGCTCTCAGTCATGACTCCGTTTTCTTTCATTCAGAAATAGAAAAGAAAGAGAAGAAAGTAGAAGGGTAAAAGAAGGAGGTAGGAAAAGGGAGGAAAAAGAAAGAAAGCAAATAGAGTAATTTAATACGAAATAGATTACTGGATAATTCCGGGAATATAGGGAGAAGTCGAGAAAGTTGTTGAAAAATGAATCATTTTAATTGTTATTAACGATTACTCACTTTTAGAATGCTTCGGAATAAACACATGTTCCTCCATACCACCCCGACCTAGCTCCAGGCACCACGTTTGTGGGGTTGCCCAGACTTAGACCAGGAAAGGAGAAAATCGAAATTATTCTTCGTAGAGTTATTCCAAACAATGATTGATAACCATCCAGTATCTCTAGGATCGACCACACATATGAATTAGCCAAGAAAAAAAAAATCAAAGTTATAAACTCAATATAAATTTATGTATCGTATCAATGAGGGTTTCAACTTCCTGGAAGAAAGATGTCGTATTTAGGCTCATCCTGCTATTTTCGTTTCACTCCTAGAGCCGATTTAAACCGTTAGTAGCGGTCCTTCATGACCTAGGTTATTTACCTTAACACATATATTAAAGCATGACACATATATTATAGATGTTAATACGACAAATGATATCACTAAAATTACTTAAATTAAATCTATCATGCATTCACACGCTCACTCACTCAGGACAGTGTATATATGTTTAAAGGAAACCAACTAGCTACAAAGGTACAAATAGTTTATTACATTCATAGTGGGAAAAAAGAAATAATTATAAAAAAAAATATATTAAAAGCACAAGTTCTTGGTTATATATCAATAGAATACATAGGGTTATACTTTAGTAAGTCTTTATACATTTGATCATATTGACAAATGGACAGAAAAAAAAAATAATTACATATATTATATCTTAGGCATGCTACAGCAAAATTATGATTTGCGACATACGCAAAGAAGACACTTATTTTACTTTAAAAAAAATGGACAAAAAAGAAGGAAAAGAATAAACTTTTAGGTGTAATAGAACTCACGAGTCTCTACTTCACATTGAGCAATAAAATAATAATTCCGAGCGTTCAAATCACAGATCGCGCACTACTCGTAGCGTCCAAAATATTTCGCTCCATTTAACTTAGTTTGTGTTTATATATATATATATATATATATATATTTATTGGTTTATAAAAACTATTCATCAACTATATTTAGTTTGTGACTATTAGCAGTTTATATCTGCACTCACACACTGCGACGTTTATACCCATCTAGGGATTTTAAAATCACTTTCCGCCAGAGGATGCTTCTCCTCTTAGTCAGTCCATTCACAAATTTATTAATCAGGTAATTTTGAGTTACTTGTTCATCACTGGGACACGTCATGAGACCTTTCCTTTATCCAGGATCACTTTTGTGTATGTATATATATATATATATATATATAGTTCGAATTTGAGATGATCTTCCACAGGTGTAAGGAGTATAATTGATTTAAATTAAGGAAAAAACACTGGTCAAGTCATAGGATACATATGCAGGTGAGAGGGATTACAGGTACACTTTCCACAATGGTTTTAGGTTGGTAGCTCAGGAATAATATTCATTATGATGTGGGTTACATTTAGACCTGCCTTTACTTCTTAATACATGCCATTAAATAATGATTACATAAGTTATGATTTACATCTATCCAGACGAAAGGAAAATTATTTGAGTGCACGGCGGTATTCTTGACAAAAATCTATATTATTATATTCGTCGGAAACTTACTTGTAGACTATAGCAACCAATACACGTTTGGGGGGACAGACACGAGCGCTCTTACATATATCCATATAATACATTTAATATCATACTTTACTTTAACATCATATTCACATACTAAGCACATGTATATTTCGACGTATTCATTTATCTCTATATATATATATTTAATAATTGCGCACACATTTAAAGTAATAACCCCAACAATAATTTCAGAAAAGGTTGCAAACATTGTACAAGAAAAACAAATGACTTCCGACATTACATATGAAAAAAGAATTGATTTTTTTACCTGATACCGCGCGTCTATAAATTTTAACTTTCATATAGTCAATTCGTGCATGAATCGTAAAAAAAAAAACTTTGTGAGGCAGGCACGTAACACAGAACATTCCTAAAGATATAAATAGATAAACCAAAATACAATTTCTGGGCAAAGGTTAACTACAAAATAAACGAAAACCAAAACAGAAAGGAAAGTGACCAATGGATTAAAAAAAACTTAGAGGGACGACGGTGAAAGAACGTAATTGAAGTTTCGTCAAATATGAAGTCGTTATTCATTTTGGCAATAGGTCAAAATGTGATGGAGGACCCAATCATTATCTACTCTATCCATGAATTGTGTCTTGCAACGTCTCAGCTGGTAAATTCAGATCAGAGTTGTACGTTAAAATAAATCGTAAGCGACAAGTTCAAAATCGGGGGGGGGGAAGGCTGAAATTTAAAAAAAACTCTAGAGAAGAAGTAGAAGAAGTATAGGTAAAAAGAGAGGAGACAGAACACAACTACGAAAGATAAGTGGTCGAATTTACGTATACAACATACTATAACCAAATATTCTCTTTTATGCCAAAAAAGGTTGGTTTACTTAAATACGTAAACTCAAAAGTTATCTCCAAACACACAACTAGTCTGTGCCCGCAAGGGAATTTTCAGAAAGACGAAAGCTTTAAGGAAATTCCCCTCCTCGCTGTATCCGGTTGAGTCCTTGAAGATCCCGGAATCCCCCCGAAGGTTAGAGAAGGCGCTAATTTAGAATTTCAAAAGGAAAAAAAAAATCATCCGACCACTCGGAAGGTAAAAGAATCCAGAATAGTAATGAAATTAGAGGGGGAAAAAAAAGCTAAGGTGTCCCTAATTAGTGATTTGCCAAAATAAAAAAAATTAAATAAACTGGATTTTGGATCGGTGATTTCCATTGCCAAACTTCACCGATAGCTCCCCTTTGCAGAATGCGCTAAATTCTGAGGCATCGATTAATTTCCATCACTATCTAGTTTGAAAACTAAGAAAAGAAAACGAAAATATTCAAGGAGGGAGGGGTCGATGCCCGGGTACGGGAAAAATAAATTTCAATAACTAATTGTTTTGATTCTGTAACCCTGTCAGAGCTGTCGCCTCCATGAATATTGTAAGCTAGCCCGAGTAGGTAACGTGAAGAAAAAAAAATCTCACGGAGCAGGATATTCTATTTTAAAACCGACCGAAAAATATAATTCACTACAGCCCCGATGTGTAACAACTATTGTGTTTACATAATTGATTATTAAATATGTCCAGTCAGCGATTATATGATGCTACAAATATTATTAAACGAGATTATTATGAACGAATCCGACTGCAATAACAAATTAAGCTATTAAGCACTAACATAGTCCGGCAATATCTCACCCACATGTTCGCAGGATGCTCCGGTGTAGGGGCCAGAACCCGAGATGTGGATAGCTACACATAATATATATATATATATATATCTATTCTTTGCACCGAAACGCGACTAATCATAAACTGGGCTTATATATATCTATATATATATATATGTATATATGGGTGTCCTCTCATTCATTTCGTTTCACAATATATTCATGCTATCATTTTACTCTTTTATTACGACGTCGTATTTAATAAACACCCTATTTCTTTAATTACACCCAGACTATATGCACACTTCGTCATATACTTCTAAATCTATAAATCATTGCCAACATTTCATGTTCCGGCCACCACACAAAACATCCCTCGAACTCAAGACTCCCTTACCACGCAAACAATACTATGTTATACTTCGTAGCTTCATAAAAAAAAGAAATATGTATGTTCACAGAAAGTAGAGTTCTCACGATATTATTTAATTTTATAAAATTCTGACAACAATGAAATTATTCTGCAGCCACAGAAGGAAAGAAAAAAAAATAATAAAAAAATGAACATTTAATATAATTTCAAAGCGAAAAACTAGCATCATATCGCCTGACTTCTGTTAAGAATTTACGTATTGTTTATTTACTTAAATATTTCGATTTCTAGACTAAGTAGAATGTTGTAATTTTCAGAAAATATTAATTTTGGATCACTTAACCTAACTGTGTATGCATTTGGGCTGGGAATTATATTTACTAGGTTTTATTTCGAAAAGAAAGGTCAATTCCATGGAAACTAAATCACTAAGAGCACCGACAGAAGAAAGACGGTTAGTAATGACTTTTGACACTAGGGGGCTAGCGACGATATGATCAACCCTTGAACCACTGAATGTGACCTTGTACACGGAAATTTTGATGCTATGACACTCTCATTTTCTGATATTACTATAGATCGAATATGTTGCGTTTAGATATTGATCGAATACGAATGATACACTGTCCATACTTCATTATTTCACACACTCTTTCATCACTTAACTACGATTGCTACTACTGATACTACATTACGAACACATACATGCCACATCCATAACTACAAACTACATTAATACATGTTATAATACATATTAATCATCACTACTTACTCACATAAACAACATTCAGATTTCACCATTTTCTTTAAAATCGGCTCTATCGGTTTATGAAAGGAAAGGGAAAGGAAGGAACAGGGCCAATTGGCCCTTGTATTCACTAAATCACATTCTTAATTCAACCTGTTTAATTAATACCCAAACTATTTATTGGAAAATATATATAGGCCCCTTTCCTGAAGGGAAAAGAACCTTATGACAACTATACGTTCAACCCATCCCTGCTGGAAGCCGTACCCCCAAGTTGGGAGTAGACAGGAGCCCTCTTGAAACTTTACACGTGCATTATGATCACTATCCTAACTACAACGAAATTAAATACCGCCATGTTACTACTAAATAAGTACAAAAAGAAATCACATTCACTACATACACGAACACAAACGGCAGTGGGGCAGGCCTTACGTAACTCTAAAAGGAGTAATTTTCAGGATAAGAATATTTTAAGGGAAAAAACACTACTCTTCCGAAACTGTCTGTGGATATTTAAGAACAACTAGCAAACTGATGCACTTCGTAGAACCTGTCCATCACTAACGATATCTGCAAAACATGGCGTCACTGAATTACGCTTCCTATTTTCGTTCTTCAGTCCGGTTTTTTACTGTGAAATTTAGCAAATTATGGCTCCGTAGCTTCCTGCTTACGCCCCTTCAATTATCAAACTAAATTTACCTTGTTAATGTAGCTTTTCTAGCTCATTTCTACTTTTCTGAGCTGGGAAGATCTGGATCTGGTGTCTTCAGCAAAATTCTAGGCAGGGAACGGGAATAATCGCGCTCTAACATCATAGCGTGGGTGAATCCTCCAATCAAAACAAAGCATTTTTGGCGGTGGGGCTTTGAAACGAATAAAATTTGGTAAAATCTGGATTAAACTAGATTTCAGAAGGACCTAGATATCTAAAAGAGAGGTGAAGGGTGGTCCTGAAAATTCTGCCGAATTTTAGATTGGTTATTTATTCGAAAAGTTCCGTCCAATGGTGGACCTATATTTTCAGATCGCACTGACACCGTAAGAATTGTAATAATCCATATACAAGACTTATAACTAATTTAATATATATATATATATATATATATATATATATATATATATATATATAAAGATATTGATTCCCAAAACTATAATTCCTAATGAATATTTTACAGCTTTCCATGTTAATTTGAAATAGAATAACAAACAAAATTACGAATTATATAAACAGACAGAAATTTTTTGTTAAACGTCAAGTACAGTCGGTGCAAAAAATTTCGGGCACCCTCCTATTAAAACATCATCACATTAGACTGTAATGGCATATTACACAGAAAGCAAAACTTGGACAAAGAGTAATGCCGGAAACATTAGTAACAGAAAACGAAACTGACTGGAACATTATTTGTGAAGGGACAGTATTCTAAGAGAGAAGTTCTCAACCTTTCTTGACTGACAACACACTACACTAAACTCCCACGAGAGACAGTGGTCAGCTTTCCTCATCTAATGAGGAAAAAATATTTTATTTTGAACGGACACCCATCAGAATATCAATGAAAAGAATGAGAAGTAACAAGAATGTACTCTTATACATGCAGTTTTTCATGGGAAATTTTTATACGTTTGAAATCAAATTTAGACAAAAATAGGTACACTAAGTGAATTTTAACGAAATTCTGTATTATACCATACATGCATAGATGGTTAAAGAAAAATAATCACTCCGAGTAAAAGAAACTACTGTGCAGGCAAGAACATAGGCAGGCATGGACACAAGCTGTTTATTACATCAAAAACTGGTTGCACAATACTTGCTACCGAATTTGCGCTCTGGCCTATAGCCCTTTACCCTGACCTGAACCAAGAGTGTTTTCACCAGAAAACATATACTTCACTACCTCAAATCATGTAGTTTTTATTCTTATGTTGTCTTCAGGCACATTCTCATTGCCTACAACTGTCTATCTATCAGAACAAAACACCTGGGATCTATTGAACGTGGATATTCTCATGGTCTTAGAGATAATAGGCAATGTACTTTTGTAGTTCATGAATGAAGAAACTGAGAAAACGTTCCAATACACGAAATATTATCCCAATACACAAAAATTGTTCTGATGAGTCCATTTCGCTGAAATATACATAATGTTCAAAGTAACATAAAATACGACTATTATATGAGAAGATGAAAAAAAAATGTGATTGGGTTTGGGTGCAATGGCTCTGTACTATTTGCAAATTACGTGAAACTGTGGTTTCCTCTACAAAGCGTCATTTTGTCACACAGCACATAAGCAGAGCAAAAACAGAATCTGCAGAATCTGGCAAATCAGCTGGTGAAAAGATTTAGAATCTTAGATCATTCATGAATCCCGCTTCGCCTACTAACACTTTCGCGAATCTGTGTGAAGCTCTAATTACCGCGGACATTTCTTTATGGAAATTAGAAAACATTTCCTTTAGAAACTTTTTGTAACTCATGTAACTGTTAACAGTGGCATGAATCCTTCCCAAATTACTTGTTTGCAGTATGCTCCAGTAACATCTGTAGATATGGAAAGATCTAACACATCTTTCATGAATTCTTTCTAACAGGAGACAAAGTCTTCCGTTTGAAAATCTTAAGAAGTTGTTGATAGTTTCAGAACAAAAATGGATCGCTAGATGTCCCTCACGGGTTGCGCAATTTTCAAGTTTCCAGAAATTTTAAATTGTAAGTTGGAAAACCACAAAATGAAAATAAATAAGAAGGAAACCAAAGTGATAAAGTGCACAAGAGCAGCACAGGAAGGGGCAAACGTATGGCTAGAGGGAGAGAAAATCGAAGACGTTAAGACGTTCCCCTATTTACGAAGTCTAATAGCTCGGAAGGAAGAAGTGAAAAAGAAGTAAGTTTAAGAACAGCACAGGCTAAACAAGCATTCGATACGAAAAGAGGACTACTAACATCAAGAAATGTGTCGTTGGACGTTCGTAAACGATTTATTAAGACCCTGGTATGGAGCGTGGCGCTTTACGGATCAGAGACGTGGACATTGAGAAAAGCTGAAATATCCAAGCTGGAAGCATTGGAAATGTGTTGTTGGTGCAGAATGCTGCGCATATCATGGACCAAAAGGAAAAAGAGTGAAAACGTAGTAAAGGAAGCTAATGAAGGACAACAGATCATGACGATAATAGGAAAAAGAAGAAACAGCATGGTCGGCCATCTTATTCGGCACTCCAATTGGATCATCTTGTTGATAAAGGAAGGAAAACCAGGAAGACCTAGGTGCAGTTACAAGGAAGAGACCTTATCAAAGTATAAAACTGCTCTCCCAAGGGAGAGAAAAGTTTTCAAATTTCCATGTTGTCCACAAACCTATGGTTGAGGTGAGAAAGAAGAAGTTGGAAAATGAAAGTTTTTTTTTCTTAGGATTCACACTTTTTATTCGATTAGTAAGCCAATTATAGACTAATAAAATTTTTTTAAACATTTTAGTACCTTTTTTCAAAAGCCCTAATTTGTATGTTTGTTTCTGTTTCTTTTATTTTGCAATTTTTTGGTTTTATTTCGCAATTTTGCCAGCCATTTCGGGCTTTTTATTTTGCATTAACTGTGGGCTCCGTTAATCAGCTCTACGGGCTGCGAAGTTTTAATGCAGTGGCAGTTTCTTGCTGAGTTTCCTTACGTATTCGAAGTTGCAAAGATCAGGTTGGAAAATATGAACCTTCCTCTACAGATAAACTTGCTGAACTAATGATTTGAAGAATTTTATTTTAAGTACTTTATATCATAACGATTTTGTTTGTGCTTGTGGATCTGCAAATTGAAATTATAAATGTAACGTGAGAGCAATACGTTTTGTCTTAGTTTTCTATTATCGATAGCGATAATCTGATGTCAATAGTGTACAAGCTCGGCTATAGTGAAAAAAAATGCCTCTATAGATTTTGGATCTCTTTATAAAAGCACATTTTTCGCAACTACCGAATACGAATATAAGAAAACTACTACTTGCACCAGGGTTTGCCCAAGTGGGCCAGGCTCAAAAGAACCATGTGGGGTTTTTCGGGTTGGACCAACCTGAAAAAACCCACTTGGGTTTTTGAGCATTTTCTTAGTATATTATTGGTACCGGTACAGCTAAGGTGATCACATTGAAAGTGATTTTTATCAGATTCTGGACTTTCCTTGGGCGAATTAGATGCTTTTAAGTTAAGGTATAGAACAACATTCAACGTAAGACCTTTATAAAGTTCTGAATGCACTGAATAAATAAATAAAAAAAAAATAAATAAATAAAAAAAAAGAAAAAACGTTGAGATAATTATAGAACGAATTAATGTATGATTTTGCTTATAGCCTATTCGAATTAAAATATGCAATTTTATATTTTAGAAAATACTTTCCGTGAATAGTGTGCTCGTCGACTCGGCGACGCCGAGGGACGTATCCCTCATACGTTTGGCGGGTTTAGGGCCATAGGTGCCGGTACTACCAGTAAATATGTAAATACATTAGTAAAACTATTATTATTTCTTACCTTTGATTGTAAAACACAAGTATTCTTTAGTAAAATTTGATTTTCTAACAACAACAGTTTAGTACAGTTATTTGTTGTTACTCTTCAAATAAGCATTCTGTAGAATCAACACCAGCAATAGCGTAAAAATTCTTGTCAAATTTAAGAAGCTTAATGCTCGGAGTTCCGAAGACTACGTAACGCTTACTATTTCAAATTTCCGTACTAGTAGAATTTTCGATGTACAGTAAAGAAAGATACATTAAAAAAACGTGAAAGAAGTGCTCGGGAAATTCCCGCAATTAAACGCACAAAGTATCCGAAGTGAACTTCAACAATAAAACCATTTATTTTACGCTGTAAGATGTTTGTTTCATGTAACACATTTTGAAACGTATTTTATAAAACAGGAATTATATTTTATTTCATATATAATTATTCCATATATAATTATTAAATATTTGTAAAATTTCGTATTATGAAGAGTTTTACTACAATATGCAACAATTAATTATATTATATACTATAATAATAAATTAAAGAATAATCTTGCATTGTTATAACAGTACGACAATATAAATGGAAAGAAAAGAAAACTGTAATGGCGATTAAAAATGAGTCTAACTTTAATAATATAAAACATTAAGATTATTATTCCATATATTCATATATTTCATGAATTTCATATATTCATATTCATATATAATATATTTCGTAATATAACATAAAACATAATATGTTTTAAATTAAAATATTTGGTATTCATGTTTAGTGTTCACATCACTGAGGCTTCTGGATGACTCGATCTACATTTGTTCGTCTGCCTGTACCGAATACACTACAGGGTACAGCTTTCGGTCTTTTAAGTTAAAATTTTAGGGCACAAGCACAAGACGTTCTAAATTTCCTTTATAGATTTTGGCGGCATACCGAAGTAAAATTTCAAAATGGCGGCCATTTTTTCAAAATAGCGAGTATCCACGCTACAAAGCGCAAATTTCGGTCTTTTAAGTTGACATTTTGAGGGTGGAAGCACGAGACATGCTAAATTTGCTGTATAGATTTTCTCTCCGATGCAATATAAAATATCAAAATGGCGGCCACTTTTTGAAAACAGCAGTGAATAGAAAATTGTTGCAAGTTGTGACAATGACAATCTTGAAATATAAATCACATTTTAACACTTTTACCCCAAAGACGTTGAAATATTTCGATAAACCCGAAAAACCCGTATGAGCCCAGGTGGGTTGGGCTTTAAAAAAAACGTGTTTTTTTTCAAACCCTGACTTGCACGTTAGTGCAATTCGTTAAAAAAAGAATTCTGCGAATTTCCACAATTTCCATGTAGGTCCACTTAAGATCAGTTCTGTTGTTGTCTTGTTAAACAACGTCTCTCTACGCCACACAGTGTGCGTGAGAAGTGGACTTACAAACTATAAAATTTTTAACTTCTATTTATGCCCTATAGATTAAAGAGACAATACGGTGGCTCTTTGTAGAGCGCACATCTCTGCTGTGAGGGTCCAGGTTCGATCGCAGACGACGTGAGTTCGCGGTTGTCAACATCGTGTCTTTGGGTTTCTTCGAGGTTCTATCGTGTCTTTCTACATTCTCATTCCACCAATTTTCATCGTTACGCACTTTCATTGACCATTCCTCTCCTTTAGCCTAAAGGGTATAATCGAGAAATGTAACACTACAAATTCCCTTTTATTTCATTTGTGCGCTCAAGAAGCCGGATGGTACATTCTGCTGACCAATGGTGAAAGAATTTATTGAACAAACATATTGTAAGGAAACGATGAGAGCGCTGCTGGAAAACTGATGTTAGCCACTGCAAATTTATA
The DNA here is from genome assembly GCF_964235325.1 of Thermobia domestica. NCBI lineage: Eukaryota > Metazoa > Arthropoda > Insecta > Zygentoma > Lepismatidae > Thermobia > Thermobia domestica. The sequence goes on from NC_137470.1 coordinate 92,901,785, forward strand.
TGGCCCTTAATGAAACCAGGGACCCTTCACACTAAGGATGAGTTCTACTATTGAGCTACAGAAGTTACATAAGATCCGAAGTATATATCACCCTACAGCAACGGAATTAGATCGCCAGTACCAAATGCAGGTGTGTTTGTACTTAACTACAAAAAGTTCATTTAGTTATTTAAGCTCGAATTTAATAACTTCTAAAATTCATTTGACAGTTAGATGAGCTCTCTTTGGTAACCACAGAAAGGTGGGCTAAACAAATATTATTCAATGAGTTTATTTTATTTTTTCTTGTAAAGTAGGGAGACAAGTAATTGTACCAACACCCTTTAGACAGTTTTCAAAATCATGAAACAGAAAATTTTAAAAAATGTTAAGAAGTATCACAAGTTTCTCTGTAAATACTATCCATGCATTTACTTATATACAGATTAAAGCAACGAAAGTGTTACAAAAAGTTTAAGTCCAAATTACTAACGAACTCTTGCCCCGTATGCTTATGCAATCGGAAACACAAGACTCGATCGACTGCTGCTCCAGGTATTCAATCCAACTCGCCCTCCTCCTCTCCTTGTCTCAAGCAGTCTGTGTGATGTAATATACGCTTTCTATTCAGAAGAAAAAAAAAACATTAACCATGTTTACAAGCTTTATAGCACTAAGATCGTCTCTTTCATTCGTTTTTTTCTGAAATGCATTTGTAGAGCCCGAATAAAAAAAAAAAGTCTCAAAATGTTCCCATAGCTTCATAAACGCCTTTATTTGCATTCTTTTCCTTCTTCAAAGACTATATATCACACCAAGCTAGGAAGATGCTCCTTGTGAAATCTATGCAAACTGTCAATCGCGGCAGTAGGCTTTATGCTTCCCGAAGTCTATAATGCGGGCACAGAGTTCTAAATGTTACTGCAAGAAATGAGTGTTATTCAATTATTAATTTCATTTTATTTCCTAGTAATTGCAAGCAAATGTTCCAGGGGCGTCATTTGGGCAGGACAGGAGAGTGTAATTCCCCCTCCTTTAGTTTGACAAACACACGTTGTTTGATCAAATGTATAGTAAAACACTGATATTAAAGTGAAATTTATGTGAGTGGAGAATCATCTAACCTCATCCAAACAAAATCTAAAATGACGCTGTTTTTAGCAACAAGCCTATAGAGTTACGACAGCAGCCAGTAAGCGAGCCAGTGCGCTTACATTTGGTTTCAAGGGCCGAAGGTTAGATCCCAAGCTATGTGCATTCATAGTGGACGACATTGAGAGAGAGAGATTCAAATATGGAGACAGAAAGGGATGATTTTCATATGTAAGTTTAGAATTGGAGAAAAAATGATCGTACAGCATCCATATTATGACGAAATTTGCGATTTCGTGAAACAGAAGGAAAGTTTCAGAACTGCGAGGATCACATCAGGCAGTTGTCGAATTAAGGTGGAGAACTCCTTTTAGAGCATCAGATGATTGCGAAAAGAAAGAAAGATTTTAAGATCTGCAAAATTAAAAATTAAAAAAATGTCCAGCTTCTGAGACGGGTTTCGAACCATGAAACTCTTAGCTATCGAACAATGACTTTGATCTAGTCAGCCACGGTGAACTCGACGCAGTCATTCGTATACTTTTCCTTTAGCTACGTTGAGAAACTAATAGAACGGAATATTCCAAAAGTTGACTCGGTGAACGCGCCGTTGACATTGAACATAGATCTCTATTAGCTTAATTACAGTGTGCATAGCGAACTTTCTCTTGTTCAGGAACTTTTTAAGGCAGTAAAAGTTTGTTACTACTGTGTTCAGTTATATTTGGTACAACCGTCTGATAAAGTAATAAAAAATACTCTGACATATATATCGCCTTTGGCAAAAACTCTACTTAAAAATGAAACCCAGTAAACATGTTAGATTTTTGAAAAGAATTTATTTAAAAAAAATGGAAATGCGCATAACAGTCACTTGGATGCGAACCTGTAACTTTAAAAAACAGTTCGTTTATGTCATTATGTGTTAGATGGATGGTTAGTTTAAGGGACTCCTACGTGGATGGTCCTAAGTACACAGACCGTTCTTATTGTTTTTCTTTTAGCTACACTCAGTGTGTGCATTCTAGGGGTTCAATTTTGGATTTAATGTAGTCGCAGCTAGTTTAAGCCGAAATTATTTTCAAATATGAGACGTCATTACATGCTTTTCATTAGCTTACAATATTCAACTTTGATATCAACTCTTGCAACCTTAAGTCATTTCTCGACGTGTTTTGTTACAGAATTATTGAACATCCAGCAGAAGGCGCACGATGTTGTGTGTGCCAATGGAAGGAAAATCCGAATTGTTCTGTGACGTCACATGAAGTACCTACTGTTCAGAAACCTAAGTACAGCTATCATTTAGCTTCTGGTATGAAAGTGGCGTACTACGAAGGTTCTGTTAAAAGCAGTGTAATTGCTTTAATTGAGCATGCGGGCATGAGCTATAGTGAGGCAGGCACGATATATGGCGTGGACCGTGCACGGACGTGGTGGTGAAGATATGAGGAAAGAGGAAATGTAAGACGTAAAACAGGAACTGGGCTACAAAGAGTTTCTTCTGTTGAAGACGACCAAAGATTAATTGCCCAATGCAGCCTTTCATGTCTGCCCAACATTTACGAGAGGAAACCAATTTCCCAGGCAATGTTATAACTGTCCGATGTAGACTTAAATCCTATGGTTTGAGGTCAAACAGGGCAGCTGTTAAGAAGCGGCTAACAGAAGACCACATGGCTGACCGTCTGGCTTTTGCAAAGGTAAATATTTCAGTGTGTGGGACAAGGTCGCTTTTACAGACGAAAAAATATTTTAAAGCGCAAACTTCGGACCGAAGCGTGTTTAACCTCCCCCCTCAGATAAAAAGTATGCCTCTGAATACGTTATCAGTTCAGATCGAATGGGAGATGTAACAATCTACTGCTGGGTATGTATATGCAACGCTACAAACTTCGGTGGAATCTACAGGATTCCTGGTCGCCTAAACGCCCACAAGTATGTGGAACATCTGGACGAAACGCTTCCGGAAATAAAAGCTCATGTAGGTGGCGGCATATTATATTGGAAACACGACAATAGCTCGATACATAACTGAAACTTGGTTCAGACATGGCTGCAGAGGCAACCTGATGTCGAGATATTTGACTGGATTCCTCGTGGAGCAAATCTCAATCCTATTGAAAATATGTGGGCTTCTGTTGCAAGAACACTGCGGGAAGCCTAGTCGAATAATCCTTCAGGGACATCTGACGATGGGAGCGTGTTCAAGATGTGTGGTCACTCTGTTACACACAGTATCTCTCACCTGGTGGATTCAATGCCACGGCGTATGGCAGTTGTGATCGAGTCCCACGGGGACTAAACACACTATTAATAAATGCTCGTCCACAACACCATGAGCCCTCTTGAGGGCTACCTAATTCGACCCACTTATTAGCAAAGTTTTATCAAATACACTACGCGACACCAGTGAATGTAAAGTGTCTCAGTGAGTTCTGCACTAATAAGCAGACTAACCTGTGAGACTTGGTGCCAGAGTGGTATTACGCTTGCTATGTATAGGTCGACAGCGGTGAGCGGGTCGTGGCCACAAGTGAAACTAACATCAAAACATCCCTTGGCAGCAGGGTTACCAATTACAGAATATGTTACAATAATCTGTATCCCAAGTAAAATACCATCCACGCATTTTTGTTTGATCGAATGTAGTGTGAAATGTACGAGAATTTTGAATTTTTACGTAAATAAATCCGAATTCATAATTGTTTGTATTTACGTTATTAATTACTAGCTGAATATACCAATTCTTCGCTTGGGGGCAGTGTTTGGACTCAACGCCTGTGGGAGTATTACCATTCATTTACGCGACCGCGAAAACCATTGATTTGACACTAATATCGGTCATTTTGGATTACTTTTACATGTCTCGGTATTCCCCCCCTTCCCCGTTGACTCCAGGCCCGCATCAATGGTAGCTGAATTTGCAAGTCATCGCTAATGGAAGTTTCACTATTGATCTCAGCGACCGCGAAAACTATGGATTTAACATTAATATCGGTCATTTTGGATCATTTTTACATGTTTCGGTATCCCCCCCCCCGGCCCGGAGCCGAATAGGGTGAATTTGGAAGTTAATGCGATCGGAGTTTCACCATTGATTTCAGCGACCACGAAAACTATGAATTCGACACTAATATCGGTCATTTTGGATTACTTTTACATGTCCCGGTAAACGCCCCCTTTCGAATTTTGACAAGAATACTTCACCTTGGTCTGGGGTCTGGACCAAGGTATCCATGACCAAAATTTGGTAACTTTCGGTCACTTTGTCTGGTTCTCAAGCCAGTTCCGGTAAATTCCCCCTCCTGAGACCCCGATGGTTCGAAATTTGAAAAAACGCTTCGTCTTGATCTGGAGCCTGGACCAAGGTATCCGTGACCAAATTTTGGTAAGTCTCGGTCCACTAGTCTGGTCCCCAGGCTGCACACAGACAGACATACAAACTCTTTATTTTATTTATATTAAATTAGATTACATAGAATGAATCGATGGATCTTTACAAAAGTAAGTGTCAAGTTGTATTTAGGCTCGTTAGTCTTTTGAGGCTTCGTGAAAGCGTGACGCCCTGGGTCACCGACCACCGCTCGCGACGCCACTGACATAACGAATGCATCATGACTATTAAATAATAACAATAATAAATCATTTTTAAATGGTCATGCCGTCTTGTTTAATATTAGAAGAAAGCACAAGTTTTTGTTATTTATGAAATAATCATTCTTTCTGTTGTTCGTATGCCGATCGTTTAAGATACAGAGCACTAACAACATGTATTATCTGCTATCGATACTGCCTCTCCCTCTCGTTTACTTTCTGGTTTTGTCTCTAGCACGTTTAGTTTCCTAACGCTTTAAGCCGTTAGCAACTCTGTAAAACACGTCTGCTACAATGTAAATAAGCGATACTAGCAGTCTCAGGAAAAATGAACCAGCGCTTGGTGGCACTGTAAACCGAAACAAGTTGAAGCACTGGTTCGAATCCTGCGAAGATGATCCTTACTTTTTATCACCAGGGATATTTGCATTACGCTTTCTGCTAAGTCTGCCTTCGTACGGTCCATCTTATGATACACTGTATGGTCCGCCATAAGTTTTTACTTTGTAAACAGTTTATAAATATATGAACAAGTATATTAGAGTAACAATGGAACATAGTATTTTCACCCGACTGACGTCGCTGTGCAAAGTTTCATCATTGTATGACTTCGGAAGATAAGTTACATTCAGATTGCAAGATTTGTTATCAAAGTCCAAACGTTGTAAATTAAAGAAAAACATGTAATAATAACGTATCATATTTGAAAATAATTTGGACTACATTGCATTCACGAGCTGTTAATAAATTTAATTGAAACTTGAAGTTCTGGAATGCAAACTAAGTGTAGCTAAAAGAAAACAGTAACAAGAATGGCCGAGATTCGAAACTAGGACCACCGACGTAGGAATCCCGTTACCTAACCCTTCATCTAACAAACCATGACGTAAACACTTCTTTTTAGCAATAAATTCGCATCCAAATGACATCATTATGTGTACGTGCACTTTTTTGCTCTTTTTCTCTTCTAAAACGTAACATATTTACGACGATTTGTTTCATTTTCTACTAGAGCTTTGACAATGATGATTTGTGTCTGAGTATATTGTCCCTTTTATCAGGTGGTTCTACAAATACAACTCAATTCACACAGTAGTAAAACCATTTTACCGCTTTAGAAAATGTTCTTAAAAACGAAAAAGTGCACCCTGAACAATGGCATAACTAACGGGCCCGCAGGGCAAAAGGAGGTTTCATTTAAGATTCAGAATTCCACTTCGCAGGTTTTTATGTAATTTCATACTTTTTCCTCAATTTATAAAATTCCCACTATTTTAGCCTTAGATGAAAAAGAAGTTGTGGAACGAACTGTGGATTCTACTCAAACGATTTATCACCTCTTTCTTGCAACAACCTTAAGTTTCCGAACAATAATGACGGAAAAGACTGAATCAACTTTCACCTTAGAATGAATAAGCTAAAATTTTAATCTTAGATAACTGTCATTGCTCGTGGTGTTCTGTATTTGTCTAGATCCGTACTTATTTGTATCTTACTTTTCTTGTGATGAGAGCAACATTTAAGCAAGCCAGTGAACTAAAAGCCAATAAAATTTATATTCATAGCACAATGCTGCAGATGAAGTTAAACCCTTTGGCAATCTTCGGGACTGAAAGCGAAGAAAGCCATCATGTTGATATTGAAAAAGTAGTCAACGAATTCCTCTTCGAAAAAGATCACCCGCACAGCTGTTTTGCAGATGGTAATTTATAGCTATACTTAAGTTGTTTGAAATTCCTCCATAGTTGTCCTATGAAGCGGGAAGGTGACATG